>NC_048904.1:9933599-10132170 GCF_011077185.1 Oxyura jamaicensis
GTGAGAGAGAGCTGGTAACACAGGATTCCCTCTCTTACTACGTGTATACACATATTCACACACGCGCACAGCTGCCATCCACTACATGCGCTTTATTTTTATAAGTAATTGTGTGTGTGCACATGTATGACCCCCCCGCCCTCCTCCGGGGTGCATACAAGTACTCCTGTACGTATCGCAATATCTAGGCTGTCTGTGTGTGTGTGTACATCTGTATTTATATGGGGGAGAGCTGCTCTCACAAGCACTGTCTTTATATACACGCACACTTTTATACATAACCCCAAAGACTGTTCATGCCTGCATTTTGCTGTATCGCCCCAGATGCCTAGAGAGAGGGCTGCTTATACACACAGCTCCGTGCATGTACACAGCTGTCCTGAGGGCTCACCTACTCTACCTATAACCTATCTGTGTGCACAGCTACGTGCTGCATGGACAGCTGCTCACACAGACGGCATTCTCTCGATTTTTCTATGTATGCATATGTGTATTCACTCGGTGTGTGTGTGCCTGTGTACACATAGACTTGCAGATGAGGGAAGGGAACCTAACCCCTCTCTCTCAGCACACACATATATAACGAGTGAGAAAGAGACGGCTCACACACAAGCAGTGTTCCCTCTCACTTTCTCTCCATATGAGAGTTCACAGAGCTAGCCCCGTATTCTCCACACGTATTTTAAGTATTTACTTAGCTATGTAACGCTGTGTCTGTATTTGCTACCTCTCACCCCCCCCCCATGTGTACATATAAATCTGTGTGTACCTCTTCGTATTGAAATAATTTATAGAGAAATAGAAATAAACATAAATAAAATAAACAGAAATAAATTCTGCATGAGGGTAGCCATACTGAGATATATATATTTAATCTCTTTGTATATAATTACAAAAAAACCACCAACTATGCTCTGCGTGTTTGTCGGTAAGCCCGCAGCCCCCCTCCGCGTGTTTGTGTCTGCGTAGCTCAGCAAATAAACGGGTGCCCACAGCTACACCACGCTGTGCTCTGCGGCACTCGGGCTGTGTCCGTGTACGTGTGCCTGGCCAAACGCACACAGATGTGCCCCCGCGGACCTGCCGGCTTGTCCGTGCCCTGCTTCCTCGAGCTCTCAGGCTCTCCGAGTGTGCACAGCCCTACACGCGCACGCTACGGTCTGTGTAATTTATTGGTAAGTGGGAGTCATACACAAGCATTCAGCTAGCACCCGTTCTGCACAGCTATATGGCTGTGAAAGTGTTCACGTGCCTCTGCGCCCGCATCCCCCCATGCACCTGGGGGCTGCGGTCGGGGGGCTGCAGGCAGGGGGCTGGCGGCGGGGGGCTGGCAGGGGGGGGCTGGCGGCCGTTTGGGGCCGCAGGTGCACGGGGCCGGGTCTGGCTCCCAGCCAAGGCACGGGCTGAGCCCTCCCACCCTGGCATCGCAGCTTGGCCTTTGTGCTGGCAGCGAGGGAGGCAGCCTCGTACCCAGGATGGGGGGCGGCCGCTCTTTGCTTCGACGATGCCCCCACGCACGGTGTCAATGCCATCGTGAAGCTGGTGCCTGGCTGAACCCAGCTGCCCTCTGCAAAGCCCCCCGGGGAAAAAAGGGGCCGCTGGCACCCACCGCCTGGCTGCGAGCCCCACGTTGCCCCAGCATCGCGCCGTGCTGCGAGTGGAAGGCGCTGGGGGCTGACATTGCTCACTGCGCTTGGTGCTGGCTGTGGTGGCAGCACTTCTGCCCCATTTCTGCCCCTGAGGGCAGCAGGGTGAGTGAGGCTCTGGGGGCGAGGACCTGCTGTGCAAGAGGCAGCTGCTGCCCCTCGCTCCCCGCAGCCGGGCTGAGCAGGAGGCTGCCCGTGGTGACAGGGTCCTCGCTCCTCCCAGCCCCCTGACGTTGCGATGGATGGGAAGGGATGGAAGGGTGGTGTTTTTCAAAAAGCTCGAATGAATGTTAAAACCACATCAAAGCAAATTCAAAATAATTGTCGTCTTGCACGCGCCTCCTGCATGGAAGGGCTGGCGCTCTCCTGCTCCCAGCAGGGTGTTCCTCGGGTCTCCCCTTCCCACCCTGGCGAACAGCAAGCCCAGAGCCATCCCCCTGCATCAGCCCGACGCCCCCTCCTCCTCCCGGGTGGGTTCTCCTCTGCCGTTTGCTCAGCACAAGTCGCTGCTGCACACATCACGGTGCCTGTCATCAGGCAAAAAGGTCAGCGCAGGAGTAAAAGCCATGAGGCCGTGCTGATGCTTTAAGAGTCTGAGCAGAGAAGTGGCTCGCCCTCAACGTGCTGCACCCTGCAGGGACAATCAGACCAGGCAGTATCCGCATCCCTGGGCTCCTTCAGACCATGGTGAGGGCTCCATCCTGCAGGAGCATCTCTGCCAGCATCAGTTTCTCCATGTGTAACAGCAGGGCAAGCTCAGAGCACCCCTTCCCAAGCCACTCGCCTCCTGTACTGCTTTCTGTAATCTTGTGTGCATACGTATCACATTCCCACCTCCAAACCGGCTGGTCTGTAGGTGGCATATCAAATCCTCCCCTTTAGCATCCGTAACATCCTGTGGCTAGGAGCACTGCAGCTGACCTACCTCTGTGGAGCTCTGTTTGCTTTGTGCAGCTGCCTGTTTGATGAGATAGAGATTAAACAGTGTACAGGGCTCTTCCAGAGCTGCAGCGCGCAGCCCTTCTCTTGCTACAGCCTGCCCCTTGGCTCCAGCACCCAAGGCCCAAGCAGCAGGCTGTACGTGCAGAACATTCCCTTCCCCAAAACATCACGGTGTAGTTACTGCTCCCACCTCCCTCAGCCTTTCTCCCTGCTAAAACTGTATGGAAAACAAATGCAGAGCAATGCTTTCAGTGGAGAGGAGCAGAAAGCTAGAGCCTTTCAAGGAGGTGCAGAGAGGAAAGTGGCCCCACCAGGACACAGCACTACCGCAGCATAGCTGTTTGAAATGGACGTGGACAGCAAAAGCCCAGTCAAGCAAGAGAAAAGTGTACAAGGATGAAGCCATAAAGTGGGATACAGAGCACAAAAACTGTTAAAAGGCTCTTGAAATAACTGGCCTAATTTCTCTACGCTTTGTTTTCCACTTCGCTGCAGGCACAGCAGTGGTGAGCTAGGCACTGCTGAGTGCAAGCAGAGGGGCATGGCCAGGCACTGGGAATTAAAGGCCTAAGCTTGACTGAACTGTACCAAGGAGGGGTCCTTCGCTGCCCCTGGGGCTGCTGCTAGCCTTGGCATCGCAGCTGCTGGCTGCATTCTCCCCCCCCCCCCCCAAATCTGTTCTTTAAAGGTGAGGTTCCTGCCATCCTGCAGTGGTTCAGCACGAGAGCCAGCGTTCAGTCCCCTCTGCTGGTGCTGCCTTGGGGTGAGCTGTGACCATACCAGGGTGACAAACACCAGAGGCTTTGCTAGAGCAGAGCCCCTGTAGGCAGCCTGCTGCTCCTGCACGAAGCCCTCTAGCTGTAGCAGGTAGCAGTCAGCTGCTCCCCACACCTTGTGGCATGAGGAGCTTTAGCAGTACTGCTCTCCTTCCTCCCCCCCCTCCCCCCAAGGGTTTTTGCATGCCCAGGACAGGGATGTGGGGCTGTGCCAATACAGGAAGGACCAGATGCAGCACAGTTCCTGCCACTGCAAGCACGTCCAAGAAAAACAGAGGGGTGTTTGCCCTTCCACTATTTCTAGTGTCACCCCAGCAAGCAGCACCTGCCAACCCCACTCTTAAGAAGCTACATAGAAGGTACAGAGATCACAGCAAGGAAAAAACACAAACAGCCCTTGATGTGCAGGCATGAGCTTGCTAAAAGGGTCACTAAACAGGGGAAAGGAAGTATGTTAGTGCAGGGAAAAAAAAGAGAGTCAGAAACAGGAGTAAACAAGGAGGTTTGTTCTTGTTAAGTTTATTGGCATCATGTTTGTCTCTTTACATAAGAGCTCAGCCTACGTACTAGAATGTAGACCTCTGGAAAACAGGTAGAAGGGCTCCATTTAAGCAAGCTACAAACGCAAGAACAAATACCAGGAAGAAAGGAAGAGAGGAAAGGGACTAGATTGCCAAGTTTTCCCATACCAAAAAATCCAGATTAGCTGTCAGTAAGAAGAAAGGGAAGGTTCGTAGTCCAGGTAATTCATTGAGAAACAGCTACCACAACCCAGGTGGGAGAGGCGCTCCTTCCACAGCACAAAGAGCCACTGGAACACCTCAGCTCTGGCTCCTTCTCATATTCGCTCCAGGATGTTAGGAGTTAAGCAGTAGGGGAGGTGAACAAATGAGGTCATTTCATAGCTGTATTTAATTTCAAATCCAATAATCCAGTGTGCATATCAATGCTGTTATGCAAATCGGAGAATTTAGATACAAGGAAGCCAGACAGATTTTCCAGAAGATGAAGCCTCTTGGCCTCAAAACAAGAAGGCTTATGTAGTTCATCTCTACTGTACAGAATACTGCCTCTATCTGGACTCTGTGTTGCTAGCACACCACAGTTCACAAGTGTCCTCCTCACTTTCTACACAATCTGTGTTTCAGTACTTGACCATGTAATTCAGGAATTTTACACTAATTTATACATTTTTAATTGGTTGCATATATTAACATGTACTATAAGATTTTTCCTAAAGAAGCATTACATAATACATGGATACTGTAAAAAGATCTGATTAGTTAAAAGTAACAAGCATTAACAGAGATACATACAAAACTCAACCTAGTTGGACTGAGTGCTGAGCTTGCAATGAACTATAGGTAATCAGCCTTTCCAGTTGCAGCCTTCACAGGGGAAAACACAAGACAGTTAAAAATGTATGTAACTTGTTACACAGATTACCTGTAAACAGTTTCTCTCCGTTGGACACCTGGAATTAGATTCAGTTCCAAACATACGTAAGAGTTTCCATTTTAAACTAAGAGAAAGGTCTGTTACCATGAAGTGTGATGTGGATGGTGCAGGGATGTGAGCTCTGAAGTGCTGGACTCTCAGATGCTCGTGGGAGATGGGTGGATTTTGGCAGCTGGAGATGGATTTTTTTTTTAATTTTGTTTTTAAACACAGAAGAGGGGCTGTGTGTTTGAAGGCCTAAGTGTGATATTTGTTTGTGAAGGACTGTGCTCAACCCCTCCCTCTTCCCTCAGCAGCTGCAGCTCTCCGCAGAAGCCTTCACTCGGTCATTCTTGTCTAGTTTGATGGGTTCAGGGAATTCATTGTAAAGCTCCACTTCGGTTTCCTAGCGGGAAGGAAGGGAGGAAAGGGAAGAGTTAGCGCCGCAGCTCTACAGCCAGCCCCTAGCATGCACGGGGCCATTCTCAGCTGGGGAAAGCTGTGGGAGAGCCCAAACCTCCCCGGCTGCCCACACTGGCTGAACTCGAGAGGCAGAGCCAGCACCAGCAGAGGGCACCCACCAGCCCCCATCCTACCTGTTTAAGTGCATTTCGTGCAATCGTCTGGAAAGCTTGTTCCACATTAATGGCCTCCTTGGCACTGGTTTCAAAGTAGGGGATGTTGTTTTTACTGTAGCACCAGGCTTGCGCCCGTTTTGTGGTGACCTGGGTGGACAGAGAGCAGCATCACCACCTTCAGCCTGACAGAGGGGGGCTTTGTTTCCAGGTCAAAGCCAGAGACACCCCTAGTATCCAACCTGATCTAGGACAAGGGTTCTAGTCTCAGAGTTATAGCCTTGATACAGAGCTGTTCCACACACCCAAGAGTGCCAGATCTAGAAGCAGAGCAAGGGTCGAGCAGCTTTTCCACAAGCTTGAGCCTGTCATAGGAAGGTCAGCTCCTGCTGGAGCACAGGAGACAGCTGCCTGCCACCAGGCACGCTGAGCCCCGTGGCAAGGACTGTGCCCATGGACGATGAGACCACAGGGCACGGACTGCTCAGGCATCCTCAGCACAGGGACTTGCTCCCACAGTGGTTACTCAGCAGTACCAGAGGAGAATCACATCTTCTTGAATCTACCTGGGGAGCTGCTGCAGGCTCTCTACTGCTGGGCAGAAGCATGTTATGCACAGGGGTTCAAACCCCTCCAGGTAGGCAGGAACAACCTGGAGAAACTCTTCACCAAGTGCCATGCAGCAGAGCCACACATGCACCTCCCGCTCCTGTTTCTCAGGTAACCCTCACATGTTCCTACAACGTCTCCCACTCCAGCAATTTCTTAAAAGGAGGCTAGCAAGTCACAGTACTCACTTGTCTGTTTTCTAGGTCAATCTTGTTTCCCAGCACAACAAAAGGAAAGTTCTCAGGATCCCTTGGACTGGCCTGAATGAGGAATTCATCCCTCCAGCTGTCTAGGGTTTTGAATGTGTTGGGGGCCGTGACGTCGAACACCAGCACACAGCAGTCTGCTCCCCTGTAGAAGGCAACTCCCAGAGACTGAAACCGTTCTTGTCCTGCTGTATCCCATATCTGCAGCAAAAGACAGGGTAGATAAGCCAGCTCTGCTCCAAGACAGTCAGACCACAACGAGGGCATTCATTTCAAGACCCACTAGGCATTTAGAGCCCCTGCCTCTCCAGAGAGAAGGAACACCTAAAGGTTTGGGATCTTCTGTAGGAATCATACCCTTCTAAAAGCAGAGATAACTAACCATTTGCATGGCCAGCCTGATCAGTGGGTCACTGTTTGGACAATGAAGACTTGACAGACAAGACTTAGGGACTGGGGCAGACAGGGATCTGCCTGCAGCACTGGGGTACAGTGGGGTACCAGCACAGCCCAAACTCTCCTCTGCTGGCTACAACAGGGCTTTTGCTGCCTTGCTGTCAGCCTCAGCATGGGGAGATGAAAAGTGCTGGATACTAGACATCCACAGGCTGGCAGGTTAACACTACACCCACGGGAATCAGGGTGGCATGAGTATGGCCTAAAGAGCCCTTTTCCAGCCCCTCCCAGTTCCTGATGGCTAGGGAAGTGCACCTTTCTAGCAAGAGAAAGTACACTGACAGGAACAGATGCTGGTCTTTAAACTGGGCATTGGCAAACCCTTAGCTGAGCCCAGGCAAGCTGCTCTTTAATTTCCCTTGCCAAGCCCTTGTACAGATTTGTAGATAAGCCCAGCGGCAGCAGCTCAGTGCAAGCAGGATTCACACCCCATACGCTGCCCTGGGCTACCCTGGAGCAGATGCTTCCACACAAGCATGGTCTCAACACTCCTCACAGCAGGAGCTGCTCCTTACCTGCATTGTCACTAGCCTGTCATCCACCATGACTTCTTTTGTCAGGAAGTCCGCACCTATCGTAGCCTTGTACTGGTTACTGAATTTCTTGTTCACATACTGGTTCATGAGCGATGTCTTTCCCACCCTGTACAGAAAGACAAAAAGACTAGGTAGGCTGCTTCTACAACAGAGCTCGCATTAATCACTCTGAACAACACACCCCTCTGCCCTTTGCCTTCCATCAGAGCCTCCTGGCCAAAAGGGGGAAGTCAGGGGAAACACAAGGAGGGGCTTTCACAGCAGCAGGTGCTGGGGCCATGTAAGAATTTGAAGAATTAAGGTCTTGAGAAACCCTGCTTCCCCATCAGCAATCTGATCATTGGTAAGAAGTATGAATTGTATCATCAGGGCAACTTTGGTAGGTGAAGCGCCCTACCCAGGGATGAAACCCATCAAAAATAATCAGCCTTGGTAGAAGGAGCTGGAGGAACAGGGCAGTCTCAGCATGGTAACAGCTGACACACAAATCTGCCAGGGGCCCAGAGGTGGAGATCCTCCTGAGAACCAGCTTAGAGGGTTCACTTGCACTCTGTGGCTGAGCAGCACTCCCTGATCAACAACTTGCTGGGCACAGTGGTATAAATAAGCCTGATGTCAGGGGAGCAGGTTACAGCCAGCACAGCAAACCCATCACCTGTACCAGAGGAGCAGCCTCCTTGCTCAAGGGAACAGGACAGAGCCTTACTTCAAGGGGCTGGCTCTACCCAGATCAGATAGAAGCTAAGCAGGTGGCTCAGTGTAAGTTTCATCTCTAACAGAGGTAAAATTTTAAGTCACCCAAAATTGCTTATCAGTTTTATTAGTTTTATTTTCTAATAAAGTTAAATGCTTATTTTAACACCATGATGATCCTCCTTGTAGAGAGGCTATCCAGTTCTGCTCCCAGAGTAGCCTGCCTTCATTTCTCCTGTTCAATACTGGGGAAGGACTTCAAGATATTAAATTGTGGGGATACATTCAGGACAGAGGGTTGTGACATGTGCTTAAAGCCATAAGGTAACACCACCATGCACAATGGCAGAAGCCTCTCCTCCCAGCACTGCTGCCTTCCTACCGTACACCCAGACTCCCACTGGTCAGAACACTGCTCCAGCAGGATGCAGATTGACAGCTGAAAGGCTCCCCCACTTACCCGGAGTCTCCAAGGATGATGACTTTCAGTAACACTTTCTTCCTAGAAGTCATCTTTTAAACTAGAAAGGAAGAACAATCCCATCAGACTCCATTGGCACATCACTCCTCAAGGCAGGAAGCAGCAAGCTCGGAGGCTGGGCAGCCAGACTCCCAGCAAGAAACCAGCAACCGGCAGAGCCCCACACTCCTGAAGCTGGACTTGTGGATTCAAGGCTTCACTTGAGCAGTAACCAGGCGTTTGCCCACTTCATTGGCAAGGCCATGTCAGACCAGTAATGGCTCCTTTACTGGTTGCTGTTAAGCTGCCACATACTTGTCCTTCACAGTACCAAGTTGATTTCAGACCCTTATTTCGGACCCAATTCCCAGGATGTTCTCTGGGTATGCTAGCTGAGGCCATCTCCCTCTGGCTTGCTGGAGGCAGGGCAGTAAGCTCAAAAACAAGCTAATTCTTACATGTGCTATTATCAGAGTATTATGAGAGATGGGAGCAGAGATGTCAGATGTGTACTGCATTCAAGCTTTATTTATGCTCAGTAGTCTCCTAGTAGGAAAACAGGGTTCCTCCAACGTTAGGGTTCAGCAGCAGCTGTGCTCGGTGAGGGTGTTGAGTCCCTAGAACACGCTGCAGGTGAGGTGGTCACAGCACAACCACATAGGCCAGCCAGAAGGCTGAAGCACGAGGCACATGGCTACCAGAACGTGGGGTTTCTCAGAGAGCATACAAAGCAAACTGCTGCCACCTCACCTCCAGCAGAAGGTGGGGTAAAACCAGTAACAAGCCTCTAACATTCAGCCTGCTGCTCTGCTAGAGCATGAGCTGCATCCTGCCATCACACCACACGGGCAAGTGGCTCTGAACTTGCCACTAATGGTCCATCCAATTAGCAAGAGTGAGAGTTGAGCTCCAGCGACTCACTGTTACTTGTCCCCAGGTCTCCCTCAGATCTGGGAAGCTACCGCAGGCCCCAAAACACTCCTGGATGCTTTAGTACAGCAAAAACAAGAATGAAGCCTCGCTGTCAGGAGCTGAGCGTGACTGCAGTCCAGCATGCCCTTCTACCACAAGGTCCTTCTCCCCACCTACAGGGAAGGCATGGGACAAAGGGGACAAAGCATTCTCTTAGTTGCTCAGGCTTGATCAGATCCCAGATCCCAGTCTGGTACCTCCTGGCTTTCCCTAGGGAGCTCTGCAGGCTCTCTACAGATAAAGAAGCCAGAAGGTGGTTACAGCTGTGCTACTTTGAATGCAAAGACCTTTGACACAGGCTCTGTGTTCTAATCCCTTAAATAGGGACTTGGTGTGGCAGGATGAGTGTTAGGGTAGCCAACTCACATTCATTCTACTACACAACTCCTACTCTTCGGGAGCTATTCCTGACTTTCACAGCTAAGGAGGCCTCTGCTTTGACAACAGCACAGATAGAGGCATCTGAGCAGCTTGGTCCTATGCATTTCCGGGGATATGCAAGAGCCTAGAGAGAGAACTGCAGCCTGCTCCATCCCACTGATGGGGGAAGCAACATGCTCCAAGCTGTAAAAGCTTCCTGTTAGAAAAGGATCTGGCTGCACAAAGGCTTGATCATCAAGCTTTGAGTGTTAGAGGACACTAACACTCCAATGTTAGAGGAAATGGCAGCCCTAACCGTCTCAGCCCTTACCATCAGGGAAGGCTGCAGGCCTCCTGCTGCTGGTACGGGCAGTGGTGCGCTTACAGCTCCGCCCTGATGGACTGCACCCACCTCAAGCACCACTGACATGCCTGGGTGTGGAACTGTTTGGAAGGTAACAGCCAAAGGCTGTTGTGTGACCAGCAGTGGCAGGCCATGCAGACTGCACACGCTGTCTTTAGGTGGAGGTTAATGGATGCCAGAGAGCCTGCACGGGCCCATTACCCCACGTAGTAACACCTCTCCTCTCCAAGGCTGTCTACGCTGTGCAGGACTGCGTTGCTTAAGGGCCCGGCTGACAGCCCAGCTACCTCGGCCACCAAAGCTGAAGGTTGCCAGACAAGCCCAGTGTGTAGTCCAGCTCCTGCTCTTGCACAGAACCCCCCTCCAGCTCACCCCATCGATAGCAGCCCATGTAAACTCCTCCAGGCAGACAGCACCTCCTGTGTTTTCAGAGCCTGTAGCACAAGCAACGCTTGTGCTAGCCAAGCCAGAGACTCCTGCAGCACAGTTGGCCCAGATGGAGTAAGAAAAGCAAGCAGAGCTCTGAAACCACTTCAAGATACTACGCACAGTGAGCCGTCATGGAAAACATCTGCACAGGTTCAAGCCCAGGGTGAGAGTCACCTGTTTTCCTCGAGACAGAGGGTAAACAACTCACCCCGAGGTGGCTGTGCCAAAACCCAGCATGTACTGCTTCTATTTTTCCTCCGAGTGTTTTTAGTGTTGCTTGCCATCAGCTGCTGCAGCTCCCTGCCTCCTGGTATTCAAAGCAGCTTTAGACAAGCTGGCATTAGTTCCCCTGCTCAGGGAGGGATTTGCAGGGCCCTGAATTGCAACACTCAGTCACAGGGGAGCCTCAGTGCCCAGATCCAACGTGGCCTGAAGTTCCATGAATCAAGGGGAAACTGCTCTGTCAAGTCTCATTACCTGGGAAGCAGCCCAGCTGAGGAAGGAAGCTGAATCAGACCTGACACTGCCTGCTTGTCATAGTTTGCTGGCCACCCACCAGTGTGAAGGGCCATTACTGCCCAACAAACACCTCAGGTGAGGCTCACAGCTTCCACCCCAGGTGATGCAACGGATGTGAGCCACAGCACCACCGGGCTGCTCAGCTCAGTGCCTGCTTTGGGACATGAGACAGCACGAGGAGCTCGGCTCTGCTGCAGACCAGCAGTGCCCAGCTTCCCCACCCCATCCTGCTAAGCCTGCCCAACACTTTTTAAGCCTAGACTGTTGAAGGACCAAGCCCTCTTCTTAATCTTCTCATCATAGGTAGAAACAGACCCACCACCAAGTTACTTCTTGCCACTACAGGAAGAAACCACATCTCCGAGAGCCTTCCTACAGAAGAAAACCCTTCTAGTTTAAGGAGCATCAAGTTGCTCTCTACAGCACTGCTTTCGCTGTTTCCCTGATCCTTATCACGTCCTGCATGGCTGAGCAGGTCTCCAACACCAGCCCCAGCCTTAGAGCAGCTATTTGTGCTAAACAGAGCTTTGACTCATCCCAGCAAGATCTGAGATCCAGATGGATTGAAGAAACCCCATCATTTTACCTGGGGTTTCTGATGAAGCAAGCCAAAAGGTCAAACTACTCCAAGAACAGGACACCGTAACTCTAACGTTCTTTCCAGCCACAATTCCTTTAAAGAGGCTGGAGTGCTGGAAGCAAAAGATACAGGACCTTCAGCCCCCGATCTTCCAGTCAGAGGATGCTTCCACACACTGCAGGTCAGGGAAGCCCAGAGCTGCCTCAGCTGACTGTGGTTACAGTGCCATTGCTGTGTCAGTACAGCAGGGCACACAACCGACCCCAGGCCAGGTTCAGCATTCAAGGATTTGCTTGCCTGGAGCCAGAGGCAATTTGTGATTGCTCACGTGGTAACACGGGCTGCTTTTCACATCGCACAGCGTTGAGTAGACAGGCTCATCACTGCCTTGTGCCCCAGAAACAGCGCCCACATTCCTGCTCTAAGCTACGTAGATCTCATTTCTGATGAGCACTGCTAGTACGAGACGAAGGGAGACTCAGCATACGGCTTCAGAAAACAGACGAGGCAGGTTTGAATACCTGAAGCTGTGAGCTCACATGAGAAGTTTCTCCAGACACACCTGCAAGAAACACTGAGTTACTGAGTCAGTGGGCTGCGCAGGGCTCCCCCTGCTCCTGCACAGAGCAAGCTCAGCATAAACATCACCAGTCTTGATCTCTGCCAAGTCAGTGGTATCTAAGTCTCAGACTATTTTGCACTATATATGCAGCTTGTCTTGCTTTATGGTATGATTATTCTTGCAGCATCCTGCAAGAGTCATGCAAGCCCTTAAGATGGCAGTGTGTGAGCTCACATGGGGCTCCCATCCAGTCCCAGGAGCATTTCTGAGCAAACACTTCCTCTTCAGAGAAATCTCAAAGAAAAACCTGCTTGCTAAGATTTGATCCGAGACACCAGTTTTGTTTTTACACCGTGCAGGAGAGAAGTCACCTGCATGACTGCTCACAACAACCTCCAGCACACCCATCCAGCCCTGCGCAGGAGCTGTCAGAGGCCTCCTGGCAGAGACCAGTCAGCATCATTCTTCCTCCTGGCCTGACTGGTGCCAAAGGAATGACACAGCTGCCTCTAGCACAGCAGGAGTCCTCCTGCTCAGTTTTTAATGCCTGCCCCTCTAAAAAAGCAAGACACTGGCAGCATGGTGACCCTCAGGAGATGAAGCCTGGTATAGCACACTTGTTCCTGGTAACATTATTACCTGGCCTGCTGGAGCAGCACGGGAGAATCCCTCACATCCAACCCGCACGTGTTACTGGCTTGGCTCAAGAATCAAGAACTGTCCAGTGAAGCTCTCTGGCACCAGTTGTTCAGATGCAAAGAAAGTCCGTGCCAAACCTAATTAGACTTCCCTCGTTGCTTCAAAGGCCATGACAATTGTCCTTTCTTCTGCTCTATTAATGCAGCTGGTTTAACTCAAAGCAGAGATGGATGGTTAAGGGTTCCTTAGAGGCATTCACATGCGTCGAGTGACAGTGCAGGCACTTCAATATTAATTAGCTTGGTACAAGCAAAGAACAGCAGGAGCTTGCACTGGTGGCCCACCAGATCTCAGGTTATACTTAACAGCATGATCCTGTCCCAGGCCTGCTGCTGCTGAAGGTGCTCAGGAGCAGCGGTGGCACAGAAGTAGCTTTGGGCAGGGGAGGACGCTCACCTCCATGGAAGGAAGACAACAGCTCCCTGCACAACAGCACGCTGCCTTCCAAGCTGCTGGAGCAGGCTGTACTGTTACAGCTTTGCTATTAAACAGTGCAAATCACAACCTTAACTAAAGCAAAGCAACCCTAAGCAGAAGCTAGAAGAACTGGGACATTTGATCAGAATTTGTCTGCTCCTACATCTACCAGCCTGCCACCTGCACCTTGCACTAGAAACCAGCAGAGCTGGAGCAAGGCTGCTGGACCACACTGCTCGCCTCGTGTCCTCTGCCAGGGACATCTAATGCTAGACAGACAAGGGGCAAAGCAGTAGGTGAGCATCGAGCAGGACTAACCTCACAGCACCTGGAAATAGAGTTCCACTCTTTCCCTTCCCCAGGGCATCACAGGACCTTCAGCAAAAGGCCACACCATAGGTAAGTCAATCTGGAACAGGCAGTACCCCACGAAGGTACGGGTACCCCAACGGGCTCACCACACTGACCAGGCTGTGCAGAGGAGGAGCCATCCCTGAGTGCTGGAAAAGCCTTCTTGAAAGAAAGCTGAGTCCTGGAGTGCAGGATAAGTGTCCTGAAAAGCAGCTCCATACATTCCTGACACAGAAACACTACCTCTGCTCACTCTTTTCTCACATGGGGGAGGCTGCAAAGCATTAAGTCTCTGTACTACACTAAGGAGTTATTTTTATTCCCTCTCCCAATGGTTCTGCATTTCTTCAAGGAGGCTGAAGCTCAGAAAATTATTCAGGACCAGCTCAGCTTGAACCAGTTTCTTCCCAGAAGCGGGAAGCTCCCCGGGATGTTTGGCACCTCAGGAGGCCATGCCCACTCAGACCCCCATCCCCTGAGGTGAGATGCTCCCTGAGTGTTTATCCAGCTCTTACAGGGCCAAGCACAGCAGCCTGGCACAGATGAGCTGTCCCCTGCTCACGCTGAGCCCTGCTGGGACTTACCACGAGCGGGCATTAGTTTGTTCCAGTTCAGCCCCACCAAAAGCACAAGGCCAAGGTGGGGCAGGCAGCCTGCGGCTGATAGTAGCGACCAGGGTCGCAGCTGGCTTGTAGAGAGCTCAAGTGGCCCACACACCCTCGGTCCTGAGGGTCTCCGCTTGCACTGGGGCTCAGGTGGGAGCTGAACAAGCTGTATCAATAGGGTTTAACGGAAGCTTGGTTCTACCACTTGGTCACGCAGATACTGCAGTGTCTGCTAGCGCAGGGCTGCAGGTGACAGCAGGAGCAGTTCCACACGCTGATGTCCCCTGGTGTCAGGTAGGCAGCCTCCAACAACTCACTGCGTTCACTGGGGTGACAGAGCCATAAGCTGGTACTTTTATAAGGCCACGGCTTAAGAGATGCCGAGCTGTCTTCAAGGAAGGAGCTAGAAACAAGCCTCTCACTCCTGTGGCAGTTACCAAGCTGGTGTTTTCCTTACAAAGGGGAGCTCTGTAAGTGGAAGAAGTGCCAGCAGCCTCACGCTGAGGACTGATGCAGAAGCACAGGAGGTTTTTACCAGCGGGCTGAGGCCACACAGGCAGGCCACTACCCTCCTCTGCCCCCATGATGAGTCTACCAAGAGCTCAGCTTCCACGGCTGAGCAAGAGAACTGACCGAGAGAACCCATTGAGAAAAACCCCACATTTAGTGGGGACACGTGCTGGCTCTGTGCCCAAGCAGCAGTCAGGAACACCTTGCCATTCAGGTAGACGGCTCGCAAGAACCTCTTTAAACAGGCTGCCATTTAGGTGACAGCCTCCTATGGAAGGAGATCAGTGGGCTACCACAGCCCGTACAGCCAGCAGTGCTCGCAGGCCCCACCAACCACCACAAAGCAGCCAAAGTGAAGCCCACAGCAAAAGCAGCTGGTGAGATATCGCTGTGACAGCTCCCCGGAAGGGTACACTCTGCTTGCTGCTGTATCAGTAGCATCTCAGAGCTGCTTCCCACCTCCTTCCTCCCCACACGTTTGTGTTGCTGTTCAAACCAACACATTCCCTCCTGGTGCCTGGCCAAGAGCTCAAGCACAGCTCCTCGCTCCCTGCTCAGGAGAAGCAGCTAGGCTGCCTGCTGCACCTCCGTCAGGAGCAGGCTCCTGTCCACTTGGTGCCTTTCCCAGCCAGTCCTGGGAGACAGGAATTACCTCTTTAAGGAGCCGGGAGCCCCAGCTCCAATTTATTTTCTGATACCTTGTTTAAAACATCACATGGCAAGCTGTCAGGTGTGGGTATGCTGCAGTGATTCCTGCCCCTGAGAATCAGAAGCTTCACCTTTGTGAAGGAAGCCACAGCTCCACACGCTGCCTAGCACACTGACACAGCTGGGATCAAAACAATCTTAGAACACGTTTCAGGAACCCACAGGAACTCGCTTTTTAGACTACAGCTGTCTGCAGTAAGTTCCCCTCATTTTGAGGGTGGAGCTGCAGCCTCCAGCACAGCTGCTCTAGTACCAAGCTGAAGCAGCAGCCAGCCCCAGCTCCCTTCACCGGCTGCTTCAGGGGGAGCACCAAACTGGGGCAAGAAGCTACCTGGCCTGGTCTGCGAGCTAGCCACTGGATGGGTATGATGCCTGCACACGCTCTGCAGCCTACTCCTAAGTAACAGGCTAAGACAGCTCCGTGCTGAAGACAGAACGATGGCGACACAGCTTGGGGAAACACCCGGGAAACCTAGCTAAAATAGAAGAGCCTGGGAACAGCCATGAGCAGGACATGCTTGTGGGGCGATCAAACAAGTGCCAGAGACAGTGCACAAGATTCTCCTTTCACTGGCAATAAGGTCTGAGCTCACTTACACACGGACATACCCTCACTGCCCAGCTCCAGAGGCAGCAGGCCTCCCCCCAGCTATGCACAAGGGCTCCAAGGGCTCCTCAGAAGAGGACACATCAGCTGCCAGCTTGGTCAGAGGGTCAGGACGACGCAGGGAGGCAGAAGCAATGCCACTTGTGCTGGTAGTAGCGATGCCTGCAGAGGAAGCACAGGGCTTGCACGAGAAGGGGTCGGCCCTCCCCGAGCAGGGTCCCAGCTCAGGCACGGCTCCGCTAGGGCAGAGCACAGCATTCCTGGGAGGCACCGATGCACATGATTAGTCAGGCTCACAGCCCGAGCTCTCAAAGCCAAGTTCTCCAGTCCAAGCCTCACTGATTCACAGCCCTGTTACACCTCCCGGCACTTCTCCAGATGGGAGCTGTTCCGTGCCTGCGCAGTGTCTGGGTGTGAGATCTGGAACCAAAGAAGTTTGTTGCTCCAGAGCTGCCGCTGAGCTGTGGCTGCCCTAGAAGAGGCCAAACAAGGTAGGACTAGCCCCCACCTCCACAACCCAGGAGTGCAGCACAGAAACTGATCTCTGATGGTTTAGGTATCTCCTCTGTAGCAGGTATCACGTTGATCTGATTACATGGTTAGAAAGTGGGAGCTAAACAGGCACAAATTTGCTTACAGAACCAAGGCAGATGTCTCCCCACGTTTAGTCAGACCTCCTGTGTGGTTAGGAGCAGCAGCAAAGGTCTGACAGCCACAGGAAGACTTCGCCTAGGCTGCTGCTCAGCCTGAGACATCAGCTGCACACGCAGGGGTCTCCAGGTGAGAGAAGCCCTGAGCCAGAGGAAGGGAGCACGCAGCATTCCCAGCGATGAAGGCAGCCTTCCCAGATGGATCATGCTGCTCCTCAGCAGCCTGAGGATGATCACCCTCACCTCCAGAGCAAGGAGCAGGTATTTTGAAACGATGGCTGTGCACAGGGCAGGATGCAGAAGGCCTCTTGGGAGCCAACAGCACGGCACCAGGTCCGGGACACCCAGGCATAGAAGGGGGCTGCTGGAGGAGCAGTCCTCAGGCTAAGTGAAGACAGCCCTGTGAGAAAGCTGCACCCAACAACTTCACTGAGAGCCGTTTCCAGGCATGAAGCTGTAGCCCACCTCACCTGGAGCTCCTCCAGAAGGTGAAGGTCCCTTGTGCTGCAGGTATCTGTCTCCCAGGAGCAGGCAATCACATAGAGCCCTAACAGGCTGAGAGCAAGCACCTGAAGATCTTCAGCTGCCCTCCTTCTGCAGGCTCAAGGTACTTGTCACTCAGGGATCTTGCTGTGCCCTTTCCTTCCAGGGAGAAGCAGCCCCCCATGAGTCCTTCAGGATTTCAGGTAGTTCCCAGTCAACGCTGCTCCCCCCCGGGGACCGGGCTGTTACAAGAGCAGGCATGCTTGCTTTAACTCCCCTCCCCCTTTATCAGAGCAAGCTCAACTTCCCCTATTCTGCCCTGGGGGAGACAATCTCAGGATGTGGGAGGAGAGTTGAGCACATTTGCTGGCTGCTGGGAGACACCAGGCAGCAAGCCATGTGTCTTGACTAAGGGCCTTGCCTACGCAGAGCGGTTCAGCTCTACCAGCACAGGTCCACGTTGCCATGCCTCTATCAGAACAGGCTCCTCGGTGGAGCCCTGCCAAAGCGAGCGAGGCACATCTCATACAAGAGAACCACGGTGCCCATACAGCCCGGTCCTTACGGCCACGGCTGCCGGCACACAGCCACCTAGCCAGGAGAGCCAAACAGGTTCCAGCAGCCCCTACGCAAACAGGGACAGCCCAGCACCGTTCCCACACCAGGGAGAGGCACGCTGCTGGGTTTGAAGCTTCCCATCAGAAGCTAAGCCTGAGCAAGTCACAACTGCAGGATGGCCAGGCCAGCGAGGAGCAGTGATGTTGTGAGGTCTTCACTCCTCCCAGCAGCATTTGTCAAGCACTCAGATTAACTTCTGGTTTTGTCTCCAGCTCGCTGAGATTTTACACATTCCTGTCGTGCTTTCAGTTTTAGAAACACAAACAGGAGGTGTTAGATAACCTTTGCAATGGCAAGCAAGGCGCAGCTCTGAGACCTTGCCAGTGGTAAACAAGCCTCATTTATCTACTCCTGCCTGGTAGTCTTCCCAGTTCCTAGAAAATGGGCAGGAAACAAGTGACTGAGGGGAGGCTTCACAGGTTCAGGCCTTTGAGTCTGAAACAGCCTCAGAAGGGCTGCTGGACCCCATACAAATATTGGCTCTCCTTCAGCACCAGGAGCCCGGTAGGAGAGAGGGAAAAGCTGACGGGAGATCCAAACCATGCCAGGCAGATGTGGAGAAACACAGAGCCTTACTCCTGAGCAGCTGTTGCATGTCTCTGCTCTCAGGACCAAGCCTGCTCCTGGAGGTGCCTTCCTCCAGAGACCGCAATCTAAGAACTGAGCCTGGAGCAGCGCGCACAGCCCCGATCCTGCACATGCCCCGCACCTCTTGCTGTGCTACCAGGGTTGGCAGAGCAGGAAGGACGAGTATTTCAGTCCCAGTCGGCGAGGGCAGCAGGCAGCTCACCGCGACAGCTGAGTCAGGACCTAGCAAGGAATTTCTGGAGACTTGCTTTCAGGCTTGTTCTTCACACACTAGTGCCTCTTGCACAGCTCCTGCAGCAACAGTTTGCCAGATCACTTCTTTATCTTCCACCGAGGACCGGAACAGCCTGACTGAAGTGACCTGCACGGCATGACGAGTGCAGTGCTGGTGAACTGCATCTCCTCCAAGGGGAGGATGAGAGCTGGAGATACCTCGCTTAGTCGCAGCTGTCTCGCTGCTGATGCTTGAGACAATGTTATCGCCATGCCAGATCGCAGCTCAGATACCATTATGCATCTGGGAGCCAAGAGGAGGAGATACCTAGAGCCAAGTGACTCAGTCCACTTGAAGGAGATGAGCACAAAGCAGGTTACAGCTCAAGAAGATGCTGCTGCCCAGCACAGGCCATGGGTTCCACACAGACTCATCGCCGGGCAGAGCCAGCAGTCGAGGTCCAGGCACTCCAGCCACCAGCCCCTGAAGGCACACCCCAGCTACCTGCCTTCACCCTCACCCACCCCCTCACTGGCCCAGCTAGCCGGCCAAGTGACCCAAGCTACAGCACAGACTCCAGAGAAATGCTGCTTTCCTTCAGCAACAACATAAAGCTCCACTCCATTTCTTTTCAGAATTTCTGCTTGAAACTCAAGCGAGTACAGTTAGATGTAAGTCACCTCACGGTGACATTTTTAGTAGTTAAGGATGGGCAGGAGAGCAAAGCACTCCTGCATCGAGTGCCTTTAAACTGTACAAACAGGGCTCTGCCACAAGTTTACACTTCAATCCATCTCAAACAGCACACCCCTCCCGAAGTCACACCGCCCCCGAGAGCGGCCACGGCCTCAAGAACAGGTTTCCTAGTGCGGGAGGCCAAGGCTCTCCGAGCTCAGCTGCAAACCACCACGCTCCCGCGGCCCTGACGAGCCCCTTTCCCTGTCACCGACCATGAGTTAGCAGCAGCGGTGCTGACACAGCTTCCCTCACGCACGGAGCGCTGGCTGCTGGCACCCAGGAGGAGGAGCGGTCTCGAGGAGCGGCGCTGGCAGCAGCAATGACATCAGCGCTGCTGAGCGCAGCCGAGCGCAGGACGCGGCGGCACGCCAAGGGCCGGAGCAACAAGCACGCCACGAGCCAAGGAGCAGCCATGTGATACGGGGGTACCCCTGCACCGCCTGCTATTTCTGAGCGGCACGAGTGGAGTCGCTGACCTTGGGAGCCCATCTGGGAGTTTTAGTTGAATCGTATTTAAAAGGAAGTAAGCCCTTCAGTAAAGCACAGCTGGAATGCGCTCTGCTGTCACTCAGCTTGCTCCCCGTGCCCGATCCAGTTTGCGGTGCACGGCCCAGGTTTGTCGGGCTGCACAGCCCAGGTTTGGGTGGCTACCGAGGAACACAAGCCTCTTACCCTCAGCCCAGTGTCACAACCCAGCCGTCGGAAGGCAGGCTGTTACACAGCAGCTACAGGAGACCGCTTCAGAAGGCTGCGGGGGGAAGCCAACGCAACTCCAACTCAAGCAATTAAACTGCAATTATCAGAACAATGCTGCGTGAGGAAGTATTTCGGTATCAGGGATGCTGGACTGCTGTCAGGCACGCAGCGCACAAGGCACAGGCATGCTAGTGCCCAGCCAAACTCAGCACAGATTCCTTCCCACCTGGACCCCTTTACACTGAGGCAAGAAGCCCCAAGCCCCCTACAGCTCTGCAGGGGATCTCAGCACCAGCAGGCGCTAGCAGCGAGGGCTGCGGAGGGGTTCAGGTCACAGCAGAGGAGCCCGCAAGACATTAGGGAACAACAGCATGCAACATGAGAGAGTCCTGTGCCTATCAAGTGATCAGTTTGCTTCAGTGACTGAAAACACTCGTTATTCTAACAGGCTGGACAGCAGCAAGCGTGTGATCCCAGACACCCAGCAGCGCGTTCAGTTCATGCAAACGTCCCGGTGCCCCGTTCCGCAGCCTTCGTTCCTAACCCTGGGCTTGCCAGGCACCGATCTCAGGATGAAGCATTTCAAAGTGCATCCTAATCAAGCACAGGCAGTTTTGTTTACAGCCAAAATGTAAAGTTCTGCATAAACTAGTCTCATTTTCACAGAGAAGTCAGACAAAATCCCATACATGTCGGAGACAAAGCTATAAATAGTTTTGCACAGATGGTTTGATACTAATTGTCGTGTCTCCTCAAGGACAAGCCTCACCAGAGATCTGCTCTGACAGGTAACTCTCATGACCTTCGAGTCAGGAGCCTCAGAGCAGGAGCCTTAAGAAGATGCCTCAGAAATTCGATCTGATAACCCTCCTGTCCCCAGGCACTCATTTTGGGTAGCAAAGCAAGGAAAACATCTTCTGCATGTGGATACAGGAGAGAGCCTATAGCAGAGCTGGTACGATTTTCACTTCCAGGTTACAATGTGGATGGTTCCTTGACTGCCTGGGCTGCTCTGTGTAGCCTCTGATCCACCGGATTTGGCAGAAAGGCAAAGATGCCTGCAGTGTAGGCACCACAACAGCTATTTAGGCCCCTTTTTATTTTAAGGTACAAGTCTTACCCTGCCTGTAGGGTATTTCAGGACATGGGCCACCACGTGACACCACAAGCAAGAGGAAAGTCTAACAGCAGCAGCAGCATGAAAAATATAACCACTCTTTCAGGCTGTATCAGTTAAAAGCAAGAAACTGCTACTGGATTTTAAGTTTCCCCTATTAAGGGGTCAAATTATCCCCACCTTACAGCTTTTCTACCCCAGGAGTATTAACCCAAGGGCACACGGAAGGAAGGGCAGCCCTGAAAGCAGCAGTCTCAGGGCTACTTTGACTCAGGCTGGGCATGGTGGGTCTGCTCCCAGCTCACAGAGAGCAGGTCATGTGTTCAGTCAGCTGTTGGAAGTCACAAGGGGGGGGGGGGGACAAGTATACTTGTTCTTCCTGAATAAGTATGGCGATGAAGCCCTGATTATTAAACAAGAAATATTCAAATGACTCCACCCACTGCAACCTCAAATACAGCTGCTGAGAACAGAGTACATTCACTCAGGCAGCCCAGCCCTGCTGGAAGCACAGCAAGGCTGCAGCCTCTCTCCTAGGCTCCTGGTAGCACCACAGCTCGACACAGAACAGCCACAAGCTGGTTTAAACCATGGCCAGCCAGGCGCTGCTCCCAGCTGGCTAGGTACTGCTCCCCCTAACAGGGAACTTCACCCCAGCCCAAGGCCCACACCAGCAGCTCAGTCCTAGGCACAGGCCGGAGGTGGCAGGTGCTGGGAGTTTTAAAGCTTCAAATTAGCAGTTATCAAACAGAGGACTGATTGCTTACAGTGGGGAGGACTTTGTTCTGTCATGTGTTTTCAGTTTACATATACTGAGCTGATACACAGCCCAACAGCTCCGCTTATCTGCAGGTGTTTTTAGTTTTCAGGAAAACAGCACTGGGAATTCCAGCTCTGTCTCAAAGATTTCGGAGTCACTGGGCAGCACATACTTGTGTAGATGCTGAGGGTAACTCTCTTATTGCGGATTAAGGTGTTATTTTTTGGCAGTTTTACTACTAACAGAATTCCACTATTTACAGGAAAGAAAGCACAGTTACCTTAAACACTACGATCAGGCACTTCCACATTTATTACCCTCCACATGCCTGGAGATTAATAACATACCTATCACTGAATTCACCTTGTTACCCACTCACAGCCAGAAGCACTCCTGCCATCCCCTCTCAGGATTGACTCAGGCTTCACACACGCTGAGAGCCCCTTTCGCAATAACTGCCAGCCTTCCAGCCGCCTGTTTTGCCCCACTAACCGCTCCGAGGGCTGCCCGCTCACCCTACAAGCAGCCCCCAGCGCCCACCCCCAGCAGCTCCGCACCCCCCGGCCCCCAGCACCCCCTCCCCGAGCCCAGCACCCCGCGGCCCCCAGCACCCCCGGGCCTGTCCCCGCCCCCCCCATGGGCGGCCCCAACATACCCCTAACAACGCCCCCCACACACCAGGTCCTTCCCACCCCCCTCCGCGGAGCAGAGGCTCCCCCCGAGGCCTCACCAAAGGCGCCAGGCCCCAGCACCGCCGCCCCCCGGCGCCCACCCCCGGGGCTCCCCCGGTTTCTTTGTTCCCGGGGAAGCGCCGGGCCCGGCTCCCAGGGGCGCCACCAGCCTGTCCCCCCCCTCCCCGCCCCTGCCCTCCCCTCCCCACAGGCCGGGCCCAGGCGGAGGCAGCACAAAGGCCGCGCCCGCCCCCCCCCCACCCCCCCGGTGGGAGCCCCGGTACCTCCCTCACAGCCGCCGGGAGAGGCCCGAGAGGCTCCCCCCCGGTCTTCCCCCGTCCTCCCCGATCCCCCCTCACCGCGGTGCGTGTGGTGCCCGAGCCGCCGCGGCGCCCGCCCTCAGCCTCGCTGCCGCCCGCCGCTCGCCTCGCTCGGCTTTAATGGGCCCCGCCGCCTCCCCGCTTTCACTTCCGCCTCCCCCTCCGGTAACTTCCGGTCACGGGGCCCGCCCGCCGCCCATGACGTCAGCACGCCGCCCGGTAGGCGGTGGGAGGGGGCGGGGGGAAGAAGGGCGAGGAGGAGGGTGGTGGCCGCGCGTCACGTGACCGCGGGCCGCCGCCATCTTGTGGTGGCGAGGACGGGAGGGGGGCGCGGGGGGGGGGGGGCGGCTGGGGGCTGGCAGCGGGCGGGGACGTACAAAAGGGCCGACAAAAAGGGGCCGTACAGAACCGGGCCGTACCGGGCCGTACAGAACCGGGCGTTGGTGAAAAACGAACGTGTACAGCCAAGCACTTAGCAAACACTGAACCATACGCGGGCCTGCCTGAGCCGCACCGTGATCCCTGTCACCGGGAGCACACCTCGGGCAGGTGCTGCCAGCTCCGACCCAGTAACACAAAGCACTTTGAGATCGGTAAAATGATGGCACGCCTCGTAATACCGTTAACGAGACTGAGTGTTATTAACGAGTCCTTTCCAAGGACCGTCCGTGGCAGAGCACGCAGGTGGGGCGTTGACGGTGTCCCACCAGACGGAGCCTGTGCACCCGCAGCAGCTCCAAGGGCAGCCGGCCTCCTGTCCTCGTGCTGCTGCCGGCTCCTGCCCGCCTCGCTCCCGCACTACGCCTGCCGAAAATTAAGGCGGTGTAGGTAGCGTTCCTGCCAGCTGGATGCACGGACCTGGCTTCGTGCAGGGGAAGTGGGAGGCGGGACGCCGTCACTGCTTATAGCTGTGGAAATGCGGTGGGCTCTCACCCAACGCTGGCAAGTTCCTCGTCAGTTTTGTACCCCCATTTTCCCATTGTCAGGACTGTGTCACCATTACCAACCCACCATACAAGACAGGAGCCTATGATATCCAGTTTATGACCAATTTTAAGGTCCTCCATTACACACAGAGCAGCAGAAGAACACAAGGCTAAAACAAGGACTGGACAAAAGAGGGAAAGCATTGCTTAGTAAAATGACGGACAAAAAACTCCCGAAGGTGCATAATTTCTCTGGATGAGAAGGACAGCGATTCTGTGATTCTGTGACAGTATCTTCTCTGACAGCACTGGCGAGACCACCTCAAATACTGTGTTTGGTTTTAGGCTCCTCACTACAAGGAGGATATGGAGTTGCTTGAGTATATGTCGAGAAGAGCAAGCTGGTGAAGGGGCTAGAATTATGAGGAGTGACTGAGGGAACTGGGGTTGTTTAGTCTGGAGAAAAGGACGCTGAGGGGAGACCTCATTGTTCTCTACAACTATCTGGAAGGAGGTCGTAGCGAGGAGGATGTCAGTCTCTTTTTTCTCAAGTGACAAATGTTAAGACTTGAGGAAACCGTCTCAAGTTGCACCAGGGGAAGTTCGGGTTGGATATTAAGAAGAATTTCTTCATGGACAGGCTGGTTAAGCATTGGAACCGGCTGCCCAGGGAAGTGGCAGAATCCCCATCCCTGGAGGTAGTCAACGGATGCGTGGATGTTGGGCATGGTTTAGCAGTGGGACTCGGTAGGTCAGGTTGATGGTTGGAATGATGATCTTGAAGATCTTTTTTGATGTAAATGGTTTTATGATTCTCATTCAGCTCAACCCCAGGACTTGAGGCCCTGGGCACACGGGCACACCAGCAGCCAGTGGGACAGAGCTCCACCACTCACTTGCCCATCCGTATTTCCTGTAACAAAGAGCCACACGCTGAGCTGTTAGCATCAGACATTAATGTTGAGTTACAAAGTGTTCATCTGCTCTCATCCCTAGAAGTTTCATTTTTTCTTTCTTTTTATACAATACAAAAAAAAAAAAAAAAAAAAAACAATCACAAACTGTGGGTGAGATTTCCTCCTTCCTTCTCTACCGCAGAGCAATCCTGGCACCATCTAACACATACTTGTGTTACACAGAGGATAACCTCGCACCGAGTTCCTGTGTCACTTGCTAGCTTTCTTGGCATGACCAACAGCTGTGTCATGCAATAGCTGTTCATGATGAGTTTCTGATCCTTTGTGGGAATCCTGCATTTTCTCTGACGAGACAAAATCCTGCTGCCTTGGGCATATGAATCCCGGCACGTGGGAGAACAAATGTCAGCAGGGAGGTCCTTGCTATCCAGCCTGGATGCTTGTATTTTGGCACAAATGATGGTTATATTGGCTGTGGCTGAAAGTGAAAAGACAGCGGTAAGAAAGTGGCAAATGGAAGTACTGAGCAGTGGCTCTTGCGTTTTGCCTATGTACAGACAAACCTATGTACACCGCCACACCAGAAAAACATGTGGCTTGTGTGAAACCTGAGCGTTGCACAGCGAGCAGCACAGCTAGTTGCAGTAGCCTCTGAAGCAAATGGTGACCGCTTGATAATATCGGAACCCTATGAAACCTTGTAAAAATAGAACAGTTTGAAACCCAATGCCAATTGTTCCCAGTCACTAACGTTGCTCAGAAGAAATAAGTTCTCTGCCTTTGAGGGACCTTCACAGAGCTGAGCAGATCCATCATGTTAGAGTGACCAGTCTTTAGACGTTTACCACCGTGTAAACCTTAACATATTTCATGCACTCATCCCGCTAAACCAGGAAGTAAGAATGTGTCCAGCTGCCTTTGTTCCTTTTGTGACATCTAATCTCCATTTACTAATCTGCCCGATCCAATTAGAGGCAATAAAACACGGTGTGTCTTACACCATCTCTTTACACATCACTGGACCAAACGGGATCCTCCCTTACTCTTCCCTGTCTGTAAAATGGCAGGGGGAGCAGAAATGGCATGGACACAAAAACACCTGCAGCATGCTGATTTCAGGGGAAGGTCCAGGGACCCAGCAGAGAGGTCCAGGGACCCAACCTGCACATCGGCTTAGCGATGGCTGTAACTGCTCGCTGAAAACCGACTGTGCCATGGTCCTTGCGTGAAGCCATCCTCTCAAGAGCTTTGCAGTGCTTGTCCCTTGCCATCTTTGGCTTTCCAGACCATCTTCCTCAAATTATCATTATAATGATACAACTTACTAAAATTAAAAAGATAAAAGGGAACTAAGATGCAGCAAACACTCTGTCTTGGTTTTGTACTCTGAGCTTTGTCACGCTTTGCTTTACTCCAGTCTAAACCAGATTCTCCCTGCTTCTTCGGGCATTTTGTTCGCTACAAATCTTCTGCTATTGCATGACCACACATGCATTTCCACTGGTAAGAGTACAGCAGCAGTCTTTTGCCTGCCCTCAGCTCTAATCCCTGCCTGCAGTACAAATACCACTGGTAATCTGCTAATGCTTTCTCCTTTGCACTCAGCTGATTTCTTAGTCTTACAGCAGCAACACACGAAAGTAAAGCACCAGCTCTGGACAAGACTTGATCACCAGACACCAACCACAGGAAGCAACTACAATCACGTTATCTCATGCCAGATCTCTGATCCACGCTTCAGCCGAGGTGCACAGGACACTGATTATAGCACGAGGGATTACAAGCATCTGTGCTCACTGATGAAATGCAGCTGCTGGACGGTGAGCATCTTAAAACACAGAGCATTGATGAAGAGTCTACATGCAACTGTTGAACCCTGAGACGCATGCAGTGGGTGGGGGCCTGCCTATGGTGCCACAAAGGCAGACTTGCTATGTCTCCTCATACCAAACACAGGAGACAAGCACCTAAAAGGAACGACTTTGGACTCGTTTCATGGCTTCCCCTTGTTCCATCACAAGTCACAAAACCACTGTGAGGCAACGCTGGCACCTTCCATTCAATGCCAGCTCGCTCTCTGAGATGAGGGTCCAAACCTCTTCTTTGTTCTGCCTTTGAGTCACAGCCTCCTGCAGAGGTGTTCTGGCCAGGGACAGCATGTTGAGTGCAGGAGACATGCTCCTGAACAAGTGCCTGCGCTGGCCATGGCAAGGCAAGCAGGGAGAAGCAACCACGTGCTGCTGGGCCACATGTAAAATGGCCACCACGTGAAATGGCCACCACGCAGCCTTGTGCTTGCCCCTTTGGCACCACCAGAGTTACCTCAAGCCTGGACTGGTGGAAGCCAAAGCCCACAAGAAGCTCAAGTTTCACAGGACAAAGGGGTGTTTCTGTGGTCCAGACTTCGGGCTAGAGGCAGAAAGGAGCCAATACCCTATTTATGCCACGAGGCTGTCCCACAAATAGTGACCATCACTTGAGGCCCCTGTGGGACTTCCAGCTGGCCTCCCTGGCTACAGAGGCTCTCCAACAACATCAACAGCTTCCCACTTTTAGAGCCGGTGCTGTAATAGCAGCTAATTAATTTTTACAGCTGCGTTGGCAGCACGCCGGGTAATTTCGTATGATTGGTCTCAGTACTCAAGTGAAGAAGATGATCCAGGGGGTGAAGTAACTTCCCTGAGGCCAGTGAGTCAGTTACCTTGTTAGATCTGGGTCCCTCTAAATAGGGACGTTTCTGAATAATTCTTTAAACCATAAGACTTCTATAAAAATAGAGAGCTATGCACACTGCCAGCACAGAACTGTGCAGGCCTTTGCAGGGTGACCTTTCTTCAGGAATCAAGTTTTTGTCAGAGCAGCGTGCTACCAGAGCAGCAGGTTCCACGAGCTGTTAATGCCCAGGCTCTGAAGCCATGACAGTGAAGGTCTGGTGAGCCTGAGACTTCCCAGCTCATGACACTAGTGGGTTCGAAGCCACGGGGCAGGACAGCCTGATGGCTGGTGGTGCCAGGAACACTGCAGGACCCATGGGTTGTGTCCTGTCGCTCTTCTCTGCGCAGGGCATTGTGTGATGGAGGGGACCAGCCACGTGAGCTCTGCAGCCAGGCAGTTTTGTGGCAAAGGTGGCCATGTCATGCTGTTGTTGTACTCAGAATGTGTCACAGGACAGGAGCCCAGTGCCACGTGAACGCTGTGACTGGGACACTTTATGGTACAGGTGACTCGCAGGTCGCTTCTTCCTTAGCAGTGAGTCAGTGATGAAAAGCATCCCAAAGGCAGCTCGGAGAGGGGAAGCTCTCCATGAGGAGGAACCAAACTGGATGCATGCACTCTCTGCAGGGCCTGCAGGTCCATCCTGGATGTGAAAGGACAGGGTTGGTCTGTAGAGGCCCGGAGGGATCTTCTGGTACTTGTCTGGGAAGGACACAGACACATCCCTAAGTGCAACTCCTCAAAATCAACCCCCTCTCTGCAAGCACAGGGTGCCGCATATGAGCCTCAGATCCATCTGCCTCAGCTCTTCCAAATCACATATTTTCACAATCCGCTCTTATCTGCTCTAAAAGAAGTAAATTCTGTATCAATGACAACCACAAGAAGCCTGTATAATTTTGTGTGCGTGTTTTTGAAGAGTGTTGCAAAGACACTCAGCCTTGAAGGATAAGGGGGGGTGTGTGGGCAGTGAGGTTTGCTTTGCTTTATCTTGGACAACACTTCTCAATGCCTGCTGCCCCGGCAGCTGCAATTGTGATCCCTGGGAGTTATGACTCACTGTTTGCAAATCCTTGAGCCACCGAATTGAAGGTATGTCCCGCAAAGCACAATCACCTAAAACTGAAATGGCTCTAAGTGGGAGGTAAAGCTTCAATTATTCTGTCCGAATGCTCAGGACTGGCTCCGGAACCCTGCCTGAATTTCTGGCAAATTGAAAACAACACCTCTTACTTTGTTTAAATGAACGGGATCTTTCTGGGTTGTCTCCTTCAGTGACCTCCTCAGCCAACATGAGAGCAATCAGGCAACAAAAGATGCAATATCCCATCTACACCAGCTCAACACCAGCCTGAGGAACATCCGCTCTGCCTGATCTGCACTCCTGCCCTCTGCCAAATTGCTTCAGACCTCGGGGCCACCCCAACCCAGAACTGGGCTTGGCCTGCTGGAGTGCAGGGCAGAGGCGAAGGCTGTCTTTCAGTCTGCTTTCTGGGTGACCTGTGTGGGGCTGTGTGCTCCCTGCCTGGCATCCTTTCCATTTGAGTGGATCAGTTTGCTAAGTAGTACCTGCCACTCAGGGAAAAACACCATGAAAAGCATATTAGGCATTTCTGGGCAGGCAGGTAGGTAGGAGAGCTGTGTGTGAGAAGCCTGAGACCCACCAGGAAGAAAAAATAGAAAGGAGTGAGAAGGAATGATCTTTTAATCTCAAATTTCTTTTTCCTCTTATCATCAGTGTTTTTCTAGCCAGGAAAGAGCGATTGCATTCCTTGCCGCAGACCAACGCTGCTCGCAGCGGGTTAGTGCTCTGCGTTGGGTCCCACATGGAGCAGCCTGTGCTCACTGCCAGCCACCTGGCAGGGGCCACAGCAGACAGCCACGTACAGACCTGCCCTGAGTTTCATGAAAACCAGGTGTGGGGCAGAGGTTTGGGTTCACCCTGGCAGTGGGACCGGGGCTGCCTCTGCAGAAATGTAAATCCCCATTCGCAGGGCACGATCCAGTGAAGTCCCCGACTGTGGATGCCAAAAATTTAGTAACCTGGTGAGAAATCTGCACTGCCTCACAGCAAGCATCACACAAGCACAAGGCTCCTGCAGGAAGCTCAGGACAAGAGCTGCCAAGCTGCGGATGACGACCTCGTGCTGCTAGCAGGATCCTCAGCTTCCCACCGTCTGTGGCAGACCCTGCCAAACCGAGGCTTCGGAAGCCACGCTCAACACCTTCCGTGTGAATGATGGGCTTCCAAGGTAAATATACCCGCAAGCGCTCTCCTTTCCAAGAATAAGCTGAGAAAAAGGAGCTGTTGGATGGGATGGGGATGGCACCGTGACAGTGCAGTGAGACCCATTGATCGCTGCAGCGGGTCCCCATAACGCGCACCCTACAGACCGGGGTGACTTTTACCCCTCAGAAATAACCACAGGACGCCACTTCAGCAGGAAGGGAACCAGGCCCTCGCTTCTAATAACCTTTATCACTCCTGCTGGAGCTGCCCGGGCCGGCGGTGCCAGCAGGGGGAGGCAGGAGGTGGCAGCCCCAAACTCCCCCCCCCCCCCCCCCGACCCCAGCTCCGTGCCCCTCACGCTGCGCCACCGCCGTAGCGGCCGCTATTCACCAAGGGGCGCTGCTACGCTACCGCGCCAGCGCCGCGCTCTTGGGCGCCCCCTGGCGGTGGAGGGGGGGCGGGAGGGGGTGAAGGGCACGGGGGTGTGGGGCCGGGAGGGGCACACTGCGGGTCTGGGGAGGACACACGGCACCGTGACACCTCTCCGGGCTGGGAACTAGCCATATCTCCCGGCCCACGAGGGGAAGAAGTGGCAGCACTGCTGCAGGGCCCCTCTATTTGGGCACTGCTGCCTGCAGACGCCAGCCAGGACCCCACAGCCAGGACCCCTAGCCTCAGAGCATGCCCCTTCCCTGCCCCGCTTGGTCCCTGTGAAAGGCAGCATTTGTCTTTTCAAGCCGAGATTTGCGCCCTTGTCCTCCTTATGACTTCTCTGGCTTCACAGAAACCAATGTGCCAAAGGCATTTTTGAGCTGGGGTGTGATGCGGAAGGGCCAGATTACATTTTATGGGTGGTTGGAAGGTGGTACTGTACCCAGGCCCTGACAGCACCTGGAGGTACTTCAGTGGCAGCCCTGAGCACACCCTAATTTTCTGATACAGTTAAGCCAGCTCAGTTCCCTCTATCCAAAGCATGCTCTGATCCTGTAACAAAATCTGTACACGTGTAGCAGATTTCTTCTTCTAGCAGCCCACCAGAGCTTGTCCGTAGCCATTTCGGTTACATTTCTAGCAAGCTTTAAAAACAGAGTTAAATGTTCTTTTCATACAGATGAAGTGTCCTTGCAGGGATGTTTTCCACACTATTGCCACAATACCTGTAACATATTTGTCTCACCCCTGTGCAAGACTCACAGATGCTTCCCCATTTTCCTCTGGCAGGCTTCCCTGCCTGCTTCCCAACGCTTCATACAATTGGTTTCTCTGATTGCTGCACGCAGACAGTTTTCTCAATTTTTTTCCTCTGAGTCTCATGTTCTAACACAGCTAAGAAAGCATGTTTTCTTTTTAAATCCAAAAAGATGTAATTTTAAAGAAAGGCGAACATTTACAGGAGACTCCACTCCAGATCCATGATGTAACTTCAAGAAACCCCCGAGGAACAGCCCTCGAGCAGACAGTGACCCTTCAGCACTGTCTCTGTGAGAAGGCAGGACACGTTTCCAAGGCAGATGAACAGTGCAGCAGTCGAGCACCAGAGCCCCCCTTCCAGGCCCACCACTCCCAAGGAAATCACAGGCGAGCCCAAACCAAGAATCACGGCATGTTTTGTTTGGCAGAGGCTCAGCGCATGCTGACTGGCTGTAAAAGGAGGTTGTAAAAATAATGAAACTGGAAGACTTTTTTTTTTTTTTTTTTTTTTCCCTCCAGCTGTTTTTCAAGGGCCTTAGCAAGGCTAAGTAAACTCTGCCATCAGTCAAAAAGATCTTACCTGCACCCTTGTGGCTGGGGAATGCAAAACCTCACTGGCCCAGGACAGGCAGCAGTGAGAAAGAAATGCCATCTGCATCCCTCTGGCAGACAGAAGGCTGCTGTGATTTTACATGTACAGGATTAGACAGTGAAACCCCAATAAAATCCAAAGCACCAAGTTTTATACCAGCCATCACAACACTCGCATGTTTGTGGTTTTTATTTATTTTCTAGGATCATGGTCAGATCTGTATTACAACTACATCCACAAGCTCAGGTGGTGCCAGGATGACTTCTGCTGTCTGGGCCTGTGCACAGCCCTGTTTCACATCTGCTCCTGACCTGGGTTCCTCAGAAAGCAACCCATTATATCATGGTCCCTACATGCCTGGTGTAAGCTCCCTGCTGCTACGAGGCTCACACTGGGAAGAATCCTGTTTCCTGATGCTACAGGGTAAAGCGTGCTCCCGTGGTCACAGAAAACATGCTCCTTCAGGAAAATAACTTCCACTCCTTTCCTCCTTGAGAACAATTTGCTTTTCAAGATGACACAGCTCTAAGTTTGGCATCCTCCCTCTACAAACTGAAAAGCATAGGGTTTTTCCTTGGGTACATTTCTCATAAATGCCTCTGGCACAATTAGACCGCTCTCATCCTTCATCCCTGGCAGACAGCTTGGCTGGCACCAGCTCCGTTGGGGGTATTCCCCTCCCAAATGCTCAGTGTCCCTGAGGGGTCACGCTCTCCCTGCAGCACATCATCTGGGGCTAGGGTATCACGTGTGGATGGCAGAGGGGTCTGGTCACCTCCCTCGTGCTGCCTCCACAGCCGAGGCAAGAGGACTGGGTCGGGACAAGGTGCGAGAGGCAAAGGATGCCGGAGCCACGCCGGCCCTGCAGCCTGGAACAATTAGAGTGCAGCATCTGGCGAGGGCCCTGCAGGACTTCTCATGTTTAAAACCAGCCTCTCCCTTCCTGCTCGGCACAGCCCACGAGCTGTTCGCAGACATAACCGGCAAACCTGGCCGGGGGCCTGCTGCTCTGATGCCTTCTGCAAGCACATTAACTGAGCCTGTGCACCAGTAACCATAGCCTGACGCCATTTCATACCCACCCTCCGCAAACTTAAACATCCACAGCACACGCAGGACAGCGGCGAGAGGGGCCTGCAGCGCAAAATTTGTCCTACAAGCGAGAATCCTAAAGGCGGCGGCTTTTCAACCTAAAGATAAATTTAGGCTACATGGCAGGGCTGAAGTCTTGGAACAGACACTATACAGACTCAGTATGACTCAATTATCACAATTAGAAATGGATCTGAACACGGGTTTAGCATATAACAGCCTGATTCAGAGCTCGCCGGGGTCTGAGATGGGTCAGATGTTGAAACGTCACATATGCTGGCAAGCTCAGATCCAGGATCTGGGCTGAATCCATCAGAGAGCAACCTTTGGCCCTGGATGTAACAACTGAAGCCCAATTATCTCCAGACACAAGGGGAATGTGCACTTATTTATTTCCCTCCCTTTGCCAGAAGAAATTTCCCTGAGGGAGAGAGAGGAAATTAAGGCTGGAGCTGTGTGTGTTATTAAAGCTGCAGTCTGGAGTTCATTTACTCCCTGTGACATGGAGGCTGGGGTTGGAGGAAGAACGGTGACAGCCGTTCCTGGGAGAGGAGCTTTCCACAGCAAAACCAACCCAGACAACCGGAGGGAGCCCCCACATGCAGCACTGCTGGCCAGACTTAAAGCCAGCAGTTTGCTTCAGCCGTCCATGTTTCACAGTTGTTTCTCCCCTAACTTGCCTACCCAGTTCCTGCAGCCCCAAAGCCTGGCTCTTTGGAGAAGATGGCAAAGATAAGGATGCTTTTCCTGGAGAGCAGAGGACCTGGAATGTTTCCCTAGCTGGGAGCACGAGCCAGAGGAGCTGGACACCCATCCCTGCAACCAACTCCCGCTGTGCTGTGGCAAGATGTCATCCAAAACATGTTGACAAAACCACCCACTTGCACTAGGACGCTAACAGAGCCAGCTGCCAAATTCACAGGTCTAGTGCCTAAATTAGGAGAGACAGAAGTCAAGAAAACTTCCACGCCTCGGGAGGACAGAGAGAGCAGAAAGGGAAGGCCAGTTAGAAGGTGATACTGTTTTGAACATAACGCAAAGAAACATCCCATTTTATTTAGCCTTAGCCAAGGGGCTTTTTGACTCCAGATCCAAACTCACAACACATAGGAAATCCCCTTCTGATACTTAGCAACCTCACGCCAATTCAGGGGATTATCTTTGTGACTCATATTAAGATATTAAAGAAAGGCCAAGCCCTGGATTACATTAGGGAAACATGAAAAGTCTGTTGTCCCACAGGGCTCCTAGGCTACAGCCCTGCTCTGTGGCAGACAACATCTGATCCTCGCTTTTATCTGCTTCAGATGTTTGGGAGTGAAGTGTCAGCCCCCCCCTTCCTCGGTCGTGTGTTACACCACTAACATTTTCTTTTATCCATCTCTCTTTGACCAGGTCAGTTCAGGGTGAGACACTGTGCCTTGGCTGCCTGTGGCACTCTGCTCTGGCTTCTTTTAACTATTAGGGATGATTTTTAGGGGAAGGTTTGAACCCAGCTTAAAACCCACTTGTGTTAAACCTCACCTAGCAGAGCAACATCCATCTGCTTGGCAGGCCAGTGAAACAAACCATCCACGTGCGTGGCTCCTTAGTTCTGCCAGGAGGCACAGTGGGGCTAGGGGCCGTGCCCATGGGGTGAGAACAAAGGCTTTTGGAGCTTTTAGCCATTTTCCAGCCTCCCCTGCTGGATCCCAGGCAAAATACATCTTTTGCTAAAAAACAGAGCCCACCCCACCGCCCCGCCTTTCTACTCAGGCACTCCCCCGGCCGCCTTACCCCAGCGGGGGTCCTCAAACACCGCTGGGCGCCGCCATCACGCGCCTCCTCCCCCCGCACTGGGCGCCGCCATCTTGTGCCCTCCCCGTACAGCGCGGGCGCCGCCATCTTGTGCCCTCCCCGCGCCGTGTGGCGGCCATGGCGGGGCTGCTGTGCCGCCTGCTGCTCTGCCTGGCGGCCGCCGCCGCCGACCTGCAGCTGGACGAGGCGAGGCGCACCCTGGACCTCAGCACCCACCTGGCCAAGGTCTCGGCCGAGCTCAGCCTGGCCAACGCGGCCGGCACCGCCGCCTCCACCTTCCTGCTGGCGCTGGAGCCCGGCCTGGAGCCCCGCCTGGCCTACCTGGGCGTGCAGGTGGGCGACGGGCAGGGGGCGGGCGGGGGGGCTGAGGAGGGCCCTCAGGGGGTCTGGGGGCTCCCCGGGGCCGCAGGGACACGTCGGCACGGCACGGCGCCGCCCGCACAGGACACGTCGGCACTGCTGCCCCTGCCGCTCCCCCGGCGTCCCTGCGCCCTGAAGCTGTAGGGTTTGTGGGGTTAGGAGGGACAAGGGGGGCCGGGGGGCTAGGGTGGGAGCTACCGAGGGGTGAGGGAGCCGTGAGAGGCTGATTTCTGCCGTACCGGGCGGTGCTCACCACAGCGAGAGCCCACGGAGCGCCCGGTGCAGCCCCTCCCCGAGGGGCTTCAGTATGAGCCCCACAAGTAGCTGCACCGATCGCCTCTTGGCTTGCTGGCCATAGATTCCCACGGCCTTCTCACTCCTCGGCCCCTATAAGGAACACCCAAGAGAAGGAGAGAAAGCAGTTAACCAAGGTGCTCATTTGCACAAATTACAGGGACCGTGCTGGCTTGGGGACCAAGGAACATGAGTGGTTTGAGACTTCAGCATCAGTTCTGGCAGTCTCACCACATTGCACTAATGAAAATAGTTATGAAGGCACTATATAAAAAATTTAAAAGTATCTATTTATTGTGCAAGCTCACTCGCACTTGTATCAGCTTGTATTTTCTGTGGGGGTATCCCAATAAAAAGCATATTGGAACTATATGAGGTTTATCCTGGTCACATTAGCTCTTTTAAACAGCAGTACACTGATCAGTCTGTTTTGGAACAGGTAAAGGGTGAGGAAGAAGAAGAGAACACCTTGGAAGTGAGAGAGACTAAAGTTAAGGGCAAAAGGTGAGTGTCACCCCCTGAGGTCAGTACCTGGAGTTAGGCATCTGTGTTGCACCACCTTCCTCGGGGCAGGGTGGAAATATTCCGTAGTCCTGCGTACCTGAAGATCCTTAGAGTCTCTTCTTTCTGAAAAGATCAGTCAGTGCTCAAACTGCACCCAAGGGTGCTGCAGAGCCAGGGAGCACACTTCACACAGCCCAAGCAGCCAAGCCCAGTTCCTGCAGCCCAAAAGGCCCTTTTAGCAGTCGTTCCCCTCCCTCTGATGCTCTTTCCTTGGGAGGTAGTGTACGTGGCTTTGGATCTATGCACTGAGCCAAACACAAGCAGCACATTCCTGCTTCCAACAGTCACCAAGGCTGCTAGTGAGAAGAAAGCTCTATAAGGGCTGGAATGTCTCTCTGAAATGCAGCTCAGCTGCCTTCAAGGGGGTTCAGCTGTGCTCAACCTCTTGTCATCTCTGCCTTAAGTAATGTCCTGTTCCTTCATTAAGGTCCATCAGGTGAGAGAAGCATTATAGCTACAGTCGTGCTCTTCCTTATCGCTGTCATCTGCGGCCTAAATGATTGGCAGTGATGATGACAGAGAAGTGCTCTTTGGCTGTGTCCCCAAAGTGCTCTTAGTCTGTGATAACGGAGCCCCAGAGTGCTGAATGCTGTGCCCAGCGTGGGCCTGGTCCCTGCTGCAGGAGCAGAGGGTGCAGGCTTTTGCCTGGGGCTCTGCTCTGCCAAGCTTTGGATACTGTGCATATGTTGTAAGACTGGGCGTGTATTTATGAGCCATGATTGCTGAGAAATAAAAGGTCCTTTTAAAGTGGCTTGGAAGCATGGTGCTGCTGAATGTTAACGAGTTAATGTAAAGGTGGAGTTACCTTGCTCCGATGGGCCAGGCCTCTTCACGTGATCATGCCTGTGGGCCACCAGGCATGACTTGGAAGTTCATTCTCTGCTTGTATCACCTTGCTCCATCTCGTGCATACTTACTGGTTTGGTGAAACCTCAGCTCCTTCTGTAGAAGCTCAGTCCAAAGCCATGCTTATTTTCAGACTGTACCTTGATTTCAGCTGCTGCGGGCAAAAAGCTGAGAATAAACAGATTTTGTGGGAACTTGTGCTTAAGATGTTTATGATTTGTCTTCTGAAAATTTGCACATGCTTCCTCTGATTGTGATTGTTCTTGTCATCTGAAGAAGAATGGAAAAACCCTGCTGAAACATGCTTTATAAATGCAGAAGGAGGATGGGGAGCATGTCACCATTCCATTTCCAAAATGGAACCCAGGTGTCTTTGTGAAGCAAAGGCTGTAATTGTGCCTGAACACAGTTTGCCCTGTGTTGCCTCCTTCCTGCTTCCTCACTCCAGAGTAAACACACCTCTTTGATAAGACATCTGTAGGCCTCTGAGGAGCAAATACAACAATGGCTGCTATTGCACACCGTATATCCGATACAGAATCCCAGGAGAGTTCCCATCCACAGGGGATCTTGCAGGGGTTGGATCTGATTGCTCTCTTGGGGGGACCTCACATGACTTACCTGTTCTTTCTTCTAGTGGAAAATTCTTCTCTGTGAAGCTGCCATCTCCTTTGGCACCGGGAGCCAAGGTCCGTGTGTCTGTTGAAATGGTTTTCACACACGTCCTGCAGCCCTACCCCACCCACATTACCCAAAGCGAGAAGCAGTTTGTGGTCTTTGAAGGAAATCACTATTTCTACTCGCCGTACTTCACCAAGACCCAAACAACCCGGGTCAAACTGGCCTCCAGGAATGTGGAGAGTTACACCAAGCTGGGCAACCCTTCCCGCACAGAAGACATGATTGAGTATGGCCCCTTCAAGGACATCCCTCCATACAGCCAGGTAAACGTCCGCACAGACAGGTCGTGGCTCTGCAGTGAGCATCGTTACACCTGAGTCTCGGAGACAGGAGAATGGAAAGCAGAGGATTTCCTGTAAGAATCCCAGATCCAGTCTGGGTCAGGTTATTTTCAGACTAGGAGCACGTGCCCTGACAAGGTGCTTCATGTACTGACCACTGCCTGGTGTCCACAGATCAAACCAAGGTGGTTTGTGCATGGTTCTCCCAGGGGTGTGTTTGCAGCGGGGGAAGGACTGTACCTTTATCCCCCCCTCACTGTTACAGCTCTGCCAGACGTGCAGGATGTGACCCGTGACCACGGTGTCCAGCATCCTATGTGGATTGGGCTGGGGTGGCTCAAGGCTTCCCATGCAGCCTGCTCTGCAGTTTGTCACGGAAGTTTCTCTTGGGGACATGGAGACCCATAATTGGGAGGGGAGGTTACACCTTACTTTGGGACTAATAAGTTACCTTTTCTCCGTGTTAGGACACTCTGAAGGTGCACTATGAAAACAACAGTCCATTCCTGACCATCACCAGTATGACCAGAGTCATTGAGGTGTCGCACTGGGGGAACATTGCGGTTGAAGAGACGGTTGATTTAAAGCACACAGGAGCCGTGCTGAAAGGGCCCTTCTCCAGATACGACTACCAGAGACAGCCAGACAGCGGCATCTCTTCTGTTAAGTCTTTTAAGGTTGGCATTTTACATTACTTGTTTTCACCATGGCTTCCCCCTTTCTTAAAGATTAAAAAAAAAGAAAGAATACAGTTGTCCTCTTCTGCCATACCCAAGTAGTAAAGGAATATTAAAGCTCTGGTTGTTTACAGAGAAGAATCATACCAAAAAGCCAAAAGTGGCTTTTGGACGTAGAAATAGGAAGTTACATGCCTTACTGCATCTGATGACCAAAGAAACTGCATATACCAGGGCACGTATTTTTTCCACGCTGTCGCCTCTCCAGTCTCAGGGATTCTAAACCCCTCAATCCTCTGCATTGTCAGCTCTGCTTTCCTGTTGCCACTATACAAGGGCCCTTCATCGTTTCCTTACCCTCACATTTTCAGCATTGCCTTTTCTATCATATCATGTTGAACAGTAATAGTTGGAAACTCACCCATTCATTCCTTGCCCACAAAGCACTCAACAAGACTTAAAGCTGTGGCTCTACTGGCCAGATATGAAAAGCATTTGTGTCTCCATCTGAACCAAAACCTTCCTCACTGCTTGAGGCCTCCAGGATTGATTGTTGTAATTCTTTAAGATGGTGCAGCCAAACAGAAATCTCATTTTGCTGAGTGTAAAGCCAGCGAGCTCAGTGATCTAGGAGCAGTGGGCTGCAGTGAAAGGAGAATTGCTGTCCTGGTGGGTGAGATGGAATCCCCTGCTGTCTGGTATATTTGAAACCGGGCTGGAGAAAGTGCTGATTTTCCACATTCACTTAGAGCCCAGGTGATTTTAGTACTGGCACTCAATTCTGTGGCCAATCACTTGTAATAGCACAATTTTACCACTCCGTGAAACTGAATGGCCATTTTGTTGTCTCATGTGGCAGCACTGTTTTCTTGATGCTTAACAGCTTTTATGGTTTCTGCCAGTTCCATCGGAAATAACTCCTAGTCAGTGCAGGCTGTTGCTTCTCTCCACACAGACCATTCTCCCGGCTGCTGCTCAGGACGTCTATTACAGAGACGAGATTGGAAACATCTCCACCAGCCACCTCCTTGTCCTGGATGACTCTGTAGAGATGGAGATCCGTCCCCGCTTCCCGCTTTTTGGGGGATGGAAAACCCATTACATCATCGGCTATAACCTGCCAAGCTACGAATACCTCTACAATCTCGGTGGGTGTTACAGGGGAAGGGAGTAAGAAACCTTTGTCTGTGTTGAAAGGTGGTTGCTGTACAGTAAAGAATTCAAAACCATGGTACACTGCACCTTAGCAACAACAGTTGCTAGGAGTTATTTCTAGAATATGGAAATCCATCCCTTTTTTCTGTGCTTCTTTTAGGTTCTTGTAGACATCTGGTTAAAATACAGGTTTAGTGAACTAGTGCCCCCTGCTGCACGATGGATCCATCCAAATTCTGCTTTTGCTACTGTTAGGAGCTGAGCTTCAAGGTTGCCCTTGTTCTTCACGGAATTGTAACCGCCCTCTTGTCTTCATTCTCCTAGGTGATCAGTATGCTCTGAAAATGAGGTTTGTCGACCATGTATTCGATGAACAAGTTACAGACTCTTTGACTGTCAAGATCGTCCTACCAGAAGGTGCCAAGTAAGTGTCATTACTCCTGTCTTGTTACCGTAGAACATGCTGTGTTGGTGGCAATTCTCCTGCCTGCTCTAGTGGCCTGCGGACAGTGAAATAATGTCATGACTATGCATGTAGAGGAGACCTTGGAACACAGCTTTGCTTCCTTTTGGAGTGTTGTTTAAACCGCATAATTGGCCTTGTGCTAGAGGCCACAGTTGGCCAGCCAAGTGCCAGGTTACATCATCTCAGTTGGTGTAGAATCATACAGGACTGTCTGGCTTTATCCACAGGAATATCCATGTGGACAGCCCCTATGAGATCAGTCGTGCTTCAGACGAGCTTCACTACACATACCTGGACACTTTTGGACGCCCAGTTATAGTGGCACACAAGAGTAACCTGGTGGAGCAGCACATCCAAGACATCGTGGTGAGTGTGGCCATTCCGCATGGTTAGACCAGTTGGGCCTCCTCTGTATCCATCATGACAGCCCCTGTTGGGCTTCAGTTCTGCTGCTGCCTGACGATTTCTCCCCCGTAGTAACACGGATCACTGCTCAATGTTTTGAACTTCTCTCCTAGGTTCATTACACCTTCAATAAAATACTGATGCTGCAGGAACCTCTGTTGGTGGTTGGAGCCTTTTACATCTTGTTCTTCACTGTGATTGTCTACGTGAGGTTGGATTTCTCCATCACTAAGGTGCTGTATGAGGAAGAACCCTTTAGGAATGTTAATAGATTACTCAGCTGATGGTTGGAGATTTTTCATGCCAATAATTCTCCCTGAATATTTCTGCAGATTGGATACACTACTAGACGTTCAAATGGAGTCCAGTTTTTATGCTGCCTGAGCACTGAGACTCATGCAGGGCTTGAATTGGTGTACTATGACTATAATCTGAGATTTGCCCTTCAGATAAAAAGGGATTTATCTCTGATAAACAGGGACATCTGTAGGTCTCTTTCTGCAATGTTTTTTACTTACCTTTTGTCAAACTATTTGTTGGGCTAGGACGAAATCTGAAAGGTGCTTGCCCATGTTGGTTCTTGTTCCATTTGGCTAATTGCTGTCAGTTGACTTCATCACAAAGGGTGCAGTTTCTGTGATAGTTGTGGCAGATTTCAGGCACGGCTTGACGCGGATCAGAGATACGACTGCTTTGATCTCCTCTGTCCTATTCTAGGATCCAGCTGCTGAAGCTAGGATGAAGGTTGCCTGCATCACAGAGCAAGTGCTTACTCTGGTGAACAAGAGGCTTGGGCTGTACCGTCATTTTGATGAAGCAGTGAATAAATACAAGCAGTCACGAGACATCTCCACCCTGAACAGTGGCAAGAAGTCGTTGGAGACGGAGCACAAGGCCCTGACTAATGAAATAGCTGCTCTGCAATCTAAACTGAAGACAGAAGGCTCTGACTTGTGTGATAAAGTAAGATTTTATTATTCTTTTTAAGTTCTGGTATTGGCTGTTAAATATTCCAGGCAACTTCATTTAAGGTTTGGTTTCTGCAGCTTGTATCTTCGCCCTTCCCCCCCCAGTACCTTGATCCCTGCCAGAGAGTGTGAAGATCAGCTTTTTCTTTTCCTTTTTGCAGTAATCTTGGTTATGCAGCCCTGTAAGTGCTGTTGGCAAACAGCTGCTTGCGCTGTTTCTTAAACAGCCCCTAAAACCTTCTGCATGGGTGCAGGTTAACGTTCTTGTAACGAAGTCCTGATGCTTGTTACTGAGCTCATGGCAATGAAACTTGGGCAAAAATAGAAACTATCAACACATTATCAGTTATGACTCTGCTACTCACACCAGCCAAACCAAAGTCTTCTCCCTAATCTCTTATTTTCTTGCATGTGTGAATTTAGTGCTGACAGATTTTTAGTAACATGATGCTCCTCGGGGTATTTTGATGCACCATTGAAAGCTGTGACAGAGTGAGCACACCCACTGTCCTTCCCTCCATCCACTGTATTTCAACACTTACCTGGAGCATCCACCTAACCCCAAGCAGGGGACATTTTAATCTCTAAGGTCCATTCAACCAACAGACACCTTTCTTAATCTGTTATCTCAAGGAGTAGCTCTGTCTTTAATAGCGCTGCTTCTCACACACCATTAACATTAACTGCAGGGGCACATCTTCCAGCTGTCATAGTTGTAATTTAGCTTAAAGCCTTTAAAATCCATCATTAAGCACTCTTTAACAGTCATTGCATCTGTTTCCTGCCAGTATGGCTCCTGGGTCCTCAGAGCCACTTTATCTGCACTGCTTAATTATCCATTCATGAGCTGTTCCTCATAACGTGATGGCAGAAAGAGGCAGCAGCTCAGGAGGCAACATTCAGGGACTGGAGACATTTCCACTTAGCGCTGACTTCACCTTCTGCTCCAGCTCAATCATCTATTTCAGCTTCACTTAAGGATGTGTTGTTTTTTTTGGTTGGTTGGTTGTTTTTCTCCTCTCATATTCCTTTCCTTTCTCACTCGATAAGGTAAGTGAGATTCAGAAGCTGGACAGCCAAGTCAAGGAGCTTGTTCTCAAGTCCTCAGTTGAAGCCGAGCGGCTGGTAGCTGGCAAGCTCAAGAAGGACACCTACATTGAGAACGAGAAGGTGCATTCCAACAAGCGCCAGGATCTGGTCACCAAAATTGACAACATCCTTGATGCACTGTAACGCGCCGGTTTAGCGGTCGGGTGAAAGGAGATGAGAAGCCTGGGACTGGATACACTTTGAGCCAAAACTCCATCCCAGCAAAATTAGGGAAAAAAGTTGCCGTGAAAAATACCTGCGAGTATATTTTATTTTTAGATTTTGTTCTCTAGAGCCTATCTGCTCAGCAATATCTGCTGTGCAAGGGACCACACCGTCATGCTGTTGGGCTGGGCAACAGGGTTTCTTTACCAGAGGTGAGACTCGGCCTGGTTATAAAATAGTCTCCTGCTTTTGGTTTTCCCTGTATAGATGTGTCCTGACTAAACGCACACAAACCAGCCTGAGCACAGACACGCTCGTGGCAAATCCAAATGTTGCATCTCCAGAAAGAATTAAAGACACCTTTGTTCTACTTTGAAATAAAACCTCCACTGCCTCGCCTCTTTATGTTGGGCTCCGGGTGGGGGGGGAGGCTGAGGGGCTGGTGCAGAGGAGCTGGGTGTCCATGCCCCTCTGCAGTCTTTTGCTTATTTAGAAGGAATTCTGTAGGATTCACAAATAGCAGGACCAGCCCTTGCTCCTCAGACCAATTTAAGAATTCCCCTTGCATTGTCCGCTAAGCACATCGCTTTTCCAGGTCCTGCACCACCTCAGTCCTATGTGAGGGGTAGGCAGTGCAGTTCTCTCAGTCCGCCGTTTATCCCCACTCCCTGCTGTCAGCACAGGGGATGGAGGAAGCAGAAGGCAGCATACAAAATACAAACTTGTCCTGTTTTACATTGTCCCTGGCAGCTGCTGTCCAAATAGCCGTGTCTTTCCTTCTAGGTAATATGGATTCAATCAGTGGATCTCATTTATTAAACGAGGAGGGAAGTGCAGGAGACCTGAAGCAACCAGAAGTAATGAGGCTGTAGCCCATTCCTGTTTCCCAGTCAGAATGCTTTTCCTCCACAGTGAGCAACAGGAGGATCAATCCTGCGCTTCGCTTCAGAGCCTCAGAGGTTCATCACATCCTCCCAGAAACAAGGCCCTTGCCTCTAGCCGCTGCAGCAAAACACACTCATGCTAACCAGAAGGCAGGGCACTGCTTAGGGAAGCTTCTCAGGAGAAGCCTTGGAGGTGCAGCTGGTCCTGCAGCCATTTCAAACAGGTTCTGCCTCTCAAATCTATCACCACTGAAGCCCTTCTCTGGTCAGACCTCTGAGTGGGAGGAAGGGTTTACAACCGCGTGCAATTCCCTGAACTTCAGTCACGTAAGAAACTTTCCTGTGCCTCTGCTTCAGTGCACAGTTAAACACCCTCTGATCCAATCTGAGCTGGCTGCATGAGCTGCGATACAGGCCTTCCCTGCTGCAATTGCATGGCTTAGTTTTGTGCCAAAGTGGTTTGAAACCCTGATACAGAATGGGCCAGAAAAGAGCAGAATGGGGTGCGTGTCCCTCCATCTTTCCTGCCCTGAGCTGTGGGGTGGAGGTGGCTTTCAAGGTGCCACTTAAACAGCACCTACCTGCTGCCCTCATTAAAAGATGTTGGGCAGGAAGGGGCCAAGGCAGGGAGAAGGAGAACCCTGTGGCCTCACCACCCCTATGGTGACTGCACCTGGCCCACTTTGAAGTCCTGCTTCCTCATCTCTAATTACCTGGAGCCTCACCCACTGCCCCAGGGCTTTCCCAGGCTGGGGCCAGCCCCAGGCAAACAGGACAGGGGCACGAGGAGGATGTTTGGTTCGGCTCCTCAGCCTGAAGGGGGCTTTGGCATCACCAGGAGCCTGGAAAGCATCCATGGATGCTGACCAAACCTCAGGCAGCCTGATCCTTGCAGCAGGGTTGTTTGTTTGGGACCACCACCAACACCCTCAGCCCAGGTTCTGTGACCTTGGGGTGTTTGGTGGCAATGGGAAAATCCTCCTTGGCTGAGCAAACAAATCCAGATCCCAGAGAGACCCTGAGGCACCCTGACCCCCTCTGTTCCCACCCCAAGGTGGCAATCCCATGGTGGTCACGGTGTGGGGGTCAAAGAGCCCCCGTGGCCCCTCCAGCAGGGCTCCCAGAGCAAGGAGCATGGTGTTTCAGACCAGAGCAGGCACCTGGCCTGCTCTCAAGGAAAAAGTAAACCTTCCCAGGCTGGGGCCAGAGCACCTGTCACTTGTTATCTTGGGTTCAAATTGTCCTTACACTACTCAAGCTTTTCTGGGGTGCTTTGCTCTTTTTACAGTCAGTAGGAAAGCCCTTTGCTCCAGGCCACAGAGCTTCCAAAGAAGTGGTGTGCTCTGCTGCAGGCCCAGGCACCCACCGTGCTGTCTGAGCTCCCACTCCCTCCCATGCCCACAAACCTCACCCCACAGCAGGATGGGCAGGTGGGCACCTCACCTAGATCCTTGCCTCTCCAATTCCCCTGCAGGCGCCGTTGGGAACCTCAAAACTTGCATCCTGCCTGCCTGAGCTGGGGCTGACAAGCAGCTGAAAACCAAGTAAATCCCCATTCACCCATCATGCCAAAACACACACACCACCCAGGGAGGTTTCCAGGGGAAGGCAAAGAGCGAGCACACCGTTGATCCCAGCGGCATCCTTAATTTCCCACTTCCCCCTGCAGCGCTGCCCTTCCTGCCCCGATCCCTCTCTGCCTGGTTTCCGAGCAGCCCGACCTCCTGTGGGTACAGGGAGCGCACTGTGCCCATCGCATCAAAGGGGCACGGTGGGATATTATGCCTCCACATCTGTCCGTCCCTCTCCCAATTTCTTGATCAACGCCACAGCTCAGCCCTCGTGCCTGCTGGGTAGCTTCAGATCCCGCTTCTTAGCGGAGGCTGCGGCTGTAGAGATGCCAGCTATAAATAGGGACGAGCGCAGACAGCCCCAGAATAAAAGGCTGCCAGTCCCCAAGGACAGCTGCCCCAGTTCCAGGGGCTGAAAATAAAGCAGCCTCTGCGAGGAGAGAGACTTTCCTCCTCTCCCTGCAGCTCCCTTCTGCTGCCCTCCTCGGGCAGCCTCTGTGCAAACTGAGCCCGTTCACTGCCCCCAGTGCTGCTCTCACGTAGGGGAGGGTGACTGAGGGCAGGTGGCCTGGGATGTCCCCACTCTGGGGCTCAGTGAGGGTACGTTTGATGTTCAGAAGACCCCGGGGAGGCAGACCCTACCTCTATGCTCCTGCACCCCACCCCCAGTGAACCAGATTGATGTGTCCATTAATACAACACACTTTTCAACTGGGTTACGAAATAGGGTGGGACACACACTCTGTGACACCCCCAGGGTGAGTTGTGTCCTCCCAGGAGGTCCCCAGGCTTTGTACCTGCTCCCCTGAGCCTGCAGCCTCCATGGCTGCTAGGGACCCCAGCAAGGAGGCACCCCGTACCCCAGGGCATGCAGCCCCACAAGAGGGGCAGCTGAGTTTTCACAACCGGTGACAACAGCCTGCAGCAGCACGTCCATCGGGGAACCCCTTTAACAAGCACTCAGCAGCAGAGCGACCTAGAAACGAGAGCAATTTCTGGATCCCTGCAAATTTACTCCTGAGAATACACTATAAAAGGAGGGGAAAAAAACACACACCACCTACCAGGAGCTCAGAGGCTGGAGGAGAGGCAGAGAAACAGCAGCTGATGGCCACAGACAGGGTCATTAGGGCTGCAGCTGTTTACCTTCTCCAAATTTAAAGGTTACAGCCCCCAACCTAAGGGGTGGGGGAGGAGAAAAAGGGCTAATTTGGTTTGCAGTGACCCCACTGCACGTAGAGCTGTGGCTCGCAGGGTCGTTTCCCCCCAGCGGCTAGCCAAGTCCTGCTGAGAAATCAGAAACATTACGGTTGGGAAAGCCGGCCTGGTTTTTGTTTCCATGTCTGTGAATGACAGGGGGACCTTTCAGCCCCTGTGATCCTCCAAACCCATTCAGCACATCATGTGCCCCTCACGTCCTCCTTGTCATCACACAAATCCCTTGGGACCAGGGGGCTGGAGGGGATGTCCCTGTGCTCTGCCTGTGACTGATCGTGGCAGGGTACTTGTCCTGGCAGCTTGTCCAGTCCCTGCCATCTTCTCCCTCGTCTCTGAGGGCTCAAGGGAATCCAACTTCGCTATCTCTCTTGTGGCTGGGTTGGACAAACCCTAAATGCATCCAAGGAAGTTTCAAAGTGATTTCCCTGCTCAGACCCCAGCCACAAGCAGAGAAGCAGTCCCCTTCCAGGCGCATGTCGCAGGGTGCCTGCTGAGGATGGACAGCCCAGGAAGGAGCTGCTGCAGGGCAGACCCACAGAGTCCCCACCAGCAGAGCCATCGGGAAGCTCAGTCTCTACTCCAGGTAGCTCGGGCTGTGCTTACTTTCCTCCTGCAAACACTGCGTCCTTCAGCACTGCCACCTCTGCCACAGCCAGTGTCACCTCTGCCACCTGAGCACACCCAGCAGGCCTCCAGCCAGGCACAGGCTGACTTCGCTGGCACCATTTCTGGCTGGTTTCGGGATCCACCTGAACTCCAGCTGCTGCTTTTCAAGGATATCCTTTTTTTTTTTTTTTTTTTAATTTATTTATTTTTATTTTATTTTATTTTTTCTCAGGCTTGGCTGCTCATCAAGTGCGAGGAACTGGAGCCAGGAAGGTTCCCAGAACGTCACAGCCAGCACTGGGCAGGCAAGAAGGCACTGCCTCCAGGGAATCCAGGCACGAGCATTCTGTCTTATTTCCTTCACCTACACTCAGGCCATCTAACCTGGGACCTGGGGGCACGGGGAACCCCAAGCAGAAGCTCTGGCTGATAGAAAAGACAACTCCCATCCTCCTGCTGCCTCTGAAAGCAGACAGAGGCTGCAGCAGGGCTGGGCTTTTTTTCTGTCTCTTGTGCTCTGCACAGGAGCTTTTCTGGGCTAGGAATTTAGCTCGTGATCTTGTTCAGCACAAATTGCCTTGGGAGGCTGTGGGGAGTCAGCAGGCATCTGCCAGGGGAATTGCAAAGCAGAAGGAAAAGGAAAAGGACGGCTCGGCTGAAGGAGCACTCGAGACCCTCCAGCAGATTAGCATCTCACGGGTAATTAACGCTGAGCCCTGCTGGGACTCCCTGATTAGTTTTGCTCTTGTGCAGAGTTTGGAACCCAAAGGTTGGAAGGGCTGAAATTCGCCTCTGCAGGAAAGGGAACAACATGAAGAGAGAAGGAAAAAGGAGTACGTAGGAGAAGGAAAAGGAAACCACACAAATGCAAGATTTGCCGGTGAAAGCGAGCAGCCATGATTTCGGGTCTCTGGCTCAGCACGGCTGCCTGCCTGGCAGGGGTGGCACACGGCTGCCTGTGCTGCCCGCTGGTCCTCGCTGTCCCTGCTGTCCCAGTGCCACCATTCACACCGTCTACCGCTCCGCTGTGGGACAGCTGGCACTTCTGCACCTCTGGGTCCCCAAGGACATTTTCTCCCAGGCCCTCTCTGCTCTCCCAGGGTGGAAACCATGCTTGTGCCAGCGCTGTGGGCCCCCCAGCCCCACGGTGGCTCTGACAGCCCCCTGCACAGCTCCACAGACAGACAGATTTCCCTGCACTGTCACTGCTGCCTTCCCACCACCAGCTCCCAGTCTGCCCAGTATAACAGATGCCCAACACCATCAGGCGGCCACAGAGCAGCAGCCATGAGGGCACTGCAGATGCTTTGGGGCACCCAGTCCTGTCTGGGTGCTGCTGGGTGCCACATGGGGACAGGCAGGCGCGTGGTGCTCCTGCTCCCTCGTCATCACAGGGTGGGCCACATCCCTCTGGAGGGAGATGGATGATGAATGACGGCGTCCCGCTGGATGATGGTGTCCTGGTGGATGACGATGTCCTGGTGGAGGATGACACCCCGATGGAGGTGGCAGCACCCTGAGGCCACATCCAGACCAGACAGCCCCACCAGGAGGGAAGGCTGAAGGCCCCGTGGCGCTGGTGGGACCCACGCGGCCTGCAGCACCGCCATGACACCACGCGGCCACCACTAGAGGCCGACAGCGCCCGGGGAGGCCATGCTGCCATGGCGGCCGCCCCGTCCTGCCGCCACGCTGCCCACCGCCGCCACGCCGCTTGGGGGACCCATCGCCACGCCGCCGCACGGGCCGGCCCCGCCGACGGATGGCAGCCGGCATCTCCCTTTCTTCTATTTATTATTATTTTTTAATTTTATTTTTTCTTTCCCCTCTTGCTCCTCCTTGCCCAATTTGTCTTCGAGGCTGACACGAGAGAAAACCCCAAATGACAGCGCCTGCCCGGCACAGTTTTACCACAGTATCCTGAAAAAGGCATCTGGCGAGCTGATAGTGCAGGGGGGCTCCGGGCGGGAGCCCCGGCCGGAAGCGCGGGCCCGGCAGCGGTTGCGGGGCCGATGCTTCAGCACGGGCAGCAAACAGGAAACTTCCCCGGTCCCGGGGAGCTCCTCCGGGGCTGCTCGGCTCTCCAGGCCTGCTGGAGGCTGCCCACCCCACCAGGGATACCGCAGACCCCTTGCCGGCCCTGGCCCCCCGGGCTGGCCCCGCTGCCATCTTGTGCCAAGCCCTGAGTCGTGCCTTGGAGGCGCTGCCTCCTCCTGAGGGCTGTGAACGTGCACGTGGAGGCTGTGGAGCTTGGCCGGGATGGCACGGGCCTTGCCTGCCATCGTGGGACAAACCCATCTTTGATGGCTCCAACTGAGAAACATCCCCAGCAAACGCTGTTTGCATGGCCCCACATAATGTCTGTCCCATCTCCCAAAATTGCCAAAAAGCTCCGCTGCTCCAGGGGCTCCGCAGGACATGGGAAGCGTCCTCCTCATGGGGACACGGGGGCTGTGTGTGTTGGTGGCCTGTGCGGCAGAGCCATGGGTGCAGAGCATCGCCTGGCCAGCAGGGATGCGGCTGTGCTACGCACGTGCAGCTGCAGGCTGCAGAACGCCGCTCCGAGCTAGGAGCAGCCTCAGAGAGAAGTTCAGTGATGTGTGGGACATATAAAAGAGGAGGGCCCCTGCTAACACCTCCCAGAGCACTGAGAAAGGCAGCAGAGGAGCAGTGAGCACATGGGGAGAGCAGGAGCCACACCACGTCCTCACTGAGAGAGAAAGACATCAGTTGGGGCACGTGGCCCTAGCACTTCTCACCCTCTTGCTCAGAACTGGTCCAGACTGGAGGGGTCCAGGTGCTGCTGGGCTTGGAGCCACAACCAGAGACCTTGGCACCCCAAAAACGCTGCCAGGGCGAAAGCCTCATGGTCACTACTCACCGAGCAGCCTCCTGGTGGCAGCAGTTGGAGCAGGGAGAGGAGAGGTGATGCTCGGCATCTCTTTGGTGAAGCCAGCATTTTTTGTTTGTTTGTTTCATAGACTTTGGTACCTCTGGGAGATCTTACAAGCTGAGGGCATCCAGAGGGGCCTGAGGAGGAGGATTTAGAGAGGAGGTGCTGAAAGACAAATCGGCATGGTTTGGGTTAGCAGCAGGGACAAGGAGTGAGCATTGCCTCAGGAGGGCAGAGCACAAGCAGCCGCCAGCTCCATCCCTGGGAGGCAGGAGCACAGGGAGGGGAGAAGGAGGAGGAGGAGGAGGAGGAGGAGGAGGAGGAGGAGGAGGATGCCACACTCACTTGCCCGCTCCCTGCCCTCCCTCCTCACCCTGTCCCTGCCGGTTGCTGCACCCGCACTGCCCCCTGCCTTTGCTGGCACAGGCCAGGCAGAGCCCCAGGCCAGCCCTGCCACAAAGCTGCTGTGACCGCGGCCCTGCGATGTCCCTGTGCCAGAGGAACGGAGCAGACAGGAGCTCGTGGTGCCTTCAGGATACCTGTCCCCTGTCCCACCAAGCAGCTTTACAAACAGGCAACAAACCTACTTGAGGGCAACACTGCAATTCTCTTCCTTGCTTTTTCCTAATCATTTGCAAACAGACTTCAGTTTCCCTTTGTTTCCCTTTGTTTAATAAACCTTTACTTCTCCTCATTATGGCAGAAAAGAAGGAACTGTGGCTCCTCGGGGGTGCCATCCATCAAGCAAGGCTCTGCAGCATGCACGCCGGGGGCTCCCCAGCTCCCCACCGAGCCCCCCGAGGCAGGCTCGGGCTCCCCACAGCCAAGAGGGTGCTGCTGCCCCCCGGAGGACCTCCTGCCCCGCGGGGGTCCCCTGGCCCAGCCTCGGGGACGCAGTGAGGCTGGCAGCCACCAGGTGTCCCTGCAAGCCCACGCTTTCCCCACTCCTGGCAGGGCTGGGGCTCGCCGAAGGAACGAGGGGACACGAGGGGACAGCTCCTGAAGTGGCCTTGCCAGCTTGGCTGGGTCAGCACAGGGCCTGAAGCTGGTGGAGGCTCGGGTGGTCTCATCGGGAGGGATGGAGAGCGGGACCCGTCGGAGGTGACCGTCACCCAGCAGAGTGACTGAGAAAGGAGGGCTGGGGACAAAAAGCATCACCGGGGTCACTGGGGGTGATGGAGCAAACAGGGCCTTCAAGGGACTCCCGTACCTGTGCATCTGGGAGCTGCGGTGTCCGGGAGGAGCTGTAGTGACAGCAGGGGACCGGGAGCTGTAGGAGGCAGAGCAGGCAGGCACTGCTGGCAAGGCCAGGGCAGCTGGTGGCAGTAACAAGGGGGCTTTGCTACTGCAGGCAGCAACGGGAAGACACTTTTCCTTCAGCCAACAGCTTTCCCTAAGACTTTGGGGATGGGAAATAGTTGGGCAGCTGCAAGGGATCACCCAGTAAATGTGGCCTGGGCAGGGACTCACAAGAGATGTGCAAGCACTGCTGATATTGCTTAGGCCCGTATGGAGGGTCAGAGGTGGGGGACTTATGGGACAGGGGATGACAAGGGCCATGCACGCACCCTTCATCCCCTCGTCCCCCCATGGAGTCCGCAGGTTGGGATGCAGAACTACACATGGAGCAACACCGGGAAAAGCAGCACCTGCCCCCCTCGCCCCCCCAGCCCACTCCAGTATCTGGGTGCGCGCTGTCCGCCCGGGTTTCCTCCCCTCTGACAATCAGGCATTAATCTCCCCCGCGCTGCTGTCCTGCTCACGTTCATTTTTATCACAGTTCCGTTAGTGCCAGGCTGAGCTTTCCGGGCGCTGGCGGGGCCCTGCCACGCTCCTCGTGCCAAGCCCCGCCGTCCTCGCTGCCGCCAGCCGCCCCGAGGGGCTGCCCCCCCCCGCCCTCGCCGGTGGGAGCTGCTCACCACATCAGGATACAGAGCCGTGCCCCAATTCCGGCCGGGCTTATTTCAGCGCTCTGGTCAACCGCAAGCATGGGGGGGGGGCTCACAAACACGGCACGCCACCCGGCACGGGCTGGGGCCTGGCCCCGCAGCCTAACGGATGCTCCGGATGCTCCCTGGGACCACACCGGCTGTGAGATGCCCGCCCAAGCCCCCCCAGCCCAGCCCGGCCTGCTTCGAGGTGTGCTGAGTGTCTCCAGCTCTCAGCCTGGCTTGCAGCACTGCAGGTCGTGCACAACCAGATGTGGGCAGGGCAGAGGTCTCAGGCTGGCTCTGTGCTGTCATTCTGCCTTCTGCCAGCAGCTTGGGAGCACCCAAGCAGAGCACAGGCCTGCCCCGCCAGGCCCAGCCGCATGCAGGATGGCGCTAAGCCCACGGGTGACCCACGGTGGAGGAGCTGGGTGCTGGCACGTGCTCGCGTTCCCCACCACTTCACGCGTTATCACAAGCCATGAGCTATCACAGAGGAACGAGGCCAGCACCGCGTGCTGCCGGGCGAAGCTGAGGTTTCAGCGGGGAGCTGGGCAATCCCTGCAGCTCGCTGCGGGGCCTCCCTGCGCTGCACCAGACAGCCCTGGCTCTGCCTGGCCAACCTCCCAGCTCTGCTCGGGTACAACTTTCTATTCACCTCAGTTTGGCTCCTGGTGATCCAGGCTTCAGCAAGAATCAGAAGCAGGAGCGCGGCTGATGCAGCGACGGAAGGGACACAAAAGGGCCTCTCCTCTCTCCTTCCCCTTTTCCTCTTTACAGAAAGAACAGGCTCCAAACCAGCTCCAGGCACCCCTGGAGTGTTTCTGTGTAGGGACCAGTGGCAGGACAAGGGGCACATCCTCACCCCGCTGGTGCTGGGGACCAGCAGGACAGCCACCAGCACTGCCACCGCCCTTCTGTGCCAGGACACCGAGACCAGGCACAGCGCTTTGGGATAAATCCTGTGCAAGGGACACTGGGCTCGGAGCATCACCTCGTGCTCTGGGGAAGCAGCACCAGCAGCCAGGGCCTCATCCAGCTTGCTGTCCCCTGACCCAGCACCCACAAAGGACATGTTTTTGGGAAGGAGGTGCCACCCAGCGGCTGGCTGCCCCATTCCCCGTGTGACCACACCGTGTACGGCTGCACCGGAGGGCCCGGCAGCCCCTCAGAGCTGGTGCAGGTCTCCAGGGACAGGGGAACAGTGGCGAGCAGCGACATGGCAAGGCAGGGGCTTTGGGTGTCAGCTTCTAATTGCTTCAATTTGAAAAAAAAAAAATGATTAAAATAAAAGAAGATTAAAATAAAATATTCCCTATGCATATATCACCTTTTTACCTGCACATATCTCTTCTCTCCAGTGCCATCCCATTCAGAGCTCCCCCTGCCCTCCAGGCTTCTGTCTCAGTCCCCCACATTCAACAGGACATTTAGGTCCTCTTAGGTCAAATATCATTGGTAAAATCCATAACGTGAGAAGCAAAGGCCTGCCCTGGGCTGCTGCTGGCCTGCGAGAGATGCACCTTGGTGCTCTGTGAACAGGCACCGCCTGCAGGCAAGGGCTCGTCCCCATTTAAAGCTGGGGACATGCAGGGACTTGGGGGGCTGCCTGCAGCAGAGGGACACCTGGATCACTCCCACCATCACCTCTCCCCGTGCCCCAGAGATGCCTGTGCCCCCAAGCCCCCCCGCACACCAGTGGGGATGCACGGGGAAGGTTTTGCTGGCAGAGACAGCCGCGAAGCAGCAGCACCTGCCCCAAACACATCCCGCATACGGCAGGAGGCAGAGGCTGCTGAGAGATGTGCCTCTCATCTCTCATCGGCGCAGCTTCTTCTCCTCAAGGTCTTATTGTGCCCCTTGGAGCAGGTTGGGAAGCTCTGCCAGACTAATCCCACCTGGTACCCACCCCCTCTGGACCTGGGAAAACAATGCGAGCCCTTAATTTCCTAATCCTGGGAGCTCCCAGGCTTTGCTTTGATAGCAGCCCTGCCTCAGCCCATCTGCGGGGCAGGGCTGGAAGCCTCTGTCCTCATGTCCTGACAGCTCCAGGAGGCATCTCTCATCGCTGCGAGCCCACGGAGGGGCTGGCACAGCCTGACAGAGGGGCTGCGGAACCCCTCGCCTCCCCCTGCCCCAGCACAACCCTGCCGAAGGGGCAGGACCTACCCCTCACATCCCTTGGGACTTCAGAGGCTGTGACTTGGGGGCTCGCAAGGGTTCCTCTGACCCTACAAAGTGCCGATCTGCCCAGCTCAGCCACTCACCCATCCCTTCTCCTGCCCACATGGCCCCCAAGGGACACGAAGAGCGGGTCCCGAGCTGCCCACCCGGTCCAGCACCATCCGACAGAGTGGCCAGGGCAGGATGGGGCTCGTGGGGCTTGGATGGGCGAGGGCCAGGGTGCCGGGGAGCGGCGGGGTGGAACACAAACAGGAAAGCTGGCGGGGACCCAGCCCTTCCCAGCTGGGACAGGAAAGAGACACGCTGTCCCCTGCTCGGGGCCCGAGCTGCAAGGGGGGGGGACACGATGCTCGAGCTCCGAGCGGAGCCCACCCCAGGGTGCCCACCCTGACCGGCTCCCCCGAGGCCACCCCATCCCTTCGTGCCCTCGCTGCCCACCCCAGGACAAGGCGCTGTGGCCACCCCAGAGCCTGCCAGGCTGGGGGGGATTCAGGGGGCACCCGCCGCCTGCCCAGCCCAGGGGGCTCCCCAGCAGCCCCCGAGCTGCCGCACGGCGCTGCGCCGCAGGAGGGCACCATCGGCCAAGCTTTCCCCTTGCCGAAGCCCACCGAGGCACGGAGGAGGGTGAAGCACTGCTGAGAGCTCACCTGGAGCCCCCACCCCGTCCCACAGGACCCCAGCCCCACCGAGGGACCGGCCAAGGGAGGGCAGGGGGCAGCGTGGCGGTGGGGAGGGGGCTTTCTGCCTGAAAAGGGGGAAAAGCAGCTGTAAACCTGCAGCAGTTCCTGGCTGGGATTGGAGACAGGTCTCGGAGTGACCCCGCTGAAGGGCTGCTGCGTGTTTCCCATGAATGGGAAATGGAGGGGAAATTTTTCCAATAAATGCTCCAAGCATTTCACCCAAGCCCCTCCAGCCCCTGCTCACACTGCCTGCACCGATTCCTCCCGCAGTGGTTTAAAACAGCCTGGCCAAGCTGTGTCCCAGCAAACCCCAAATGTCTGCCTCGCCTTGAACATGGACAGGAGGAGCAGCAACCCCCCGGCCTCCCCCATCCCCTCCGGTCCATCCCCAGGTGCAGTGCACAAACCCAGGCCCACTCCTGTCACCGCGCCGCTTGCCTTCATTTTGAGAGCCTTGCCACTACCTGCCCGCGACGTGCCTCTGTCACTGCCATCGTCCCCGGGCTGTCAGCACCACGGCCTCCCCGCAGGTGTGAAGACAGGACAGCCCTTTGTGTGCGAGCCCTCCCCGGTGCTGGGCTCTCGGCAGCGCTGGCATGGCTCCCCGGCTTTTCAACGCCTCCCAGCACGCCCGCCACAAAGGGCAGCCCTGTCTTGGGGAGCCCCGTGGGGCTCCTAGGCAAATGGGCACGGAGAGCTGCTCACCTCCCCGGGGAGCAGGCGCAGGGCCCTACTGCTAGGGAAGGAGTTATTGGGTGCCCCCTGCTCCTTCTCTTTGCAGTTTTTGATCTCCTTTCACTGGGAAATTCCTCTGGGATGCAGCAGGGAGGACAGCGGGGCGTTTGCTGGTATGCCCCATGGGGTGTTTGCCTGCAGGAGCCTGGGGCTGGCTCACAACGCTGAGGGAAAACAGGTTACGGCCAAAGTATTCGCAGCTCTTCCTGTAACAACAACAAATGTGCTCGCAGCCCCTGACCTCGCACATGTCAGAGCCCGCGTGTTTGTACAGCGGCCTTGGGGTTTACACCTGGCTGGTGGGGCCGGGCAGCGAACCCTTCGCTCCCCGCAGCGGAGCAGCCAGCGACCGCACCGCCCTGGCCGCCTGCCCCACTCCGGGCCAGGGATCTCTGCAGGCTCGGGATATCCTGCTCGCTCTGCCCCAGCACTGCAGGTGCTGCCCAGCCTCAGCAAACCCCTCGCTCCTGCCTGCAAACACGGCTCCAGCACGGGCTGCCATGCATCCTCCTGGCTGGGATGATGGGCAGGGTCACTGCTCCCTGCTGCGGCTGGTGACCGTGGATGCTTTGCCAAGCAGCTTTTCCCTCCCCTCCTGAGTCCACAGCAGCACTTGGAAGGATCTTTAAATCACAGGAGTGACAGCCTAGGGGCTGAGCCTCCTGCACGTGGGGTGGGCATTTTCAATTTCTGCAACCAAGAGAGCCTCACGGTGTTACCAATGCTGTTGAAAAAAGCCCAACAGCAGCCCCCTGCTCCCATCCAGCAACTTCGCCCCAGCCAGGTCTGCCAGTGCAAAAAGGAATTATGGAAAAAATACAGCACCACATCACACAGCTTTTACATTGAGCTGAGGACACATTCAGCCCCTCCATTTTTTTACTGGAGAACATCTCCCCAACCCCTTCCCTTGCCCCGTGCTGTGCAATGTCAGGCTGCGCTCACATGATCATGGGCACAGCAGTGCCTGGGCAAGAAAAGACAAAGCTGGAGCACACGGCAGTAGGACAAGGGGCAGGGGGTGAAAGCTTTCTGTATTCCCCGCCGAGCATCCCCTCTCTCCGAAAACAAACCGTGCTGTTCCCTGCACACAGCTCCCCGCTGTGCTCTCTGCTTTCCAGAGCCCGTGCCAGCACATCCCTCCGTGCCCTCCCTCCCTGCAGAGACCAAGCTGCAAGCGCTGGCCCTTCCTGCCCTCTGTCTCTCAGATCATTAACTAGCTCCACTCTCACTCTCTCTTTTTTTTTTCTTCTTCCCTTTTGAACATATCAGCCTAATGGAATCAAAGAGGCATTTCAGTGACTCAGGCGTTTCCCATTGCCCTATTCCAGCATCCTCTACTCTTAACGCTGAGAGCTTTTCACGTCCTATTTGGAACTGATAGGAAGCCCTTTCATTGTTTCACTACATGGATATTAACACTGATGAAGGAAATGCTCCATCTGATAACAGAACCGTTGAAAAGAGCACCATTTCCAAACGAGCAGACTCCGAGACACTGCATGCCTGCCTCTCACACCGGCTCAGCACGCTCCCCGGGCACGGCCGGATCTGGCTCCCCGCGAGCCGCATCCACGCCAGCTGGGATCTCACCTTCTGACCTCTGGGGAACGGGCTGTTCCCTTCCACGGGCACGTGGCACTGCCCACGCTGAGCCTGGAGGTCTGCTTGGCTGCAAGGCAGAGCTGCTGTCCCTCTGAGACACTGATTTGAGGAGCTCGATGGCCAACAGCAAGGTCAGCCCTTGGCTGGAGGGAACGGGTTTGACTCAAGAAGCCAAGGAATAAAAACATCCCACCTAGGAGGAGGTTGTGCAACTTTTAAGGGGGTTCTCTGAAGCCTTCAACATATTAAAGCTGAGAGCGTCTCCCGTGGACAAAGCCTAACTGGAGCTCAGAAATTATATAAGGATCCTTGTGGGGAAGAGTCTATGAGCCAAGAGCTGCCTCCTGCCGTGGTGCAGAGCACAGCCACCAGCATCTGCATGGGGCTTCCTGGGCCTACAGCTGCTCTGTCCTACCAAGGGGCCCCAAAGAACAGCACAGACTAATGACTTCTCTTCAGGACATACCCCAAAAGCCAGGCACCCAGAGAAGCACCTCATTCCAAAGCATGCTGATCATCTGGGGACTTTCTGCTCTCCCTGATGCCTCTCCAAAGCTGGCTGGGTGCTCACTCCTGAAGGTCCTTTCCTCCCAGTGTGGCTGCCCTAATCAATTAGCCACCTAAAAAATAGCCACCCTGATTTCACAGAGACATGCAGAGAGCATCATCCCTGACAGCCTCCTCCTTTTCCTGGGAGTGGTTTCTTTCCAGCGCCCTGGGTGGGATCACTCTCCCACCCTCCCAGCCCTCAAAGACGCTTCCCACCTCCCGGTGACTTTCCACTCCCTGCCAGCCTGCTCCCACCCCATGGCCAGGGGACAAATTTGAGGCTCAACATTTTGATGCTCTGGATCTGCTCAGAAAGGTCCCACTTTGGAGCAGCAGCCACCCCTACGTGGTCCCTCCAGGTCGTCCCTCCCCTCCCGAGGTGACACGGTTGGGTGCAGCCATACCTGAGGATGTTTCTTCTTCCACGAACAATGCCCAACATAGGTTCTGTGTGCTAGCAAGCCTCATGATTCACTAGAAGGGCCAAAAAGTCCCTCAGGAAGATTTGTAGGGTCACCAGCCTGGGGTACGACCCTACAGAGACCTTGGGGGAGCCTGCAGCCAAGATGCAGCCTGGCAGCACCCACCTGGGATGAGCTCTTCCCATGCTGGTGGTGCTCCCCGTGCACCAACAGGAGGGCTTCACGTGGCCACCGCGGCAGGGCCACCACCGCTAGCTCCTTCTTCCCCTGCACAAGCAGAAATAGTTCAATTGTATGCTGAGAAACAAAAGAAACATGGGACATGAATGGGGCTATTGCAGCCGGCTGGCCGTGCCCCCAGCTTTGGCCGTCATTTCCCTTCCCCGACCGATGTGCAAAACCCAGACCTGAGGAACGCATTGGGCTTTTGCGGGAATTCACATTTTTTTAAACATGCTTATGTGCAGAAGGGGAAACTCAAGGCCACCTATCAGGTTATTGATATTTTTCTTCAAAACTCTCCATCACCTGGCTCGTGCGTGGGCTGTGTGAGCAGCAGAGCCGCAGCAGTTAACAGATCTCTTCCCTCGCCTCTCGCCTCCCCAGCGCTGCCCCTGGCACCACCAGAGGAAGTCTCCCAGCGGCGCGTTCCCGTAAGCTGCCCCTTTGATCAGCTGCAACTTTCAGGGATCAAACGGCTCCGAGGACGTAACCGCAAACCCTGGGGCACGCGATGACGGGCGGGGAAGCGGCGTCTCCAGCAGGAGCTGGTGAAGCCCCGGCCAGCACAGCCGGGAAGTTGATCCCACCCGACCCACACAGAACCCCAGGCTGGCACCTCCACATCCCACGACGGCTGGAGCTGAGGGTTTGGCTCCAGCAAAACTCTTGTGGCACAGCTGGATGGCGAGGGTCCTGCCCTGCTGGGCGTACGGGGGTTTTTGTGTATAAAAACCCAAGGGCAGGAGATGGGCACGCAGCTCCTCAGGGGGCATCCAAGTGGTCCCTGCATCTGGGCTGCCCTTGGAAAAAAAATACACCCCAATAAAAAGTTCTGTCTTGTGTGCACATAGGTCTGGGAGCAGCCACCCCGCACAGCCAGATTCCTCACTGCTTTGTGCTGCAAAAGTGCAGCTCCCATGTGAAATCTGCTGGCTACTAAGGGGCAGAGATTTTCTTAAATTTCTAATAGGGACAGGATCCCTTAAATCCTGAGCTGCTGGAGTCAAGGAGTTTTTGGTTTGGTTGTGGTTTATGCTTCCCCCCCTCCCCCAAAAGCAAGGACTTTTTAGCCCTTGGGGTTACAGAAAAAAAAAAAAAAAGCTCCCAAAAAGCATCAGACAGATGAAAACACCATCCAAAACATTCCTTTTTTTTTTGGACAACTTTCTTCACTTTGGTCCTATCACATCAGCCACTGCTTTGGAGCAGGGACAGGTTGAACCCCCATGGGAAGATACTAGGGATGGGCAGGGAAACAGGGTGCTACCCTTGGATAAAACCCTGCACAGGACTCCGGCACACAGCACCTGAGCTGGAGGACAGGACCGCGCTGTGCAGCAGGGGGCCGGGACGCTGCGCACCCCGGGGATGCTGCGGGCAGGGACGAGCCCTCGCGGGCCCTTCGTGGACCAGCCTTAAGCATATTTCCACACAGCTGGAGGGAAACCCCAGCTGCAGTCCTGAAAAATAACAAATAATAAAAGTAGCTGTGAGCAGCAGCAGGGCTGGCAGGAAACATTCCCAGTAGCAGCTGCTTCCTGAGTGCGACATTTATTTGATCCCCTGGCACCATCTGGGCCATGCCCCACTCTTTGTTTTCATTAAGAGTTTAGGAAAACAATTCAGCTTTGACTAATTGCTCTTTAAGGTCCCAGGCTCGCCCTTTCTCCTCCCCCCACGTTTCCTCTCCCACCCCCTCCGTGCCCTCCATCCCCAGACTCTCCCCTTGACCCACGCCACGCTGCCGTCTGCCTTGTCCCCATGTCCCCAGGTACCTGGCGTCCCAGACAAGGCACATCGTCACGCACCCCACGAGCACCTTCCCCTCCTGCAGAGGCAGCAGCGGCACAAGCACAGGGTGCCCGACGTGCCTGGGGAGCCCTGAAGCACCCTGCTGCAGAGATGCGCTGGTTTGGGGCTCTCTGAGCCCGGCACCTCTCGGCCAGGTGCAGGGGGCTGGATGCTGGCGGGTCAGCAGCCTTCCCCTGCACCATCCAGGGCTGCTGTGCTGTACGTGGGCACCTCCCAAATCCTGCTGCTGCCCTGCCCAGACCCCTCACTGTCTTCTTTCCACCTCTAACACGAGCGTGCTGCCCTGGGGGAAGCAGCCCTGCGACCCTGCTGGTTTAGTCCGACGTGTATTTTCCACCCTGCAATAATCAGCGAGAAAAACATCAAGCCTTGATGTGAAATCCTTGCCACTCTGGGAAGGGGTTGTTATTGCAAAGGGCTTGCGTGTTCCCCCTCGCCCCCTCACCCCGTGTCCTCACCTGATGGCTTTAGCAGGATTCGCAGCAAGGACAAGGAACCGGAGGAATTCCGGCCCCCTAATTACACTTGCTGGGAGGAATTTGCTTTTGCAATATCCCCGCTGAGTTAACCTAACAAGCGTGGAGACGAGCCTTTCTTAGCTAATTAGCAGCTCCACCGTGAAGTCCCCTCCGCGGCACGCACACGCGGGCCGCCCCCTCCCTGAGCTCCCCACCGCTGTTTGTCCCTGTCCCCTCACCCCTTGCCCTCTGCGATCCTCTGCCAAAGCTCAAAGCGCTTTTACGCCTTCCTACTCCCGCTTTCCGGTCCTGAAAAGCCTGCTCGGGTTGAGGCAGCGGCTCCGTTTCCTCGCTCCTTCCTAACAAGCGCTTCCTGCCCCTCGCCGCCCGCGATTATTTGCAGCTCACCAAGCGCTGGGATTTCCTTCCCTGGAAGCCCTGCCGGCTCCGCTCTGCTGCTGCGGGCTCGGAGGGGTGGATAACCCATCGCTGCCGCCTCGCCAGCCCGGTTGGGAGCCGCAGCCACCAGCCGCTTCCCACAGCGGGGGCTGACCCCTCCATAGGGTGGTTTTTGGGGGTCTCTGCCGGACGGGGCAGGGATGCGGGTGTCACCAACACGAGCTCACCGTGAGCTGCTTTGGAGATGTTGAAGCCCATGACGGCACTCGGTGGGCTTGGGGAAGCTCGCAGGTGGGGATGGGGTCTCAAAAAGGACCAGGCTGCTTCCACGTGCTCTGTGAATGGCTGCAGAGGGGTTGCTGGTGGGGCAGGGTTAAGCCAGCAGTTAGACTCATACCAGAATGAGAAATAGCAGAAAAAATAAGTTTTCTGGGACTACAAGAAGCTCTGCACCAGCTTGGCAATGCTGGTTGGGAATGAGATTTTGCCCAGCTAAAGGCATGTGATAGCTCCAAACAGGAGCTCCCGGGCCCTCTTCCTACCCAACAAATTGCCAGCGGGGCTGCTCGAGCCACGTCCCACTGCTGATGCTTCTGTTGACAACACAGACACCACCCCTGGGGCTGCCAACACCATGCACCCCCAAAAAAACTCACTGACAGCAGTGGTTTTGTGACTACGAGATGCCAGAAGAAAAGCCCGGATGGGCTTTCCCATGCAGGCCAATAACACACAATATAAATACAGTAAAAGCAAACAAAAAATAAAGTGACAAACTAGAGCAATAACACGAGCAAGCTTAGACACTTGGAAGTGCAGAGGACTGGGCTCACCTGGTGGGCTATGGGAGGAGAACAAAGCTGAAAACTCTCCCAGAGAAGCATCGTGGAGGCAGCGCATCGCCCAGGCTTGGTTAAATGGCACCCTGCTTACATCGAGCATGGGCATAGGCAAAGGGGAATCGCAGAGATCTAAGAGGAAAGCAAATAGAAGCCACAATGAGGAGCCGTCTGAGATCTTACCAGCTAAAGCACAAGCACCTTAAAGAAAATAACCCAAAGCATGAGTATGGAGGAGGTTTTAGGAGAAGACCCCAAGGCCTCATCTACCTGCCTGGAGATGGAGCAATCCCACCAGGGGGGCACAGTGGGGTGCTGTCTCCTTGGCCGTGGCTGCGTGGCATGGGGGAGATGCTCCGGGATGAGCCTGTGGTGGGGGAGGAGGGACGGGGCACTGCCCTGTGATCCATCACCGTGTGGCACTGCCCATACCACGCTGATGTCACCTAGGGCACACACATGCCATGCACCCTTGCAGTTAGCTGTCACCTCACCTCTCCGTGGCCACCTCCCTGCTGCGACTGTCACCGGAGGGACCATGGCTGGAGCCTGTGCCCGGGACATCCCTGGGATGGACACCAGGCAGCATCACACCTGTGCTGAGGACCAAATCCTCCGAGCATCGCTTTGCTCCTGACCCACAAATCATGACAATGAGTGCTCCAGGGCCGCATCCAGCGGGGCAGCAGGCGCTGCTCGGGGCGGAGGTGCTCCAGGCACGCCGCAGGAAGCGTGACTCGGCTTTCCAGCGCGCAGGAATGCCGGGCGGCGCGGCGGCCAGCTTCCTGCCACCCACGGCACGCTTCCTGCCCCAGCCCGGGGCTTACTGGAAACCCCCAGCACTGCCCAGCACGGCCGCCGGCATTTTCCAGGTGGTACGGGGCTGGTGCAAGCCCTGCCTCGCCGTTCTCCTTCCCCTCTGGCCTGTGCTCCTGCGGGAGCAGGGCTTGTCTTCTTTCTGGAAGGATGTAGAAGCCAGTGGGCAAGGTCGGCATAGCAGAGGGCTTATCCCAGCAGGGTTTGGGCTCCCTGAGCAGCACTAACTGCCTGGGGGGGCTCCTCTTTCCCCTTCCCCTCCATGTCTCCCCATCGGATTCCCTCTGCAGCTCAAGCCTCAACCCCCACCCCGGTGCTGTCTCCACGAGGCAGCCCTGAGCCTCCTTGTTCCTTCCACACCACTGAAGACAAGAAAACTCATCCCACCTCCTTCATGAGCATCCCCAGGTCCCCGGGCAGACATCAAATCAGTGTCCCGTACGGCGCATCCCAGCCGGGCGGGAGCACCTCGTGCTGCACCAGCAGCCCCCTAATCTCCCCAGAGCCAGTCCTTGGGGCTGTTCCTGTTCAGGCGCTGATAAAAATCTGACCAAGATGTTTTCAACAGTAAGCCGGGAGCGATTACAAAGCAACCGTCCCCTACCCTCCAGCTGGGAAAGCTCAGCCTGGAGTTTTCTTTTAGAAACAAGTGGATTTTTATTTATTTATTTATTTCTGTATTTTGGTGCCAGTGCGGACTCTTGGTGGGGCAGTCCCAAACCCGGCTCCCTGAGACCTGAAGGGAGCAGGAGGGACTGGAGGTGAGGCAAAGCCCTGCTCTCCTGCTGCAGAGCCCCATCCATGGAGGTTTGCAGGGTGGCACTGGGCAAAACCAGAGCTGGGACAACCCAGCAGCAGTGACCATCCTGCTGGCCCGGCCTGGACACCTCCAGGAGCTGACCCTTGGTTTGGCATCACCCCAGTAGGGTAAATCCCTGCACGATTTACCTGGGCAGCTCTGTGTCGACACAAGCTACCTATTAATTAACATAAACCACCACAGAGGAAAACAACAACTCACAGAAAACGTTTGGCACGGGGACGGAGGACACGGCATTTTTGGCTTCAGGACCTAAATACCTTCCCTTTATAGTGCTGCCAACCCGCAGCACGAGCGTGTCAGTGCATGAAAACCATTTTGTGAAATGTAGCAGGCTCATTAGCCAAAGGCATTAAGGGTGAAAATTGACCAAAACGCCCTGGAAAGTAAATCACATGTAAAAAAAGAAGCCATGGATAAATGCATGTATCATGGCCAGGTCTCACGGAGCACACAGCCGGCCCGGTGCTGGCACTCAAAGCCCCCCCTGAGCTGCTCAGCCCCGGGGTCGGGCCCAGTGCTTGTCACATCTGGGGGAATAAAGCTTTTAATTAGCCCTTCAACATGCAGTGAAAGCATCCCCAGCCGATCCTGGGGACCAACAGGTACTTTAAACAGCATTTTTTAATCCCCAGAGCCATAGGGAAATTACAAGGCAGTCACTTCACGATCAGGGGAAAATTAAAAGTCCAACTTCGGTGACAACAAAAATAACGCAAAGCCACGACGTGCAATAAACAGCCCAGGGACCGGCAGGCTCTTCAAACAGGTTTTTAATCTCCTCTCCCCTCTGCTCATAACATCGCCTTTATTATTTTCTGATGCGGAGCCTGATTCTCACGAGGGTGGCGGGTGCTGACAGCAGAGTAATGGAGCAGCGGCAATTTTGCCCGGGCAGCCCTCGGGGAATTTAATATGCTGCAGAGAGCGAGACGTGACTGAGGGGAGAGGGCGACCGGGCCTGAAGGTGCCATAAAGCTGGGGTGATAACGAGCCTGCCGGGCTGAGCGGGTTCATTGGCTCAAGTCCCTTCCCAGCTGGATGCTGGGGCTGGTGGGGAAGGTGCCCGAGGACAGGGATGGGTGGCACTGGGGACATCCATGTCCTCTGGCCCAGGTCTGCCTGGGGCCAAAGGCTGCCAGTCCCTCCCCCCAGCCCTTGATGTGATTGCTGACCCAGCAGACCTGGGCCTGTCAGAAGAGCCCCCTTGCAGCCAAGGCCCCACATGTTTGGGACTAGCAAGAACCATGGAGCCTGAGGGGGATGTCCCAGCACCAGCCCAGATGTTGCCTCCCTGCACGTGGGAGCTGAACTTGTGGCATCTTGTCCCCATCCAAAGGATTCCCTGGAGGTGAAGAAAGCCAGCCAGGGGTGTAGGAACAGCCTGGACGCCCCTGTCCCCATAACTACCTGCAAAAACCCCTTCCCTGCTCCAGCCTGGAGTCCCTGCAGCATCCCCTGAGCTGCAGCCTCCCTTCTTCTGACCTGGGGCCGGCTGCCTGGCCTGTAGCACTAAAACATCAGCGCTGCCAGATGCTGGAGAGCAACGTGCAACGGCAGGACACCACTGGCAACACAACAGATCTGCTCCGAGCTGCGAGGGGTGCCAGCAGAGAGGTCCCATCCTGCCCGTCCCTGCGATGGAGCACCCACGGGGACGGAAAGCTCCCGGTGCCTCCGGCCCCCGCGCTGCCTGCCGGTGCCCTCCTGCCTGACAGCGGCACGTGACTGCGGCTGGAGTGATGGATGGGGCCGGAGCCCCTCTTTAATAGTATCTCACGGTGGTTTCCGTAAGTTGATGGAGATTGCACAACACTACCAACTGCCATGCCGGATATATTTTGCAACCAGGGCTTTTGTGCCACATCTGTAGGATGATATGCCAGAGCCTTCTGAGGAGGCCTGGGGAAGTCTGAGCACAGGAAGAAAAAAAAAAAAAAGAAAGAAAAAGGAAAGGAAAAGAAAAAAAAAAAAAAAAAAGTCAACAAACCCCTTTCCATAGCAGCTATTTTGGTGAGGCACCCTGGAGTGAGGGGAGCGGGCACCAGCTAGTTCAGAGGCGTGGAAGCCCAGCAGCTCTGTGGCCAGGAGAAGACCTCTGCCTCTTGTGGGTGGCAGCATGCCCCGAAACGCTCAGCCAGGGCTGTGGGATGGCCAGTGCTCGCTGAGAGCAGCCGCAGGTCTGAGCTCCCTGGGGAAGAAGTGCTGCTGCAGCATGGTGGAGGTGTTGGCCAGCTCCGGGCTGTGCCAGCTGGTGGCCCTGGGAAGCGCTGTCCCTGTCCCCCAGGCCTGGTGGCTCATGCCATTTCCCATCCCCTCAGCTTCTTTCTATACAAGATAGAAAAAGGAGCCCAGGATACAAGGACCAGGCCAGAAGATGTCGGTGAAGGCACCAGCCCAGCTGATGCCTCGTGTCCCAGACAGCAGCTCCAGCAGCTTCCTGGTGGAAGCCCACAGCAGTGACCCAAACCCCCGTTGACCCTCAATATCAACTCATGTATTAGCACCACATCTTACCACCCTCGATAGCCTTAAATACACAGCATAGTCCCAGATGCAGACAAACCAGCACATCCCAAAGTAGCAGCCCCATAAAACTGCCTTCCTTGGAAAGGTTTTGGGCTCAGTCAAAGAGCTGTCCTGTTGACTCCAACAGATTAAGGAGGCCAAGGAAAGGGGACTCCAGGACTGCTGTGTTCCTGGACTCACGTGCAGCTATCAGCCCTGATCTAAGAGGAAGGACAAGTTCCATCACAGAGGACCTAAAGAGCTCTACAGATTACAACAGGCCACGGGGAAAGGAAGAAGAAGAGCCGGTACCCGCAGTGTGTGAACCATGGTCCTTGTACTCGATTCACACCCAGAGAGCCAGGAAGGGGCATTCTGCACGAGCTGCTGTGTGAATATCCCACCTCATCTGTGCATGGTTGAAGACAAAGCCTCCCAAGACGGGCACCCATTACAGACTTCAGAACCCCCCAAGATGTTGCGGGCAGGGCACCCAAGACGCAGGCTGGTCCCTGCGCGAGGCCGCTCATCAGCGAGGAGGTGTGGATGCAGAAGCAAGCATGGAGCCAAGGCTTCGGAGATGCTCAGGGCTTAAGTGGCTGAAAATGAAAGCGCTGGGACACTTTTTCAGCCTGCACTTGACAGTGGGGATGTGATAACATCGGAGATGCTGAGCGGAGAGCCTCTCTTGTGGAAGACTGATGATGCCAGCAACGAACAGAGCCAAAAACATCACGTCAGCCTCTGTCTGCTCGGAGCTGAGCACTGCCGTGTGAGGGACCCCAAAAAGCTGGCTGATACAGGGCCAGCCATGGGTTACCCAACACCAGTGAGCCAGACGCAGTGCTGTGTCATCCCGCTGGGTTTCCCTGCTCCCAGCCAGGGAACGAGCAGCTCTCTTGTCCCTGAACCCAGAGGGCTGACAACGCATCACATACCAGCTAGATCTCTCCAGCACTGCATGAGCATTAAGGAAACCTTATGAAAATGTGTTAGAACGTGACCCAAGAGGGCCAGCTAAGGACTGCCCAGCCCTTCTGCAGCTCAGCCGTTTCCCAAGCTCTGCCAGCACACCCGAGCCCTAGCCAGGCTCAGACCGTAGCCGAGGCGCTGGGACACCTCTCTGGGAAGGGCTCCCTGAAATGCCTCTCCCCACTAGTCAAGCACATGTAAGAGCTGCTTCCCACATTGGCACGAGGGGAGGAAGCACCAGGCTGCCTTTTTCCGTGGCTAACTCAGCAATTGCCTGACCTCCTGGCAGCCGCTCCTCTCCTTGGAGGCAGCTGGAAGCAATTCCCTTTTCCAGATGAGGACTGGACCCCACAGTGCTCGCACCAAGCAGCGTGCCCACCTGCTGCCTTGTTTCTGCCTCCTGCTAGTTTGCAGGGACTGTCCAGGACTCTCATTTTGGGTGTCTTGGTGTCGGCTTTGGCAGGCTGGCATCCAACTCCCCTCTGTGCTGAGCTGCACAGGTAGAACAAAAGCGTGGCTATCCCGGTGTTACAAACCCTCCCCTCATTTGGGGAATCCCCCTGGGAATGCCCAGGCACCCCCTGGGTGTGCTCTTCCAGCCCCTTCACCCACGGCCAACAGCAATAACTACCCACCGTGCTCACCTAACGATGCCGTCAGCAATATCTGCTAATAGTTAATTATTATTTATTACTGCTGCTGCCTAGCTCCTGCTGAGAAGGTTAAATAAACCAAATGCTGCCACAGATGCTGCCCATGGCATGGGGAGCAAGGATGTGGAGGAATAACAGGGAAAACAACTTCCCAGTTTCCACCCCCCGCTCCTGGAAAAAAAAATAAAAAATAAAAAGGAAGAGGAAAAAAAATATCCCTTTCAGAGCAAGGATGTGGTGAGGGCCCAACAGCCTCCCCTGACATGCGAGCCAGGATGCGGAGACGCTGGCTTTTCCAGGAGGAAAGGAGGGATTTCACCATCTCCTCTGGCTAACGAGGAATTCAGCTCAGCTCTGGGCAGGCGCTGGCAGTGCCGCATCTCCTCACCTCCCTTGCTGTCAGACAGCCACTGGCCCTGCCTCAGTTTCCCTACCTGTAAATCAGGATAACTCTCATCTATGGCAGAGCTTAACCTGTATCCACAAAGCCCTGGGAGGCCTTCACACCATCCATCATCATCTAAAAGGTGACCGGGGGGGTTTGAGGTGCAAAGAGCAGGTCCCAGGCATCTGCCCTTCAGGGCTGGGGCCGTCTCCCTTCTCCTCTCCCCTCCCCTCCCCTCGCAGCGGGCTCCTTCCCCTCGTCTCCTTCCTGCACGGGCCAGAAGTGGAGCCAAGCTAATAATCCAGATGACAGAATTAAACTGATCCTGATTAGAAAAAGCCTTTACCCTGAAGAGAGCAAAACCTGGCTCCGGGCTGCCCTGTAATCCAATAGTCTCCCACGGCTGCCGCGGCGAACCCGAAACCTGCCTCCAGGCAGAGGCACTTTGTCCTGGAACAAGGGAAGTTAAATGTGTCTTAATGGGAATTTTGACACGTTTTGCTTTGATTTCACTAGTGTTACAGAAGTAGCTGTTAGGAAATATTTCAGCCCCCCTGTGCGGGGACAGACCCTTGTGAGAGGGATGATGGCTGAGAGGCTGCAGTGCCCGGTCTCCTCCACACTTCCCTGGGTGCAAGGGCTTCATTTCGGGTCTTTTGGAGTGCCAGGAGCCCCCCAGGTTTGCAATGACACCTGTGGGGCAGCTGGCATCATGGATGGGACTTGTTCAAGCCCCTCACAAGGCCAAAAAACAAAAGGTTTCATCAATTTATTTCCACCTGGCACCAAAACTGCAGCTAGCATCTCCCTGGCCTTCGGTGACTTGGGGCAGGGGGAGTCTGCTCTGCATTAAATGCACCCCACTGACCTTCCTGGTGCCTCCCCACCCCAGTTCAGTCTGGTGGGCACCCTGCTGGGCTCACAGGTCGCTCCCAAAAAGTCTCTCACCAGTAACAGGAGTCAGTGGATGCCATAGGACACGTCCTGGTGCAGCCCAGCTGCATGCACAGCACAGTGTGAACACAAAAAAAAATGGCAAATGGATGGGATGAGACTTTAGTGGTGAAAGTGCTTAGATGGGGAGCTCAAAACAAGCCAAAACAGGGCTCCTCTCCCTCAGCATCTCCCCCTGCACAAGGCAGAGCCTTCGCAAGCCCCGCAGGGACCAGGTCCCACCTCCAAACACAGGTGCCTGCAGCAAGGCTGCTGCGGGGCGGGCAAGGAGGGCAAAACCCAGCGCAGGACAGCACTAATTCTAGTCAGTCCGAACACAACCACCCCAACTGGAACACCTTAAACAAACAAACAGCCGGGGCTGTGGGGTTGCAGGAGGCATCTCCGTGCGTCTCCCCGGGGACCGTGTTTACTCACAGCGGCTTTTCCTGCCCCTGCAGCCCCATCCCCACCCGGCCGCCTCGGCCCACGTCTGTGAGCTGTTTTTTGTTGGTTTAACGCGATGCTGCGATTCTAACCCAGAGCCTCGGATTGTCAAACTTTTTTTTTTAAATTATTTTCTTTCCTTTAGGAAAAAAAAAATACAGCTGAACTAATTTGATGAAAGGGGAAAATAAAACGTAAGCCAGACTAAACACATGCAGTTCCTACCTACAGCCAGGGCCCAGCTTCTCCCAGGCCAAAGTCAACATACGTCAATTTTTAACATGACAGGGCTTTAAAAGGGAGGTTTGAGCCCTGGATGAGAGGCGGCTGGAAAACATTAATAACAAGGTCTGTCAATTAAAGGCAGGCATGACATGCCACCAAGACAAGGGCTGGGGGTTTTCCCTTCCTTCCCTTCTCTTCCCTCTTAATTTGATGAAAAAAAGGGATTTATGGAGAAATCCATCCTTTCATCCAAGAAATGCAGCCACATTACCAAATGAAGGATGGTCTTTGTTTAGAGGCCTTGAAAAGAGCCCAGTAGACAAGGGTCAAGGTCCCTGGGTTGAGGAAAGCGCTGCCCCGAGGGATGCTCCCAGCACTGCTCCAATTCACCTGCATCCAGGGAGCCGTGGAAGTGCTTGGGCGGGATGCTCAGCTCCTGTGCTGGTGTGCCTGGTGCACTGGAAATTGCTATTTTGTGTTCCAGATGGAAAAAAAATAATAATAATAATAAGAAGAAAATTATCAGTCCCATAGGAAGCGTTGCTACAGTTCTGTGGGCTGGGCAGATTTCTGCCCAAAGTCACTCGCTTGTCTCCAAAACAGAGCTGGGAAAAACAAGGGGAAGGGCAGCGCAGCACAGCCTGACCAGCTTCTGGAGGTGAAGGCAAAATCCTTCACGGGTAAGGGGAGTGGGTGCTTTGTAAGGGGTAGAGGGGAAAGGGCTTTTCCCCCAAATGCTGGGAAACATCTGTCCGCCGTGCTGGGCTCTGGAGCAGCATCAGTGGCTCTCAGCTGTGGGAGCAGATAAAGATTCAGCCTACAGGGAAACAGCAGAGATTCATTTCTCCTTCAACACCTAAATAAACACAGTGCCCGCAGCCACACACTGCACGCCGTGGCGGTGTGCGTTACACATCCACAGCGCAGGAACCGGCCGGCGGAGCGGCTCCGATATCCCAGCTGCAATATCCTGTCCCCGACAGCAGCTCAGCCAGATGCCATGAGAGGTGTAAAGAGCCCGCAGCAGCCAAACACAGCCTGCTCAGCTGCCCAGCACCGACTGTCCTGGCCTCTGAAGGGCAGAGGACCCTCCTGGAGACCTGCAGGCGTGGGCATTTTGTCCACCCGGCACACACTGCAGGGCTGAGGTTTACAGGGCTGCTGCAAGGAGCAGGGTGCAGGATGCGGCTCTGCTGCCTCTTACACTGCTTGCCAGAGCGTAATGGGTGAGCTGGGCTCCAGCCCCGTTCTCAGATTGTGTTTCGCTTTCCCTGGCCCAGCATCCAAAGCCTCCTTCCAGCACGCACGAGGCTCACTTGGTGAGGGCAGGCAGAGCCAACCCAGGAGGTTTTTTTCCAAACAGGTCCCAAAGCCTGGCCCCTAAGGTGGGTGAAAGGCATTGCCACCAAAATGTCAGCCTGGGGTGGTCAGGGGGAGTTGGATTTTAAGACAAAGCTCAGAAAGCCTTTGGCTGTCCCTGCCCGCAGCTCCTGGAGAAACACTCCACTGACACGTCCCATTTCTGCGGCCCTCACCCAGAGCTGTGGCATCTCCATGGCTGGAGAACAACCCACCCCAACAAAGGGAGCACCTGGGCTGGAGTTGATAGCTCCTTGTGCTCATCATCTAAATTGTTAGCTCCAGGGCTGCTGACAAACCCTCTGCACCACCACACGGGGCAGCCGCCGGCTGTCAGCCCAGCGCTGCCAGCACAAAGCCCGGGACACAGGTAGCAGGACCTGGGATGATTTATGTCTCCGCAGCAGATGGTTTGTTTGGGTTTTTCAAGATATGCTGTCAGCCCTAGCTTGGAGGAGACCAAGCTGGGGGAGATGATCACCGTGCGGCCAGCAGGGACCATCCCTACGTCTCAATCCTGACGGCTGCCTGCTGTCACCGTGCCTGCACCATCCTCAAGTACACGCGCCCACCCTGAGCTGTACTTCACACGTGCTCCTCTCATCAGTCTCCAAATTTCCAGCACAGCCTCACATTCTGCCCTTGTTCCTGCCCTCCTCTGGGCAGGCAAACAGCTCCCCACATTATCACCTACCCAGATCACACAGCACAGACAAAAATATTGAGGGAGAGCCCTTCTAAATCAAGTTCATGCCCCGTGTCAGGACAGGTTAGCCTTCCCCCTCCCCAGATAAAGGGTACAGATGTTAAACTGATGCCACATTTGATCACAGCCAAAAAGCCAAGAGGGCTTCAAACGTTCATTCATCTCGAGCTGCAAGCGAGGCCGATTCCCGCTAATCAGATAATTACTCCGCTTCTCCCCAGCACGAAGAGCAGCCAGGCAGCGTGAAGGTTTCCTTCCTCCACAGGACCCTGCCCATAGCTGGGCTCAGAGATTTGCAAGAGATTTTGCCCCTTTTGAGACACAGGGCTGGGAATGTGGGGCTGGATTCAGTGGGATCAGGCCCCGGACTCTTGAGCTTCCCTCTCCAGATGAGCGGCTTTGATCTAAGTGCATCGGGGCCGTTGGCATCACCACGAGATCAGGAGCGTAGGGAGCCATGAGCGATCAGCAGGGCTGACATCCTCCTCAAACTCCACAAGATCTTTTCAGACAGCAACAGGAGCAAGGACAAATCAACACCTCCAGCGTGGTACGAAGCGAGCAATGAGCAGACAAAGCTGCCCACGAGGGCCTGATGGAGCAGAGCAGAACAAGGAGATTTTCTTCCCGGAGCGTCTGCTGGAAGCAGTCTGAAACAATTCCATTTATGCTGCCTTTTAATAGCAAGGTCAGCTCCTTTCTTCCTACCCCGACATCCTCCATCAGGGCCTCTTTCTGGGAACTCGCAGCAAAGTGCCAGATGTCGCCGAGAGACAGAAAAACAACCGGGGGCCAAACCGGGGCATTTTACCACTGCCCCCAATCCCAAACCTCACCGAGCTGAGGTGTGTGCGTAGGGGGTGAGTAATACCCGCTGCTCCGTGCTGTGCTCAGGAATGGGGTAAGGATCTCCTCTGCCACAGCTCTCCCATCAGCATCACCCCCAGCCAGTGCCCAGCTCCCTGCTCCTCGGGGACAAGGGGGTGGCCGTGCCAGTGAGCAGCTCCCTGACCCCGCTGGGACTCAGACCCTTGTGCTCAGCCCTTGTGGCCACCAGCAGCAGACCTCACAGGAAGGCCAGAGAAAGGGGGAGAGTCCAACACCATCACCCTAAGGAGCAGAGGGTCTCTTGGACCACCCCATTTTGGCTGGAGGACACGGTTATGGTCAGATTTCAAGGGGGAAGGCTTTCAGGGTTGCAGACCCCAGGCACGCAAACACCACGTCAGCCGCTGCCCGGGGTGAGGAAGATGCAGTAGGGAAGAAAAGAAACCACAAGGCTTAAAAAAAGGAAACCACCTACATTCGGGGACACTCTGTGCTCCTCTTCAAACTCTCTGCTCAGGGCACGTTTCCAGGCTTCTTCCTTTTAATAAAAAACCCCGCGAGCAGGAAAACAGCCACCTTCTTTCTAAAGGCAGGTAAGGCATCCAGTCCCAGGATCCAGGGCTAAAACCACAAAGCTTTAGCCCTAAAAACGCAGCTCTCTGCCCTCCTCCGAGAAGGGCAGAGGGAAGCAGAGACCAAGGGGAGGGAAGAGCCCAGGTGGGGGCTTTTATAGGTGCACAGGTGTCCCGGGTGGGTGAGGCAGGTGGGGATGCAAAGGCTGTGAACAGAACCACAGGTGTGGACGGCCACACGCACAAATTCCCTCCCTTGGTTTTCCAGGTTTTCAGGACTGACCTTGGAAAATAAAAAAAATAAAAAAGGAAGAGCCGTAGTTCTTCATGTCGAGGGCGATAACCCGTTTGTCACCGTGCAGGCTGTCTGAAGGCTGCCCAGGTTTTACTTTATTGCGTTCCTGGGTGGCACCAAAACCCAGCTGAATTATTCCGCCAACTCCATCATAAAATAAATAAATAAACAAATAAAACAAAAAAGGGGGGGGAAAAGTGACTTTGGTTTACCTCCCCACAGCACACTGGAGACCAATGCTTAGACCTCTCCACTTGTCTGTAACATTATTATTATTATTATTATTATTATTATTTCCGTGAAACCGCTGAAACCAGCAGGTGAAAGGCTCCGAGCCCCTCAGCGGGACATCCCCGACCCTAAATCGGGGACGTTTCATCACCGCAGCTGCGGCCCCCCGAAATTTTCACCAGCCCACCAAGCTCCCGGGGCGCCCGGTGCCCCTCGGTGCCCCCCTGCGCCCCCACCCCGGGCTCCAGCCCCGAGCTCCGGCCGCCGGCGGAGCGGGGCCGCGCTGCGCGTCCCCGGGAGATGCTGGGGGGGGGGGGCGACCCCCCTCCCCCGGCCTGCCCCTGCCCGGCCGCTGCCTCGCCCCGCTCAGCCAGAAGGTGACGCCGTCCGCCCGCAAATTGCTGCCAGCCCAATTAGGCGGCCGGTATCGGCTGCAATCACGGCTGCTGATAGAGATAAATGGGGAAGGCGCTATCTGCGCGACAATAGCGCTGTGGTGTTTTTTTTTTTCCCCTTTAAGGGGGGGGGGGGCTTTTTTTTAAAAAAAAAAAAAAAGAAAAAAAAAAAAAGAAAACAATTGAACTTTTCATCAGCTGCTAATCATGATTTTTTTATTGCTTTGCTTAGCATTTTCTGGGGAATAAAACCTCAGAGGAGCCCGGCCTTTTGTGGAAAATGAAAGGGCATATAAAAAAATGAATGTACATGGATTCTAAATATTTCAGGTTGTATGACTTTGTGTTTGACCTTAGCAGAAGATGAACTAATCCTGCAATATAATAGACTTTCATAGAGATATGGAAAATGGCTGCTTTTTTATCTCAGTTGCCATGGGAACCATCAGAGAGAAGGCCTAGCTGAGATGCAATAGAAGGTTATTAAATGTGTGCTTGTGTATATTGGAAAAATACAGCTTTTTGTCATCTTGTGTCACTCATAGGTCTTTAATACGTAATGTTTAGGTTATTAATAAACTAACACAGGTCCATTTTTTATGGGGAACAACTGTGAATACAGCCATAAAAAAATTAGTACAAGTTGAACATTTGCAAAACTCTCGAGCACGGGCAGGGGCTGGATGGGGCTGCTGCTCGCCCGCAACTTCCCACGGAAGTTTCTCTCCTCTTCCAGGAGAAGGAAGGGGTCAGAGGAGCCCTCCTCGCCCACCGCAGAAGCCAGGCACCCCTCTGCCCTTGCCAGACAGGCAAAGGGACTGGGGCACCGGGGACATCCAGTTCCTAACGGGGCAGTGTTGGGGACAGAGGGGGTGTGCAAAATAAAATGCTGCCTTGTTCGGTGACCAGGCACCGGTCAGAGGCTGCCAGGGAAGGAGGGAGCTGCGGGGATGTCTATCCCCGGCTCAGAATCACCTGCCCTGGAGCCAGGGGCTGCAACGGGCGGGCTGCGAGGTGGTGGTTGTTATGCTGGTATTTGCAAAAATAAAAATAAAATTAAGAATTAAAAAAGGAGAGAAGAAACAAGAAAATCTGATAAAAAGAAAGAGAGAGAGAGAGAAAAAGAAAACAAAGGGAAAAAGAAGAATAACAAAGCCAGAAAGAAAAAACGCTGATGCTGCCCTGAGCAGACTTCGCGGTGACTCCAGGAGGGAGAAGGACTCCCTTTTTGTGGGGTTTTCTTTTTCTCCCCCCCCGCTCACCGCTCGGTCCCCAGGCTCAGGATGCCCTCGCCTGGGGGGGGGTTCCATTTTGGGGTCCTCCGCTCCGGGGGTTCCCCAGCGCAGCGCAGCCAAATATCGAAGAGCAGCACCTCGCAAGGAGGTTTTGCCATCCCACCCCACTCCCCCGGCTCGGGGACGGGCTGGGGACACTCTCCTCGCCCCAGCGCAGGGCTGCGTGTGCTGAGAGCCCCGGGGGTGTCCCAGGCCCGGCGGGGGCACCCCGCACGCACCGCAGCCCGGCGCCCGTGCATACTAAGCAAAGCAAGGAACACATAGATTTTGCCTATCTGCCGATCAAACGCGGAGATCTGCTCTGGTAAATGATGCATTAGATGTGGTGGCTGTATTTGTTGTGTGAGTTTTGAAAGGGTTCCGATAATCTGGAAGCGAGAGATAAGGAACACCATTTATTCAGCAGCACTTTGGAACCAATTTTCAACCCTGTTCAACCCCATTCTCCAGCAGCCTCCAGGAGCCCAGGAGATAAGGATTGGGCTATTCATTATCTTCACAAGGAACAAAGATTAGCTAGCAGAGATGAAAAATTACCCCTGGATAGTAATAATAAGGAAGCGAACCTGGAGAGTTGCTGAGCCTATATTCTCCCTGCTGCTGGTGCTGCTTCTTCTCTTTTTAAAATTCTCTCCCTCTCTTTTTTTTGTTGAATAAATATTGAAAAGGTTGGTTCTTTTTTCTCTTTTTTTCTTTTTTTTTCTTTTTATTATTTTTTTTTTAAGGAAAAAAAGCGCCTTCCTAGCTGTCTATCATATTTTCCCTCTGCAGAATATGGTTGTTACCGTGGAAGAGAGCTGAGCGCGGTCCCCCCCTTCCTCCCAGACTTTCAGATGACATCTTTAGTACAGAAGCTAAACAGCAGAGGAAAACAGCCTTCTCTTCCAGCGGGCATGAAGGGGAAGCAGCACCCCTCCTCCTGTCCCCAGTGTCGCCGGTGGCACTCGGGGGTGGCCCCGGGACAACCCGGGACAGCAGCGCCAAGAGCCTGGACTGCGCAGCCCGGTTTCTCCGCGGGTCTCTCACCCCCCCGAGCCCCCTGCTCGGACACCCCCTCTGTCCCCGCTTAGGGGGAAATCTGTAGGCTTCGAAACCCGTTTTTCCCGTAGTTTTTCCGCCTGGGCGATGCTCCCTCGTTTTGGAGTCGATCTGTGCCGGGGCGATCCCAGAACGCGGCTGGCGGCACCGTCTCCCTTTTCCTGGGCGCAAGGGAAAAAAGAAAGGGATCTGTATATATGTGTATATTTTAATAGCACATTCTTTTGTATTTTTCCCCTGCATAAATCTGGGGGTGTATCTCCTCTCAGAGGATGAAGGGTAATACAGGAGGAGTAATTAAAACACTTACTTTAGAAATGGGCTGCGTGGGGCTGATAAGAATTATCTGCCGCATATCAAGGACCCTTTTTCCCCCGAACCATATCACAAAGACAGACAGAAAATGCCAGCAGAATAGGATTCCCCCCACCCCTCCCCTGCTCACATTTTTACCTCCATTATGATGATAATTCCTCTCCCGCGAAACTTTTTCTCCTTCCCTTCCCGAACCGTATTTCGTTCCCCCGCTCCCGCAGGGCCCCCGCCGGACGGTCCGGCCTTTTGTCTCTGCATTAATACGGTTTTCCCGCAGCCCCGGGGCGGGGGGCTCGCCGCCCCCTCCCGGAGAATCGCGCCGCGCCCCGCAGCGCCCCGCCGCTGCCCCCGCTGCCCCCCGCGGCGCGACCCCCGCGGCGCGACCTCGGCGCCCGCGACCCCATCCAGCCTCCGGGGGCTTGGCGAGGGGGAACCCCCCCCAGCCCCGCACACACACACACACACATACGGGCAGCGGGAGGAAAAGACACAGCAGGTGAGGAATGCCAAGACGGGGCTGGGGCGAGCAAACGTTTCCCAAACCATTCGTTTTGGCTGAATCGCCTTGGTGGGCTGCGAATTATCTGTTTTTACCGTTTCTTTTCTACCTATAAATTGACTCCATCGTGTGATACCTGCTTGTGCCTCTTCCAGCTCCCCCGCTGCCTTTCTTAGTTGCAGGTGCATAGCACGAAAGACTGAGTTTGGGAAGGGAGAGCGGGGAGAAGAGACACGAGGTTATACAAAAAAAAATAAAAAACAGGCTGGACAATACAAAAAAAAATCACCCCCGTCACCAAGGAGTGGAAACTAAATTAATACGAATAGCAATATTTTATAATCCTAATTGATAGTACAAGGCGGCTCCCCCCACCCCACCTTCCCTGGGATCCGGAGGCAGAAGCGAGCGGCTCGGGGCTGCGGCGCCCGGCGTGCCGGAGCCCGGCTTCCCAGCGCCTGGGATGTGAACGTGTTGTTGGTGTAATATCAATTCATTTAAAATATGAAAGTCAAGTCGCGTAGACTGTGACAGCAACCGTAACAAAAGGTGCAAGCAACAGACAATGTGATGTGCTTGTACCGATATTGTAATGATGCAAATGAAGTGGAGGGGACGAGCTGCCTTATTATGTACATAAATACACAGTGGCTCGCTGTGCCATCCTTGAATGCAGGAGAGGGAGAGAGAGAAGGGGAGGGAAAGAAGGGAGAGAGGAAAAGAGAGGAGGGAGGGAGGGAGGAAGGGAAGGGGGGAAGGAGGGAGAAGAGAGAGAGAGGAAAAAAAAAAAAAAAAAAAAAAAAGGCTCAGCTCGAAAACTGCTGCCAGTTTTAAGCAGAGCGCACCTCGGCCAGCCCCTCCGCAGGGCTGCGCGCTCCCACCGCCGGGGCACGGCCGCGCTCCCGGAGCGGGCAGACGGGGGAGGCTCCCCGCGGCCGGCGCCCCCTCCCCAGCCCTCGGAAGGGCAGAGCAGGGGCTTTCCAGGCACCGGGCGGAAAACTGAAAGAAAAACCCCGGACGGGAGAAAGGCAAGGTAAGGGGATGCGGCTGCGCGGCTCTGCGCGGCCCCGGGGGCCGGCGGGGGGCACCGGGGTCCCGCCGCCGGAGCGCAGCGCTCCGGGCGGTTTCCCCCCCGACACCGGGGACAAAGTGGTGGGGTTTTGTAAAGAACGAAAAAAGACCCCCCCGTAAAATAAAATAAAAATAAAAAAATAAATAAAAAAGCCCTGTACCCCCGGCAGCCCCCTCCCGCGGGGCCAGTTCCAGGCACGGCGGAGCCGCGGGGGCTTTGCCGGGGCGCACCGGCACCCTGCGGAGAGCGGGGCCACCGGGCCGCGGTCCTTGGTGTTGTTTTTTTTTTTTTTTTTATTTTTTATTTTCCTCATTGTCATCAGGATAATTATTTAAATCTCCATCTTTGAAAGTTGCATTTCACCCAGGGCGGCCCGGGCAGACGCATCCCGGAGAAAGGGTGTGCAAAGCCCCCTCCCCGCAGCCACATCCTATCTCCTCGCTCCCATTGTTGGCAGATTTGGGTATAAAAAAATAGAAAAAAAAAAAAAAGCGAGGGTTTGTTCTGCCCTCGAAAGCCGCTGCTCGGCAGGGCCCGGCCGCTCTCCCCCTGCACCTGCCTGCCGGGGAGTCCTCCCGTCCCAGTCCCGTGCGGCAGCTTTACGGGGCTTTGCATGATTTAAAACTACCCAGCCACATCGGGGACCCGGCCGCTCCTCTCTGCTGGCTCCTCCACCGCCCTCCCTCTCTCCCCCCCCCCCCCCCTTTTTTTTTTTTTGTTGTATGTGCAAAGTTCCCCTCTTTATCCTCCTTTTGCTTTGGGGTGCAGAAGCTGGAAGGCAAAGAGAGAGAAAAAAAATCCACCAGGAGCGGAGCCTGCCTGGATTTGAGGCGATTTCAATAAGAAAAGCGATTTCAATAAGAGGGGTGCGGGTTTTGGTCTCGGGGATTGTTCTTCCCGAGAGCATCTTTATTAATTAAAAGCTTTTTTTTTTTTTTTTTTTTTTTTTTAACTGTCGGAAGTGTAAAAATCCCGGCCTGGTTCAAGCCCCGGGGAAAGGCGGCCGGGGGCGGCGGGGGGCGGCCGCGGGCGGTGCCGGTGCCCGGTGCGAGCCGAGCCCGCGCCCCAGCCAAGTTTTGCCTGCGGAGAAACAACCGTAACCTGCGGGCCCGGCCTCTTTCCCCGCTCCTCAAACAGCTGCACCCGAAATAACCTTAAAAAATAAAACACAAAGTGCAGCGAGCTCCCGCGAACGAAATCTTGCGTGGCAGCGCCTGAAAATCAGATTTATACCTTCCTCTGGACAAACGCGTGCGTGCGCAAGCCTCCCGCACGAGTTTTTCTTTGGGAACTTCAAAAAAAAAAAAAAAAAAAAAAAAAAAAAAGCGGTGTCGTGGCGAAGCTGGGGCTTTTTCTCCGCTTTGTGGCAGCCGGGGGGGCTTCGCCAGGGTGCGGGGGGCACCGGGAGACATGCAGACAAAGCGCAGGTGAAGGAGGTGAAGGAGGGGGGGCACCGGGACACCGGGACGCAGGGTGGCACCGGGGGCTCCCACGCTGGGGGACAATTTTTAGGGACAAATTTTCTGCGGGTGGGGGACAGCGAGGAGGCTTTTAGAGGATTTCCAAAAAAAAAAAAAAAAAAAAAAAAAAAAGGCATTCCGTGATTTATTTCCCGAGACTTTTTTTTTTTAAATGCAGCCTAAAGAGGGTCTTGTGGTTAAGAGGTACCGGTGTCATTTTCTAACCCTATTAGCGGCCATAATATGTGCTACTAACGCAGGACGGGGGGTGGGTGGGCAGGGGGTCGGGGGGAAGCAACGCGTTGACGAGACCAGAGTGAGAAAAAAGACGAGGAAATAATAATAAATAAATAATAAAAAAAAAAAGGCAGAAAGCAAGAATTGGCCCTCTCCAGAAAAAAAAATAAAACAACCCCAAGGAAAGAAAGCCCCACGGGGGGGCTGCAGCTGGGCCGTGCGGGGTTGCCGGCCGCCCGGGGGGGCTCGTACCTGGGGGAGGCGGGCGGTGGGAGCCGGCCCCCGGCTGGCTGCTCCTCTACCTGCCCCCGGCGGGCGGGGGGGGTCGGCGCTACGCCCACTGGCGGCCCTGCCAGCCCCCTCCCCGCCGGGGGCAGCCGCCTTCCCCGGCCCGCCCCGGGGCTCGCACACCGCCCGCCGGCACCGGCGGCACCAGGCTGCCGTGAGTACCGCGACCCGGCCCCGGGGCCGAGCGCTTCTCTGCCTCTTTTCCTTCCTTTTCGCTAAGGTTGGGGGTTATTTGGATTAGGGTTTTATTATTATTTTTTCCTTCCCTCCCTGCTTGCGGCCGCCGGGGGGTTGCGCTTCGGGGAAGGGTGGTGGAGGGGTGGGGGGGATGCGCGGTCGGCCCGGGAGGTCTCGTCCCCTTGGGCTGCGTTAAACGGGTGGGCAGGGGGCAGTGGGGGCTCCGGGGGGGGGCTGCAGGGGGCACCCCGTCAAGGGGCTGATGGAGGGAAGCGCCCCCGGGTCCCATCCTGTCGGCCCCAGCCCCGTCGGCTCAGGTACACTTTTTTTTTTTTTCCTTGATCCGAGCTCCCAGGGTCAGGGAAAAAGGAAAAAAAAAAAAAAAAGGAAAAAAAAAAAAGGAAAAAGAAACAAACCCCACTCCAGGCGTGTAAATAAATAGCGTGCGTGTACGGCTGGGGATATTTGTTTTCTGCCTTCGCGTCTGCCCGGGCATAGGTGTCAACTCCATCACAAGGCGCTACTAAGTGCTGCTAAAACATGTTGTCGTCCCCCCCCGCGATATGACATCACTTGTCAATCAAATCAAAATAACCAGTTGTGCTGCCAGATGTGGGAAATCTCTTATTTATAAAAAAAAAAAAAAAAAAAAAACAACGACGACAACAAAATAAAGTTAATAAAACCGAGCCCGTTGGATAGCAATAAAAAAGGGAAAAAAAAGGAAAAAAAAAAAAAAAAAGGAGCGGGGGGGGGTTGAAAGTGGTGGGGGCACCCCGGGCTCGTCCCGGCTGTGGGGCCCCGCTCCCGGGGGGGGCGGCAGCAAATTGCCCGAGAGCCGCCCGAGCAGCCGTGTGAAGCGGGCTGCGGAGCGGAGCTAAGCTGCTGGGCTTGCTGCTGCTCCCGGCGGGGGAATTAATTCAATTAAAAGCCCCAGCCCAGCTCAGCGCCGGGCACCGCCGCTCGCCAGCAGCGGGGATGGGACACGGCGGTGGATGGGGGGGGGGGGAATAAAAATATAAAATAAATAAGATTAAATAAAAGCAAATCTCGGGAGGCGAACTCCGGGCTGAGCTGCGGGAACTGAGCTGCTCCTTCGGCAGGAATCGTTTCTCCCTGCCGGAGGGGTCAGTGGTTTTGCAAAGGGGGTCGGGAGCACGACGACAGGCGCCGGCCGCGGTGCCACCAGCTCGGGGGCGGCCGGACCCCCCCGGGCGGCCGGGGACCGAGGCGGGGGGGGGCCGGAGCCGGAGCCGGCGCTGCCCGCTCGCCCCTTTTGTTTTTGCTTCTCCTGCCGGCCCCCGGGTAACCCGAGCCGGGGGCTTCAGGGAGCCTTTGCCGGGCAGCTCCGGGGTCTGCCTCGCCATAAATCAAGCCGCCTGATTAATCTTTACAATTTGTCTTTTAAAACAAACACGAACGAATTATCAGCTCGTTAACTGCGATTTTATCACCTGCCTAAAACAAACAGCCCACCCCCTAACCCCCCCCATCTTCTCCCCCTCCCAAAAAAAAAAAAAAAAAAAAAAAAGAACTGCGGCCCCGTGCTGCTGGCAGCCGGGCAGTAATTATAATTAAAACATCCCCAGGAATTAATAAGGGAGCAGCTGCCCGGGAGATGCCCGGGGTGGCCCGGGCCGAGGGCCGCGGGCACGGCTCGGCCCGGCTGCGGTCAGAGCAGGGAGCCGCGGGACCTACCTGGGTTTATTTTATACTCACCCTTCTTTAAAAAATAAATACAAGAAAAAAAGAAAGGAGACAGCAAGAAAGAATCCGTTTGGGGAAAATAACTCGGCTGCTTTTTGGTGGGTTGCTTCTTGCGGAAAAGCGAATCGCTTCGGACGTGGAAGGACAAGCCGGATTTTTAGAAAGCTCGCTTGCTTCTTGCTCTGCCTTTTAACTTTTTTTTTTTTTTTTTTTTTTTTTCCTCGCTTTGTTTCCCTTTCCTCCCTGGCACCTCCGGCCTAAGGCGCCCCGAGCGTGCTCCGCAGCAGAGCAGCGCGGGGGGCACTCGCCCTCCCCGGCTCCTCTCCCCCCGAGCCCGGCCCAGCTCCTGTCTCCTGTCCCGGCCCTTCCCGGCCCAACCAGCCCGGCCCGGGCCAAGCCGGCTCCGCCGCCCCTTCCGTGCCCTGCAGCCGGCGAAGGAGCCGCCGCCCGCCCGGCGCTTGCGACCCCCCCCGGCGGCAGGATGGGGCGAAGGGCTCTGCCGGGTCCCCCCCCCCCCCCCGGGGTAACCCCGGTGTGGGGTGCGGGACACCCGCGGAGGGAAGGGTGCGGGGTAGGGGGAGCGGTGCCGGCTCCCCCCTTCCCCAGCATCCCGCACCCCCACCCCGCCGGGCTGCCCTGGGGGTCCCCGGGGGGGGGACAAGAGGTGGGCTGGGGGGAACGCGGCGGGGGCAGCGGTACGGGAGGGAGCCCCGCGTCTCTCCGGCCAGACGTGCTCCGCAGCGAGGAAAGGGAGTTTATTATTATTATGACCGTCATCATCATCATCATTATTATTATTATTATTTAAAAAACACACAAAAAAAGTTCATTTCCTGGCGAATTTGGCAGCGGCGGGTGACGTCAGAGCCCCGGCGTCGTAGTGACTGGGGCGGCCGGGCCGGGGGGAGGCCGGCTGCGGCTCCCAGCCCCCGGCCCCTAGCGCTGCCCCCATGCCGGGGGGGCGCCGGCCCTAAGAGCCCCCCCCGGGCACCCCCCGCGGGGCCCGGCACCGCCCGGCCGGCACCAAGCTGCTCCCGGCCCGGCCGCCCCGTCGGGCAGGGGCTGTGCTCCCAGGCGCCTCCCCCGCAAAACGGGGGGGTCCTGGCCCCGCTGCCCCCCCCGGCTCGGAGTTTTCGGGGGCTGCAGCGAGCGCTCCCCTTTTTCCCCAAAAGCAGAGGTTTGGGGAACGGGAAGGGAGCCCCCTGGAAACAGGACCTGCAGCGGCGCCCATGGCGCTGCGGGGGTTTGGTTGTGACTTTCCTTTTTTTTTTTTTTTTTTTTTTTTTTAATTTGTTGGTGGATTTTCTTTTGTTATTTTTTTCCCTCTTTCTGACCCCAAAGCGGACGGGTTCATGGGGCCGAAGCAGAGCCCGAGCCCCGCCGGGGGCTGCAGCCCCAAACTCCGCAGCAAACTCGCGCTGAGCCGGGCTGCGCCGCTCCCTGCCCGCCGCAAAGCCTTCCAGTCACGGCGAGTCAGAAAACCACTACCAGAAACTAAAAAAGAAAAAGAAAAAGAAGCCAGGGGGAGAGGAAAATATAACCATCGGGAGATGCTGCGGTTGCCGGGCGCCTTGCTCCCGGCACGGCACGGCCCGGCTCGGCTCGCCGGGCCCGGCGCTTGCTGCAGCAGCCTCCTGCCAGCCCCGAGCCCCGCAGGCCGGGCAGGGGGGGCACGCCCCCCCGGGGGGGGGGGGGCGGGACCGCAGTGACCCCGCTGCCCGGGCCCGAGGAGGCTCCCCCGGGCCGGCGCGGAGCCTGGCGTTTGTTTTTATATTTTTTATTTTTTTAACCGATTCCGACGGTTCTTTCCGAGGGACGGGATGACAGAGAGCGAGCCGGGGTTTGTCCCGCGGGGGGGGCTGGGGCTCGTTTGTCCCCCCTCGGTGCCGATTTCATCCCCCCCCCTCCATCCCCAGCCCCGGGCATCCCGGCGGCTCCGCTCTGAGGCAGCCCCCGACGGAGCCACCTCCTCCCCCGAGCCCTTCTCGCACTCCATCCCCAACCCCCCCCAACCCCGCACACCCCTCCGGGACCCCCCCCCAATTTCGCCGTCCCCGCCCTATAGGGGCGTGCAGCGCCCGGGCGGGGAAAGCCCCCACGGCGCTGCTGGGCGAGGATGCTGCGGGCGGGGGCGTGGGGGGGGAGGAGGAGGAGGAGGAGGAGGAGGGAGGGGGGGGGTCTGCGCCTCGCTCCCCCTTCTCCCCCCCCCCGGGCCGGCTCCTTTTGGGGCCGGGGGTGCGGTTGGGGGCGGTGTGGGGCGGCGGGATTGGCTGGCCCGGCCGCCGGCCCTGCGCGCCCCGGCCCGTCTGCGGCGCCGCGGCCAGCTGGCGCCAGCGCTCATATAGGATGCGCGGGGATGGGACCGAGCCGGCCAGAGCAGCGGCTTTGCCATCTGAGTAACACCCTCCAGCCAGCCTCTTCTCCTCCTCCCGCGCTCGCTCTGCTCCCCCCCGAGCCCCCCCCGCCCCCCCCCCGCTCTCCGGCTCCCTCTCTTCTCCTCTCCCCTTTTTTTTTCCTCCCCTCTCCGCCGCGCTCGCATCCCTCCAGGCAGGCAGCCGTCGGCACCCACCCCGCGGGGGCACCCTGCCTCCCGCACCGGGTAAGTGTGGGGCGCGGGGGGGCCGCCGTGCCGCTGCCAGAGCGCGCTCGCTGCGTTCTCTAAACACCCTTTCTCCCCCCCGTTCCCGTTTCTCTTTCTCTCCCCTCAATTTTCCTTTTGTGTCAGGCGAAGTTCTTGCTAGAACTACGCCGTGTTAGATCTGCCCTTCTTCCTCCCCCCCCCCCCCCCCCTTTTGAAGCCAGCTGGAAAAACTCCTGTTGACGTTTGTAGCGAGAGCGGGGGGGGAAAGGGGGAAAAAAAGGAAGATTTTTTTGCCTTTTTTCCCCTTCTTTTTTCTTGGTAAAGTTTGAAATGGGATCTGTGTTTATTTTGCGGGGCAATGGGAAGGGAGGGTGCAAGGCGAGGACTTTGGGGGGGGGGAGGGAGAGAGGATATTTTGGGGAGGGAGGAGGGGCTCCGCTTCCCCCTCCCCATCCTTTTACCGCCGGGACCAGCAGCGCACCTCGGGGCCGCCGAGCCTCTCACCCGGCCGTGTCTCCCTACAGGTGCTGTCCCCGGACCTGCCTCCGTGACCTGTCCGCTGCCAGAGGGACCCGCCGCCTCCGGGGGTCTCCCCCCATCCCTCCGAGGGCGCACCCCAGCCCCCCGACGGCGTTCTTTCCAGAAAAGCCATCCCCACCTCCTAAGAGCCACCGGTAGCTTCAACAGCCAGCCGTGGGCAGCAGCCCCCTGCCCCGAGCGCCGCTCGCTCCCGGTCTCGGGGGTGGCTGGGAGGGGAGGCCCGAGGCCATGGAGGTGGCCACGGACCAGCCTCGCTGGATGACCCACCACGCCGTGCTCAACGGGCAGCACCCCGAGAGCCATCACCCCGGACTGGCTCACAACTACATGGAACCAGCGCAGCTCCTACCTCCGGACGAAGTTGACGTCTTCTTCAACCACCTGGACTCCCAGGGCAACCCCTACTACGCCAATTCCGCCCATGCCCGGGCCAGGGTCTCCTACAGCCAGGCACACGGTAAATGAGCCCTCGCTGCCCTCCTCTGCACCCCAGCCCCTTCCCCACCCTCCTCTGCCTGCGCTCCCCGGGCTCTTCCGTGCGGGCCGGCGGATGTCCTACGTGGAGGCGAGGAGTCTCACCCGGGGGCCGCTCTGGTGCGCCGGGGCCAGGGGGAAAGGAGCTCGAAGAAATCAGGATAGAAAGGGAGGCACGGGTGGATTTTAACCCCAGCGATAACCAAGCATTGGCGGAGGGGAGGGAAAGAAGGGGAGGGTGAGAGAGGAAGGGGAAATACTGTGCGCACAGGGTAAAACTTCGCAGACACAGCTACTTCCCGGATGCAAAATACAAACCCATTTGAATCGGCGATGGATTTTAATCGGGGGTGGTTTTAGGAGCTGAAGAGAGAGCGCTGCAGCAGTTTGGAAGACAGAGCAGAAGGGGGTTTGCTAATGATTGCCCGGGTGGGGCGGGAGGAGAGGGGGTGCTTTACTGCTGCCCCTTGTGCTGCTGCCCTCTCTCACCGAGCTTCCCCAGGCTGTCTGGTGTCCCCCCCGGAGGGGTCTGGGAGAAGGGGCTGGTGCGCCGGGCTGGCTGCTCTTCTCTGGGTTGTGAAATCTCTCCCCATGCCCGGCTCCCCTCCGGCTGCTTGCAGAGCAGGGAGCTCCCCAGGCCGGGAGCCGGGAGATTTCCCAGAGCCGCTCCGGGCTGAGCTGCCCCACGCTGATCCCCAACGCTCTTGTGTTCCTACAGCCCGCCTGACCGGGAGTCAAATGTGCCGGCCTCATCTTATCCACAGCCCCGGGATCCCTTGGCTGGACAGCAGCAAGGCGGCACTGTCTGCCCACCACCACAACCCCTGGACCGTCAACCCCTTCACCAAGACACCCCTGCACCCCTCGGCAGCCGGAGCGCCCGGGGCCATCTCGGTGTACCCCGGCAGCAGCACGTCCAGCACCGCCTCCGTGTCTTCACTCACCCCGGCCTCGCACTCCGGCTCCCACCTCTTCGGCTTCCCCCCAACCCCTCCCAAGGAAGTGTCCCCGGATCCCAACTCCACCAGCGCTGCCTCCCCTTCATCCTCCGCTGGGGCCCGGCAGGAGGACAAAGACAGCATCAAGTACCAAGTGTCGCTGTCGGAAGGGATGAAAATGGAGAGCGCCAGCCCGCTCAGAAGCAGCCTCACCAGCATGGGGGCCCAGCCCTCCACCCACCACCCCATCCCCACCTACCCCTCCTACGTGCCGGCTGCCCATGACTACAGCAGCAGCCTCTTCCACCCGGGCAGCTTCCTGGGGGGCCCTGCGTCCAGCTTCACCCCCAAGCCGCGAAGCAAGGCCAGATCCTGCTCGGGTAAGCGTTGCCTCCCGTGGCTTGCCCCTTCACTACGTTGGCTCTAGCCCTGGGGTGGAAGGAGACAGGTTAGGGCTGCTCTGTCGGGAGCAGGAGTGCATGCTGTGGGTGGCTTTGCTTGCTCTTTGGGGCTGGAGTCGCAGGCAGCTGCGGGGCCGGGTGTTTGTCTCAGCTCTCTTTGGGACAGGAGGGCAGGTGACTGCGACTGCTTGGTCCCGCTTTTCTGGGTTTTTAAACTAGGAAATAGGGATTGTACCAGGGTGCCATCCTCTTCGTAGTGGCTGCTGGCCTCAGGGCGCTCAGATGGGGCCGAGGGACACGGGAGCCGGCACAGCGTGAGCTGGCAGCCTGAATCGTACAAAGAGGGATTTATACGGGGGAAAAAATGTAAAAGCAGCCCCTGGCAGGCTGCAGCCCCCCCGAGGGGCTCAGGCCTGATCCTGCCCTCCCAAAGCAGTTAACCCCCCCCCCCAGATTCCATGTGGGGACTTTCTGCCCATAGATATTTCTCCTGCAATAATTTTCACGTCTCTTCGTTAATACGAAAGAAGGCCCCAGCGCAGGATGAAAGCGAAACTTACCCGGCCGGTCCGCTTCAGATCGCGGAGGGCCTGATTTCCTTCACAATTTACAGGAACAAAAGTTCAAATATAGTTTACATACCAGCGCAAAAGACTAAGGTGTCCAGTCATCGCTAACTTATGCCAGCCTAAGTCCAGAAAATCCTCCTTTTTCCTGAACCAGACATCTCTCTGCTTCCTAATAACTGACTGCAGACCTTTCCCATACTCACAACCCTTCCTTGCATTTCTACCTAAAAGTGCAGTTCTAAATTAGCAAATTAGGTGATGGATGAAATTCTGATCCCACTTTGAAATCGCATTAGTTTCACAACTAGACAGATGAATTAAGGAAATTTGTCTGAGTCCACTCACCTTCCCCGTTCAACATCCTCAGCAACAGAAGGAAATGAAAGAATGTGTATTGGTACTGAATTGAGACAGCCCTTTAAAAATAAGTGGTTATATATGCCTGTGTGTGAATTCTTACACATTGCATATATCGGCTTTTGAGTAGACCACATGCATTTATTTTTAAAGCAGACTCATTTAGAAATGTGATCTGAGTTTTGCAACAAAAACATCAGGTATTTTACAATCTCATCAGATCTGTTTCAAATGGCTACTCTGAAAAGTAAAACACACGCTCCCATTATTTACATGCATTCCATTATTTACCATTATGTGTATGTATTTTTTTAGTAGTGTAGAGACTAGTAAGTAAAGGCAATTAGCAGCCTGAGCCTCCTGATTTTGGAAGCAAATTCAAGACCCAGGTCTCTGAAGATAAAGGGATCTCAAGTAGCTTTTTTATTTTCATCCTGTAGTTGCCGATGATTTTATTAAATGGGGGAAATTAGGGGAACTTTTTTGTGTGCGCTTTTTTTTCTGTAAGGGAGCCCCCCGTGCAAGGAACTGGGGAAAGTTCGTGACCACTCAGTGTTTTTGTAGGAAAACTAAGACTCACGACACAACGACTCCTGCAGCTTCCTGCCCTAGGAGGGACAAAAGCTACAAATGCAGCGCCGCAGAGCTCCCCTCATTTTTCACTGTAGACTGTGTTGTTTAAAAGCCACCCACTCCCTAGATTAAAGGAGACACAACCCTGCTGAACTCAACGTGGCCTGCTTCAGTTATTAGCAAAAAGAGAATTTCCTTTCCAGTTAAATACTTTAGGATTTGCATAAACTATATTAAGAGAGATTTCTATATTAAGCAGACCTGCCTTCGAACCATCAGAGGCAAATGAACTTTTAGCAGAGGGCTTTCTGAGGCAGAAACATATCTAGGAGTTGCATGCTGGGTTTAATAGAGCCGTTCTACAGTGCTGTTTCCCATGTTGTTGTGCTACTAAAACTACTAATAAAGCAGTAACACGGTAAACTGTTCCCTACCAAATCCAAACTGCATTGTTAAAAAGTCACAGGAACAGAAAAGAACTCAAAGCTTCTTTTTCACAGTAATTTCCAATGTGCTTGCTGAAACTGACCTTTCTTAAAGATCAGCGTTAACAGCGGCTTTCTGCTTTTAGCACAAAAATCATAACTGAGCCTTTGGCATTGTGTATCTATTCCCAGTCTGCTCGGCTTTACTTTCTTACCCGGTAGCGCTTGCAACAAAAAAAGAAAGCACAGAAAAGGAGGTCCTTTCACTTAGATTTAATTCTAGAAACCTCCTTTCTTCATTTTTTTTTTTTTTAACCTTTTTATTTCTTTTTTTTTTTTTTTAACATCGTGTGAGCTTGCAGGTGTGTGTTATGTACACGTGTGTGTGTATTCATGGCAGCAGAACACGCAATCTAACCATCGCCGTGCAATAGATACGGGAGGGGAGCGGTGCCCACTGCAGATTAAGGGAGTTCTCATTACTGAAACGATAACTTCCATCTGACACAATAAGAGTGTCATTCTTTCTCACCTTGTGCAGAGCATGAGCTGCCTATTTCTGCTCGTGACATAAAATACTTACCGGAGTCTGGGCGTTCTCGAAACGCTGAGGTCCTTGCTGCATGTGCTGTAGATGTCACTGCCGTCTGATTGTGCTTGAATTAACACACTGTTTTGACTTGTGGAAAATGCCTAAAGGACAATGCAAAAAGCTTTTGTGAATTTGTTTTTAAAGAAAGAAATCCGGTTTCTTCGTGTTTCCATTTAGAAGGCAGAGAGTGTGTGAACTGTGGAGCAACTGCTACCCCTCTCTGGAGAAGAGACGGCACCGGGCATTACCTGTGTAACGCCTGCGGGCTCTACCACAAAATGAACGGTCAAAACCGACCTCTCATTAAACCTAAACGGAGGCTGGTAGGTGTCTCTATCTTTCCTGGGTTTGGGGATAAATCGGGCTAAGGGACCACACGCAGGCATGAGGCAAACGCGTCTCGGTGCTGCTCAACCCCTGCGCGGATGGGACTCAGTCACGCCGAGGTCACTGCCGTGCCTCGGGGCAGTTCCCCTGCTCACTGCCTGGCTGGGGCATCCCTGCTGCCGCAGCCCGGCGTGCATGCCTCCGTCCTCAGCCTCCCTGCCGCGCCAAATGCACGTGGGGTATCGCTATCCATCTCCCCGTTTATCCTCGGATGACAGCTTTTAATTTAATTCCTCATTTATTTGGCCTCTTGGGATGTTTTGGGGAGCGTACTGGGAGCGAAAGGGTTATGAGCGTGAATGTCCTCCACTGTGGACTAAAAAAAAGTTCCAGCTCTAAAAAAGCAAAACAAATCAGATGAGTCAAAGCTACTGCTCCCTACTTAATAATTATTTGTATAAAAGCCATGAAGTAATTTTCACTCTTATATTCTCTGGCAATATTAATATTGGTTCCCTCCCCAGACAATCCCCTACTGTTTAAAAAAAAATCCGATTATTTTTCCATGGAGTCACCTATACTTTGTATTTTCATTTGAGTGATTTAAAAAAAATGTCCTTTCTAAGCTCCTGGTAGTAGTTTCCTATCCGGATATCTGTACGTTAAAGATAAGGAAACTTTGTGTATCTGTTTCCTGACTCTAAAAGCTTTAGAGAGTTTCTATAGGCAAGCCTTGCCAGTCATGCTTGCTGTTTTGAAATTTCTAATACACTCTATTCCACAAATAATGTGTAAAATGCTAAGAATAATAAATATATTTTTTTTGGAGCTTTGTGATTTATGGTGCCTAAGACTCTTAGCTATTCGTGGGCACGTTTAAATGAGGTCTGGAGACCAGCGGAGAGCGGAAAAATTGGCATTACTGCTCTAACACTGGGATGGGATACAGAAGATTTCTGTCCCGAGTCAGAATTTCAACTATGCAAGCTTCTTAATGACTTGCCTTCTAAAGTGACTGACATATAGAAAAATGTTAAGACAACAGTGTAACATTATCGTCTCTCAGGCTCAAGTGCTTTGCAGCCTGAATGGGACAGGCCATGGAGTTAAGCAGCACGGGTGAATATCAGTAAGCCATCTCAAATATGCAAACAGAGGTCTCCACCTTCCCCTGCCTTGGGAGACTGTTATACTTAGCTCCCTGTGAGGGATCTGGGGGGGAACTGGAGAGGTTTTCTTTTCGTTTAGTTGTTTTAATGGTTGTTGTTGTTTTTTAAATTGATTTACAGCTTTGTTTATTGCCCCTTTTTTCCACTGTAGTTTGCTTGTTTGCAGGGGAGAGGAGATGGCCATCTTTGGGAATTTGTTCATCTCACATGCAATAGCAAAGCGATCATATTAATAATGTCAGTGTTTGGAGGTCTGGCATTAATTGTGTTTGGGTTGCATGAGTGTACTTGCAGTAGGGGGTACCCCTTCTTTCTGCCTGTGGCCTGTTCTCGCAAGCGAGTAAGGGACTGAAATATACGAGTCTCAGAGGGCCTGATTCTTGCTCTAAGCTGCTGAGCCGTCCGTCAGCTTTGGGAAAGTTACAGGGCCACGGCGTAAATCAGCAGCAAGTGCGAACAGAACCTGGTGCTCCCTGTTTGTGAGCCGGGTCAGTCTGGGCTTTGCGAAAGCCGCGCCAGCTCCCAGCGGGGCCAGCAGGCGAGGAAGTGCACTGGGCTCTCTTTTGGGGACCCCGCTGCTCTGGGACTCCGCTGTCGCCCCTCCGGGGTGCCCAGCGCTTAGTGTGAGCCTTGCTGCTGCTGCTTCACCCGATAATTCTCATGGTTAATTGCAAAAATACCCCGAGAGCAAGGCCCCGGGGAAATTCAGTACAATTGATCGGCATTAGAAAGTAAAACTGCTGATTTAAGCGGGGGGACGGGGGGGGGACTGAGTCCTCTACATTAATCTGATCACAAAAAATAGATTGTATTTTGACCATTCCCAGAGGCAGGGCTGAAGCTTTCTAATGAGGAATTATTTCCCCAAATACGGGGTGCAATTAGCTTGTCCACAATACTTTCAACAATACCGTGCTTGCACAAGGAGTGTATTATATTGTGGGGTCTGCCAGAGAAGGGCCCATCCAGAAATTACTGGTTACCTGCTCTTCTGCTTTTCCTGTTCTTGTTCTGGGAGGTGGGTGAACGGTTGGGCTATTTTTCTGCCCCCCACCTTGGTTTCAGCAGAACAATACAGTTTAAAAAGATCCTTTTCTATTTTTTTTTTTTTAAAGATGGTTGTTTGAGGGCTTGTCAGCCAAGGAACTGTGAGTAGGGACAGAGGCGGCAGACGGGTCAGCAGAATCATTGCTGCAAGGCATGAAATTTGGTTTGCTAAATATTTAAAGAAAGTTGGAGCCGGTTTTGTTTTCTCCCTTTCACTTGTAAATGGAAACTGAATTTTCAGTGATGGCTCTGATAAATACTGCACCCAGTTAAGTAATGCGGTTGGTTTTCTTTTGTAGCCATCTTTAAAGGGACAGAGTAGGGGTAAAGAAAATCACATTCTTTAAGATCATTACCTCTCTTGAAACCCAGTCCCAACATTGGCACTCACTAAATTGGTCACTGAAAAAAAAAAAAGGTGAAAAATGAAAAAAAATACATTTTTTGTGACTCATTGTAGAATCCTGGGAAGGGGAACCTTGAACAAATCAAACACCATGTCCCCCTCCTAAAATTTTTGTCTTTGGAGAGTTAGAGATGTATTGCTTCCCTCCTTACTTCCCCTGCACACACTGCCACAGGGCTGGAAGCTGCAGTCTGCAAAGAATACTTGCATTTAAACAAAAAAACACCACCACAGAATGCAAAACTGCCAGGAGCTTTCCTTCAGACCTGATGCTGTGTACAGTTTTATTATTAATTCTGCCCGACCTAAATATTGAGCCTAACTTGACCTTTCTCATGATCTCCCTCCTCCTGCTGACACACTTTTAATTTTCTTTTTCTTTTGGTTAGTCAGCGGCTAGGAGAGCAGGGACTTGTTGTGCCAACTGTCAGACCACCACCACGACCTTATGGCGACGTAATGCAAACGGGGACCCAGTTTGTAATGCCTGCGGACTCTACTATAAATTGCACAATGTGAGTATTTGCTCATCTCATGTGTCGCTGCTTGCCTAGCTGGGATTGATGTCTTAACTGCATGGTGTACACTAGGCTTTTATTGGTTTCAGGGTTTGGGTTGTTGTTTTATTCCTTCCCCCCAGTCTCTAAGGTTCCCCTGGGAAGTGACAGCCATTCTTTGTCGGCATAGTGATGCTAAGTTCAGTGACATTACAATGTATTAGCTTGGCTTCTAACGCTTGGGCAAATCAGGCAAAATAGAGTTACAACACTTTGGTTTCAACTAAGCGTGTTTTGTGTGCCGTCTCCCTCCAGAAACACAGGGGCCATTCGGGACAGGCTCCGTGCAAAAATTAATCTCAGCAGGGCCTGTTCGTTTTGATTTAAAACATAAAACCCCACAAGAACACACCACCAAAACCCCTACAATTATATCTAAAGCTTTGTTTTATTATATAATTTTTTTAAGAAATTAATTTCAAGCAGGAATCGCTTGTCATGTTAGAAAGTTATTTAAACCATAAGTAACGGAGGTTATTGGTACAAGATTGTTCATGTCTTAGGACTGAATTTGGGTCACCACGTACCTCCTAGTTTGATCTTTTCTATTAGGAAATGAATGAGGACTGAGGGTAAGCCTACGGGAAAGAGAGTCATCAGATGCCAAATTCGGTTCAATTTGTTTTTCATGTCTAGGGTTTTTTGTGTTTGTGGTTTTATTAAACACATCAACATAAACAAGTTCTACAGAGAGAAACACCTCTTTTTTTTTTGGCCAGAAAAAGGTCTCCATCCAGGAAAAACACACGGGGGCTGTCCAAATATTTTCATTTTTGCACAATAAGGTCATTTTGTCTGCATGAGCCTGATTTTCTCATTTCTTGCAGGTGAACAGGCCTCTGACCATGAAGAAGGAAGGAATTCAGACCAGGAATAGGAAAATGTCCAACAAATCAAAGAAAAGCAAGAAAGGCTCTGAGTGTTTTGAGGAACTGTCCAAGTGCATGCAAGAGAAATCGTCTCCTTTCAGCGCTGCTGCCCTTGCTAGCCACATGGCTCCCATGGGGCATTTGCCACCTTTCAGCCACTCTGGACACATCCTACCAACACCCACCCCCATCCACCCATCTTCCAGCATCTCATTTGGACATCCACACCCATCCAGCATGGTTACAGCCATGGGATAAAATCTGATGACCAAGAGACCCACCCAGAGATTGAGAACATGGGGCTTTGCCTAAGATGACACCAAGTAAGAAAATGTTCTGCCAAGAAGAGAATGTAGGGATGGCAAAAGGGGATCTTTGTTCCCATGTGGTTTAACTCTTAACGCTGGACTAAAACCTTGCAAATGATGGGTCTTCTGCAGAAACGCGTAGTGGTGCCTGTAATGCACTTTGCCCCCTCAGGTATAAGGAAAAAGAAGAACTCACCTGTTCGATATTCAGTGGTCCAGCAGAAAGCAAAAGACGGCAGAAGCAGAAGGAAGAGGCTGGAACTGGCTTTCCTTTCTCTCTTTGTTATTACTGTGAATATTGTAAAGAGATATAAGCAGCCTCCCAGGATGGCATCGGCTCACTGGAAGCCACACATGCTGGATTTCTATCATGGACTTTGGGGAGGGGAAAAAAAAAAGACATCTTTATAAAAACTTAATTTTTAAAATGAAATCAGACAAAAAGTCATATTTATTTTGTTCTTGTTTTCCACAAAAAGCCTCAACCCCTCTGATTGCATGTTTTTGTGCTGTTGTTTGCAATGGCTACCCTGTAAGAAAATCTGCCTTCATAACTAAGGGGGGGGGGAGGGACAATATTCAGCAGCCCCCCGGACTTAGCTCCATTTATCTTCCATATCAAAATATCTGCCAGGAAGGGGGAAAAGAAAAAGGGTAAGCAAAGTTGCAGCTGTAATACAGGATTTCAGTATGCCCAAGACAGTGATTATTTTTGACACTATTTCTTAATTCTTTTCCCTAATGTGAAAAATTAAAAAAAAAAAAAAACAAAAACAAACAACAGCCCCCCTCCCGGCTACACTATTATTCCTCAAAACAGATAGTTACATCAGACAAAATGTTAGAAAGATACTTTGGGAAGGCAGTCCTGCACTAGCAAGGGGTAAAATACAGGCATTTACTAAACTGTCGCAGCTAGCTTGCAGCACCGCAAAAAGCATCGCAGGGCATAAAAACATCCAACTCACAGACTTCAGAGGTTGAAGCATTTTGTTCTGTTGTGTTGGCAGCTGTTGCTTAAAAATGCAGATTAGCTGCTTGGGTAAACTTACGGCAGTGTGGCCACCATGTCCACACGCAGCCAGCCAGCGCGTGTGCTGTCTCAGGCATCCAGGCCCCAGTGGACTTCACAGGGAGGAAGGGCAGAAATGAGGTTGAGATCACTGGAGAGGGGAAAGAGAGAGACAATCAGTTTGAGCTTCACGCATCCGTCAAATCCCAGACGCAGCGACAGCTGATGAGACGAGGGAAAGCACCGTTCTAAGGGGAACGTCCGTTTTCCGTAGTGCATTTTATAAGAAAAGAAAAAAAAAAAATTAAAAAAAGAAAAATTAAATCTCCCATTATTAAACCACGTTGTACGTAAATGACCGAAAACAAAGCTATTGCCAATGTGAAGTGTATTCTATTGATTGTAATGATCTGATGCCTCTCGTGAACACAAGCTCCAGTATAACATACAATGTACATATTTAGCTATACTTCTGATGAAAATGCCCCAATGAGCAGAGGGGTTTGATAATGTAAACCACGTAAGCTTAACTCTGTGACAAGCTTTTTTTATTTTTATTTTTTAACTTTTAACTTTTTTGTTGTTGGGGTTTTGTGTTTTTCTTTTGTTTTGTTTTCTTTTTTTTTCTTTTTTTTCTTTTTTTTTTTGGATCAAGCCAATTGTATCTTTACTGCAAAAGTCCTGCTTTAAAGAAAACAAACAACGAAACCAAGAAAAATGGATGTATTTTTTTTTTTTTTCTAAAACCGTAATTCAAATATTTGATAATGAATTTAAGAACCAAGCAGACCTGGAAAATCCTGCTTTCGTCCTTTTTCTAGTCTGCGTAGGCATATAGGTGCACTTTGTATAGAAGTGGAAATAAACAGGAAACAAAATCTGTTAGGAAAAATCATAAGGCTTTTTAATCTACTGAGGTAAAAATTGGGCTCCTTTTTACTTTTTACCTTTTACAATGGTACAGTTGTACATTATTTGTACCCGACTCAAATTTCTGTAGGATTTGGGCAGGGGGGTGGGGAAGGGATGTGGGTGGAAGACAGGGATTACTGATACAGTTGACAAAGTGCAATATATTGTCAGTCACTGCAGCATAGACAACGGCAGTTGAGATTTAAATTATTTTGTACTTGTATCAGCATAAAAAAAAATCTGCAGTATTTTCTGTTTTTATTTTAATTTTTTTATTTTGCTTATTTTTGGATTAGTGAACTAAGTTATTGTTAATTATGTACAACATGTTTATATATTGTCTGTAAAAAGTGTATGCTTTCCTCATATTCCTTCAAGGTGAATATTGCTAAGAATAATAAAATACCTTTTTTGTGAAACTACTTGTGCCCAGCTTCATGGCCTAAAGGCTGCTTTTAACTAGGAGAGGAAAAATTATTGTCATCATTGTTGCTAGTACAATTATTAGCTTAAACTTTATGTAATAGAGTGGGCTATTGCTATTTCAGAAACCTAGCAGGATAGGACAAAAAAAGCGGTCGGTGAATGGTTTAGTATAAAATGCTCAGGTACAAAAGCTCATTCTCTGCTGGTGTTCTGGGGTGATGATTTCACGCAGTTAAGAGCGCTGAAGTTTCTAAACCAGTTTTAAAACGTAAGGCAGCAGCAACTTTGCAAATGATGGACTGCAGGTTTTTGTTAGTATTTTAAAGTGCTTGGAGAAATACTTTTCAATTAAAAACAATTTTTAAAAGCCAGGAAAAGCATCCAGCTGCCTAATCGGTTTCAAGACCAAGCCTTTGTTAGACTCGTCAAAGTTCTCTGTAGGCTCTTGCACTAGTGTAAGGGGCGACACCATGAACCTAAAAACTGTTTCTTACCATTTGGCATCACCCCTGGCATGAAAGAAGCAAGAGGGACAGCCAGCCCGGAGCCGCCCTGTGCTGTTCTGGAAATCAGATGACGAGGGGTGTAGACGTGGGCGCAGGGGGCTGTGCGTGCGGTTTGGCACATGAGGACAGAGAACAGGGTTTACCAGGCAGGGCTCCCAAGACCAAAACTTGGCGGTTGCTTTCAACACATGGTCGAGCGTGACCCATGCGAGGAACTCCTTGGGGCCTTACAAAGTGAAAGAGACTTGCAAGTTGCCCTGCCATGCGTGGGGGTGAGTACCACTGCTACTAAAACAATATTTTCTAGAAAACTGCTAATGAACCTTGGGTTTCCTCCTTTGACACAGTGGGAGCTGCATCTCACTTCTGTGGAAGCCAGCCTGGGGATAACTCCTTACTCATTAAAGAAAAAAAAATTGTTCCTTTTTCAGTGAATGCGTACAAATTCCAGCCCTTTCTCGAACTGCTTCTCTTTGCTTCTTGCAAACAGGGCTGTGCAGCCTCCTCTCTAGCCCTTTTTGCAAGCCCTACTAGCAAATGACGAGGAGTTGCAGCAGATGACAAGGAGCTGCAGCAGCTCTAGATGTGCTGAAGAAAGCACACACAACCAGGATGAGACCTTCCTCCATCATTTCAGGCAAGTTAATCATCTCTCTAACTTGTTTAGCAAGGCTTAGTGCAAACACCCATTTAAAAGAAAAAGAAAAAAAATAAAAGAGTTTATGGCATACCGTGCAAGCTTCCTTTAAGAAGAAACATGTTCATCCTCAGACAGGTTTAAAACAGGGTTATAACTAAACTCAGACTGAGTCAATCTTTGGAGGAGAGAACTGGAGAACTAACCACACCATTTTAAAATAATTTAGAATAATTAAGCCATTTGCTTGGGTTGCACATTACACGTATGGGCTTTGATTAGGGTTTACCTTGGAGTTGCCTCTCTTCAGGCTTTTCACAGGGTCAGTTCGATCCGCTCACAGAATCGGGGCCGCAATCCATCAGCTTGGCAGGAGGGGTGCTGCAGCCCCCCCAGCGCAGGGAGCAGCGTGCCTCTTCTGACCAGGGTCAGCAGCGGTTCCTGCAACACAGATAACAAATAATCCCATGTTTGTCAGGTGGCACTAATCTGCAAAAGATCAAACCATCTCTCTGCGACGTGTGTACCGTGTTTGTCTCCAGACATTTTGCATAGCGGAAGAAAAACAAACAGCAGGGAATGGAAATGGAGCAAGTGTGTAAAGTTCAATGCAAAGTGTAAGCTCACAGCAGATACCGAGGCAACAAATTGGGATTTACGGTCCTTTCACTACCACCAGATACTGGGGGAACAGGCTTTTTGTGAGGGGGGGGACCCTGACATTACTTGCCTTTGGTTCCCGTTGTTGCGATTATTGTTTTAAGCCGTGCTTAATTGTCATGTCTCCACAGCCACATCAAAAGCCAAGAAGATTAGGTTACAGGGAGTGTTTGATGTCAAAATACAAAATAAATAAAAGGAAAGCTGAAAAGGTAGCCTATTTTCCATGATGTCTAGTGAGGTTTTTTGCCTCAAACGTTTTTTGTTTTTTTTTTTTGCAAAGATCGCACTTTTAGTGACAAGATTTCATTTATTTACTTCCAAATGACTCCACGGCTTTCCTACAACAGCTCAAAGGGTTAATAGACCCTCTTTGATGGCAAACATGGTATAATTAACGCAAACTTCTTAAGTATCTTGGTGACCTGTAGATGGCCACATGAGAATTTTGTTATTTACTGACTTGCCAAACGTTTATTGCTTATAGCAGGACAAGTGGGAAGCAGGCATTAATTTTGATACTGTTATCTGCAATTGTGCGTAAAGTTCATAGCAGAGAGTGCCTATATGTCAACTGCAATTAAACATTTCCCTATTTTTTAAATGAATTTCATGGTGGTGGAGGGGATTGGATTGGCAGCTTTGCAAACTGAAATCCTGTGCATCCGCAGAGCAGGCACCACACAGCCAGACACAGGACAACTTCCCCTTACCTGCAGGCTGCAAAAGAAAACAGTCTGGCGCCACGGAGCATTTGATCCTTAGCTTCTCCACAGAGACAGTCAAATCAGGACCAACTGTGGCAGGGCACGGAGGGAGATTTTGTGGTGTGACATCTCCCCTTGGAAACCAGCCTGAAAAACACCAAAAATGAAGCCAAAAGCGGCTATCAGGTGAATATGTTCATTTATTGCCAACCTGGACTGGATTAGAATGCATGACCTAGAAGTAAAATGCTTTGTTTAGCCCAACTCCCTGGGCCATCTGGTCCTCACAAGTAAACATTTCTAAGTGAGATTAAGTGACTGTTCTTTAAGCGTGGTGATATGAGTGCAAACCAGGCTGCTCTGGATCTAACAGATCAAACCCTCAGCATCGGGGCAGCCGGCTGGTGCCGATTCAGAAGCACCATTTGCTTGAATGGCGTTGAGTGCAATTCTCCGTGGTGTCAGCTTTGCAGTCAATCCTGATTCAATCTGATGTGGCCCAGTAAGATACAGAGCTGTCCTCAGCCCAGGGCTCAGATTGCACAGAAGTGCTGCCGGGAGGTTGAGGGCCCCACCAGACAAAACTTCTGGGAGATGCTACAGGAAGAGCTACACTGCATTTGCACTCAGCTGCATTTCTGAACGCCAAAAGCTTGGCTGAGCAAAATGCAGTAGCAGGGTAGGAGATACAGGGAAAAAAAAAAAAAAAAAAGAGAGAGAGAGAGAAAAAGAAAGTAAAAAAAAAAAAAAAGCAGCCACCAGGTAGTAACACAATAGAGAACTAACCCCTCCTTCAGGGAAAGGCTTCTACATACCACTGAGGGAGGGAACTGCTACTGTTTGGTCTATAAAAACTGAATCAGGGAAGTATAATGTTAACCCAGTCTATGCAGAAAAGCCAAGGGGAAAACAGCTACCTGCCTATATACCGCGTCTCTCTGTGTGGCTCTGCACTCGGGGCTGCGGGGAGTTACCTGGAGGAGAGCTGGCTCTGGCTCAGGAGGGTTGAAGGCATGCAAAAATCATTTGAAGTCGGGCCTATCAACACCGTAGCGTGAACATGGACTCTTGTTCCTCCTAAACTCTTCAGTGCTTCACTTGAGTCTTTCTCGCTGATTTTATTTTCCTCTGGAGCCCAAGTCCTGCTGCCCACTTTCTGTCAGGCAGGGAGGATGTGGCAGATTTCTTCCCTTGTGGTAGATTTCTTTCCTTTGGACAGAGGAGCAGAAGAACATTATGTTCTTCTTTTGGTTGGCATTTTGGCTGTGACTATTTCTCTCTGGTTCTTTCATTCAATCCCACCTGCCCACACTGGCTTTTAGTAGCAGGTTATTCAGCTGGAGTGATTTCCAGGTGCCCCTGGAAACTCCTACAGGATTTTGCTGTAAAATTCACATTCATTTACCGTTTCCCACTGCATTTCAGTCCTTTCTCTATTTTTTTTTTCTTTTCGTGTAGACCCTGGTAAAAGCACCCCATTTGGCAGTTAATCTGTTAGAAGAGAACTGGGTGAACAAAAAGGAGCAGACCAAGATCACTCAGGTAACCCTTGTGATCCTGTAATCCTCCCAGGTTCTTTAGGATGAAGCACATTTCAGGAGACAGACCGCGGCTCAGCTGCCGCCAGGACTCACCACGATCCCTCCCACGCTCACTTTCTGATAGTAAGCAAAGCTGCAGAACTCCGTGCCTCAGTTTCCCCTCTGCAAAACAGGCACTGAAAAGACATGACCTGCCCTGTCAGCTGCCTACAAGTGCTGACTCGCTCCAGCCTAGCAGACTTCTGGGCAGGTTTGAGCAAACATCTGCATGTGGTGTGTGCTGATAGGCACTCAGAAAGGGCACAGCGCTCTCCTCTGCAGGTTAGAGGCTCCTCCCTGTCGTTGTTGGTGTGCTGCTGGCCTCTCCATACAGCTGTGTGTGTGGCAAAAGTGACACACTGGAGAAATTAGTCATTGGCGTGCATGGCCCAGCTGCTCCCAACTGCTACGCAGCCCTACGCACACACTGCCGCTCGCCCCAGCCCATTGTGAAGCAGCCCTGACTCCATCTCCCATGCTGTCAGCCCCTGACCTTCCTTTCACATGCTCTAATGGTCACTAGAAAACTGCGAGAGAACACAGTCACGGTATTAAATGGCCCTAATTTGTCTCCAGGCCTTTCCCCTCCTCCTCCCGCCTCGGTCTCCGGCGACTTAACGTTTAAACCAGCTGAAGCTTACAACAAATCAAAGCCTCCCTATAGGCCCAGATTGTCTAAATACGGAAAACAGGAAGTGAGTAACCTTCAACGGGAAATTGTTCATCCGATGGAGGCCAAGACCCAAGGCCCGGCGCTTTTCAGTCCTGCCCCTGCCCAGGCAGACACAGCGCGTACCGAGCGGACGCCCGGCCTTCAGCAGGAGGGAGTGGTTTAGCAAAAGTTTTGCTTCTCTTTTGGGCAAGTCGCGGCTGTTTGGAGAGAGGGGACGGTGTTTGTGCCTGTGCACAACACTAGATGAGCAGCTTGGGAAGGGTTGTTTTTAGGAAGACCTGGGATGAGATGGAGAAAGAGCCCAGGGTGGTAGGAGGAAACTGAGGAGATGCATGAACCCAGATGGAAACTGCCTCCTGCTTCCTAGGAAGGTGAAGGTGGCAAAAGAGCGGCGCAAACAGCGTTGGGCTGTTTCCAGCACAGTAGGGCGGGAAGAGATCTTGTGCGACAGCCCTCTTGGTGATGAAAAGGAGAACACTTCATTTCCTAGGAAGAGAGAATAATAATTTATTTTTGTAGAGTAACTTGCCTGCTTCCCCCCCTAAGGAAAGATCCCAAATTATTTTACCGGCTGTTTATCTAAGGCTTATACTATTCACTACTGAATTGCAACCATTAGCGGGGTGGAACACAGCAGCTGTTTAACAACTCAAAACAATGTCCCCCCCCCCCCTTTTTTTTTACAGAAGGTCATATTAAGATCCTCTCTAACTGAAGGTGAACTTCTCGTTACGTGCCGCATCCACTGGAATAAAGTTTTGCTCATGTTTACGCCTCTGCCAGAATTCCCCAAACTGCAAAAAATCTAGGATGCACAAACACATCCAGTCATGCCTGAGTCTTTCCACTCCAACTCTGGACAGGACTAATGAACCACAGGTTACAAAGTGACCCCGGGCCATAGATAACTTTCTTCTGACCCCCTTAGAGCCTGCACCTATGCTCATCTAAGCCAGTTTTGCTCTGGGCAGATCATGGGATAAGCACCAGCAACCATGCCCTATGGTCTGATTTGAGAAACGGGAAGAGAGAAAAAAGGTGCAGGCTGAGCTGGAGTTTGGCACCACCATGGCAATGTGAGCTGATTTGTCCCATCCCGGTTCCTTGCCCCGGGTCTGGAACCATTGCAGATGAAAGGCTCTGCTGGGGCACCATGCACATGTGGGACAGGGTCTCCAGAGGGGTTGGAGAGAAACATATGGAAGTGGGTGAGTGGTAGGTCTTTCGAGAAGGACAAGATTGAGATGAAGCTTCTAGTAAGATTTCTTTGCTGCAGCATTTCAAACATTGCTGTGAATTTACCTTTAAAAAAATCTATTTTAAATACTGTTTTTAGGCAGAAATATTTTCCCACTTGGTCCTACAGTCTTTCTCTGCAATGATTTACCAAGATTTCTCATTATGTATATGGGAGAGTAACACTGGACTCGTGGCATTTGCTTCACAAAGATTTTCTCTCTTGCTAACAAACCAGCTGGTGGGAGAAAGATGCTCTTAATCAAACAGCCTCGCTGCCTCTCTGGGGAAAATGACATCTTTTTTTCCCATCATAACAGGTTTCCTCTTTGTTCTCTTGTGGGGAGGTGTTGTCCCACTGGGATATGGAAAAGGGCAGGCTCTGATCCCATTAAAGATACTCCCATTGGTCAGAGATCATAATAGGGCATCCCTAGGTTGTGGGAGAGTATGCCTATCTTGCTTCACTGGCTGGTGGATAATAGAGCTGGCTCCCAGTGATACATCCAGGCTTTTTAACGAGAGTCCTGTTCTCCAGAGGGATAATGAAAAGGAAAGAAACCTGTGGGGCAATGTCCGTGTCTGGCATTGCCAGAAACCACAGCTGGTCCTGCCAGTGATGGGAACAGAGACAATGCTTCTACCCAGGAAGGATGCAAAGAAATGCTTCCCCACTGCATTATCTGCTTGTTTTAATCTCTTTCTCCATCACTTCCACAGCAGGCTGACTTTGAGGGATATGAAAGCAAATTTTGCTCCAGTGGAGGGTGAGACGCAGATAATCTCAGGGAAGGAAACACCACTTACTGTAACCCCTGGTCTCAGCTACCCCTCAGTCCTTCCATCTTGAGGATTGCAGCAGCCCTGTCATGACTCCCTGGGAAGACAGACTGTGTGCGCAGGCTAAAGGAGGTTAGGGAGCTCCAACCACAACCCTGGCCTGGATGACCGGGGAATGAGGTTTGTGACTTGCCCAGCAGAGCCTGTCTGCCTGCAGTCCACACATAGCACGGAGTGGCTTTTCTTCTGCTGACCTTGTGCTCACAAGAATTGAAATAATACTAGCGGGGATCTCCAGTGCATTTCCTTCTTCTGTGCTTTCTGAAGTGACAGAGGACATAACGCTGCTGGCCTGGGAGGTACAGAATCCTGAGAAGGGCTGTACACCTGCTTATCCATGTGGCTCAGTGCCTCTGCCCACTCTGCTAAGGCAGGATTTACCACCCTCACTTAGGGCTGTGGCAATGTGTAAAGAATGAAAGCTTGAAGGTAGATACGTGCAGCAGCCAAAATATGCAGCTGTGACTGCAAACCACGCCACAGGCACGTTCACAAAGAATGCACCAACACTGTGGGCCGGAGGGTTGTCCAAACGAAGGAACATCTCTCACAGCATTCTGTCCAGGCACAGGCTCCTTGAATTTCCTCACCTTGGTGAGATCCCTTTGGTCAGTGTCGTTCCAGCTGCAGCAAAGCTGTCCATGAGGGACCCACGTCTGCTCGTCAAAGGTCCTGCAACCCCAAAAGAGTTAACCATGAGCTCCTGACTCAATGCACAGGAATGCAGCCACCTCAGGTGGAGTCTCACCAGGGCCAGCCTTGAACGCTGCCTTCATGGGAGCCTGCACAACTCTGAACTCAACGGCAACTGCACTCTGGTGTGTAAGGACTGACAGGAATGGAGATGGTACCCGTGTGCTAGAGAGGCTCCCATTTTAAGTCCCCTTTTATTTTTTTTCCCTTGTGTTCATCCTTGATGCCCCTTTTGGCCAACGCGTGCTGCACCAGTTGGACATCTCTTCATTTGTACCCTCCTTCTTGGTGCAGTCTTTGCAACGTCTCACTCCTGCATGTACATTCTTGCTGAATTTGTAGCTCACAAACCAGACATATTCCCTTACTTCTGCTGCATGACGGTGTGTAGAGGGCCTGGGAAGACTGATCATTCTCATTGTGAAGCCATCAAGGTGGGCCACACTGCTGCACAACCCAGCCCTGCCTGAAATCACCGCCCTGCCTAGTGTTCCTGCAGGCTGCTTTCACTTTTAGCCGCAGTGCTGAACAAACCCAGCTCTTTCCTTCATGTATGTATATGTATGTATTTATACGCATACCTCCCACCACAGAAAGAGACCTATTTTGCAAGGTTTAATATGCTCCCAGTTCTGCTGTGGACTCTTCCTCTTTTGATGCAGCTGTGGTTTTAGGGCAGGCTTTGTGGCTTTGTGAGAGTCCTTGGATGCCTTGGGAAACGTTCTGCAAAAGCGGACTTTCTCTCCATGTGTTCTGCACTCCAGCCACCAGGTCCTGAAATCTCCGTGCACAGGATTTCCCCTACTTAGATGAAGACAAAACCAAGTTGCCTTTCAGGCAGAGCTTCTGATTGATACTATTTGTTTATGCAGGCAGTGTCAGGCAAAGAAATAGGAGCGCCAGCTGGACTCCCTCCTACACCATCAGCAGCTCTACCAGAACCACAGCACCAAGATGCTCTGAACAGGCCCTGGAAGCCCTGGGCTGGCTGATATAAGTTGCTTTGTTGCAGCTCTGGAAAGAGTTAAGACCTTACCAACTACCTTAATGTCATCACCTATGACAAAGGAGAAGCAATACTACCTCCGCTGTAGAAATAAGGGAGAGCCTGCAAGCACCAAATAACTGTGAAACAATCAGGGCTACATTCTCTGTCTCCTGCATGCTTGTCTTCATTACTCACAAGGGAAAGTAATTCAGGTTTAGGAGAGTTGAGGATGAACCTAACACACCTGGGTACCCCCTGCTGCTTTAGCGGCCCTAGCTCACAGTTTTGTGACAAGCTGGGTGCTTGACAGCAATATCCCTTTGAAATGCCACATTTGGGTATTTCAGGGTTTGGAAAAGACTTGCTCTAGCACAAGGTAATTGTCAATATGCATGAAGACAGGCCTCCTGGTGGAAGACAGGCCTTGGTCAGAGGCAAGAAGGGGACAGCTTAGGGGAAAAATACTGTAAGCGCAGCACAAGGCATGCCCATCATAACCAGCCAAACAGCTGCTTAGTCCTATAGAACTACAGCAGTCCCGAGGTCACTCTGACAGAGGGAAAAAAAAAAAAAAAACAAAAAAAATGCGCAAAAACACCCCCCAAGCAACAGAAACTTCTCACAATGAAAAAAAAAAAAATTGTCCACCCTTGCCTATTTGTATGGGAAGCAGGAGCCTCGGATCCTGGACATGGAGCTGGCAGGCAGCACAAGAAAGGAGAGGGAGGCGAGATATGTGGCTGAGGAATTTGCAGCCCTCGAGTTCCCTTTCTCCCACCTCCTCCTCACGCAGGAAATGAAAGAAACCTATTTTGTGGAAGGAGGGTGGTAGGTGTGCAGGCGTGAGTGTGTGCTGGGGAGCAGCCTGGCCTAGTGGGCTCCTTCCAGCATGGGAGCGTGCATGCAGGGCTGTGTGCTTGCACACACGTGTGCACAGTTACTCTGAAGCTCTCGGGGCCAGCCCAGGGCTGTTTCTCAGAAGTCTCCTCATGCGTGTCTGACAAGGTGGATCAGGCAACGGAAGCGGTGAAACCACCACCATGCCCAGGCCCCAAATGACTGCCTTTTCTCTCCTTTTTTTTTTTTTTTTTTTTTTTCCTCTCTGTAAAGCAGCCCCCCCAGTTCTTCCTCCTTTCCTCCCCTGCCCTGCCCTGCTGAACCGCAGTGTCAGAGCAGCAGAACCTGATGCTGGAGGAAGGCAAAGGGCGCTGACAAAAAAGGTGGCTGCTCCAAAGAATGATGCCAAGGGCCAAGGCCAGTAAGATGGCCTGAGCATAGTCTGCAGCAGGCAGCCGGCCCCTATCTCCTTTGGGACCTGCCTGACACCAGGAAGGGAGACCCTGAGGAGGAAAGGCAGCTGCCCACTGCCCCTCATAAAACTTTCTCCGTGCTGCCATCCCGCTGTCCAAGCGGCATGGCCAGTGGCTCTGTTGAAGCTCAGGCCTGGGGAACATGGCAGGGAGAACAAAGGGAGCTGGTAGTGGGGTAAAAACGGTCGGTTTGGTTTTCCTTCTTCCCTCATCAAACCACAGTTAGCTGGTTGCCCACTCTGCATGAGCAGTGTGTGCCATGGGGCATGTCCCACCACTCGGGACAAGTTCACCTGCAACTCTCTGCCAATGGGTCTCTTTTATACCCCATTTCCACAAAAAGGGTGGCAAAAGAAGGACTGTTCATCACCCTTCCCAGCCATCAAATCACACACAGCATACCTGCACGGCTGGCAGCTGCTCCTCAGGGTGCCCACGTGGGGTTTGCAGAAGGGAAAGCATGGCTGCAGACACTACTTCTTGTTTACAGCTCTTTGTTAGCAGCAAAGCTTTCCTCTCACCGTACTCATTCCTCACGCAGTGGTCAAGCAGCAAGAACGTGACCAAAGTCCTCTTCTTCTCCAGCCTAAAATGGCAGCTGAGCTCGGCAGCCTCAGCCCTGTGATGGCGGACGGGCCTCCACCGTCCCCCGCACGCTCTCTCACCTCTCTGGCACCTTTCCCTGAGGTAAATACACTGGAACTGCACCATGTGCTTCAAATTTCCTCCTCCCATTGAGGAGGAAAAACTGGGATGTTATAAAGACCCAAACTCTAAAGGCATTTTTGGCACTGAGATTTGAGATCACCTTCCTTATAGAAGAGCAGAGCCCACGTTCAGACCTGCTAATTTTGGGGCACTACTGGGTCAAAAATAAACCTTACACAAAATAAAGTGAGCCATAATTTTTACTTTCCACATTTCCTGTAGAACAAAAGGTGTTGGGTGAAAGAAGGGAACTGCTTGAGAATGTGGGAATCTCCAGAGTGAGAAGGACAAATTCAATATTGCAAAAGAATGGTGTAGTGCCAAAGGAAAAAGGCGAATGCATTGAGAGGAATTAAGAAATAGAGCAAGTAACGTGCCACAGGAGACCGTCATGAAATCTACCCGGGTGTAAGGAAGATGGTATCCTTACATGGCACAAAAACTAAAGTGAGAAAAAGAAGAGTAAATAAAGAAGAAGAATGCAAGAAATAAGAGCGCGCAAAGCCCACTCAGAGATCTAAGGATTAAAAAGAAAACCTTTAGTAGAAATGGAAAACAGGGAGGCAACCAAACAAGAATATTCAGTCAGTTAAGGCTTGCAGGGAAAAGATAAGGGCAGCAAAAATGCAGAATGAGTTAATTATAGCCAAAGGGATTAAGGAGAATAAGAGGCCTTTACAAATATATCAGGGGAAACAGAAACACTAGGTAGAAGGTGGGTCCGTTAATAATAGGTCAGAGTAGGGAAGGAAAATAATGAAACAAGGGGACAAATCATGCCAACAGCAGCATGGGCATCTTCCTGTTACCAGCTGGCCAGAGACCTCCCTGCCAGCATGACGGGTCTCTGTTTCAGCGCAGACTCCCCATCCACAAGGACACATCTGGGCTGAGTATGGAAATCTGCCACGAACCTCCCCACACAGCACCTGACACCTTCCCTGCAGAAATCAATGTGAATATTTTCAGTGATTTAATTGCCTCAGCTAAGCTGGGCTGATACAGTAAAGCAGTGGGGGATGATGGAGGAGAAGCTGCCTGGCTTTTTGTGGTGTAGGAGGCTGGAGGCAGCACATGCCCCAAGGTTAAGCTGCATACATGGTGCAGTGGCCTTGCTAAAACACACCAGTGGATGATAGATAGTCTGACCAGCTAACTATAGCTTTTTCATCAACTCTTGTGGCCTTAGCTAGGTTATTTCCTCTTTGTCTGCCATGGTCAACACTCCCCCACTGCCCCTGAAGACACGCGAGTAACACCCAACAAATCCCTTGGGGCTGGAAGCAGGGATCGGCATGCATTAGGACTCTGTAAAACTTGCATTTCACTGACTCCTGAGCCAAATTCTAACCTTTTAAGAAAGTTTGCGCAAGGGTTGTAAGTATTTCAGATATGCACACATTCCCGCCATCAGGATTTTGGCTTTCTACCACTCCAGAAATAAAGTTTGGCTCCAAATCCCAGGTTTCCCTCTCAGTTCCTATACAAACAGGAGGCTCAGTTAGGAAAACTACAGAGTAATTATGTTTTCTCAGTCAAAAAAAAAAAAAAAAAAAAAAAAAAAAAAAGCCATCAGAAGAGATAGAAACTATTTCACCCTGCTCTTTTGCAGGGGGAACTCCATCAGTCTCCTGCCTGCCTGCCTGTGGGCACACTTTGCATACTGGAGGCTTTCCTGGAACCAGACCCCTCAGGCACCCTCCAGCCCCCATCTGCCAGGGAGTCACACAGGGAAACAAAGGGCCAGCGCCTTTGTGGCAGGAGACAAGGTGCCAACCTGCCTGTCTCTGTTTACCAAAGGGAGGGATGTTAGCTGGGTGCGAATGGGGGGCTGTGACCATCGCTGGGCGGGGGCCATTTGTCCTCCATTCCCGGCTCTCAGGCACTTTCCCCCCCGCCTTCCGCCACTTGGGCTGTCTCCCTCTGATTTTCACGTCTCTTTTTTTTTTTTTTTTTTTTTTTTTTTTTATTTAAAATCTTTAGGTAGTTAGTTTGCAGGCTGTTGACTGGAGAATCAATTTTTTTTACATTTTAAAATAAGGCTCTATTTCTGCAAGGGAACACAGGGAACAGCCTTAATGCCAAAATTCCTGCGAGCTGATTCCCTACAGCTCTGCCCACCACAGATACAGGGTGCTTTGGCCCATGGATCACCCCGTGGTAAGGTGGATGCACATACACAACCTATACCTTGTCCTTTACTCAGTGCCTGCCTTTCCCTGCCTCCCCACCACGTCTCCTGCAGAGAGCAGGCAGCGAGGAGATGCTCAGCGCCAAGTCCTAGGACAGGCCTGGCAGTTAGCTCAGTAATTGAGCCATGCCAACAAACACTGCTTTGGGGATGACAGCTGACAACTCACAGTTTGCACCAGCCTGATTTTCTCCCAAGATGTAGCCCTACATGATGCTGAACAGCAGCGTGCCCCCTCACAGGCACATGTTTGCACACTTAAATGGACAAACCCAGCCAGCAAAACGCATGGCTGCTACCACAGTTCTCTGCATATAGCTCTGCAGGATGGACACTGACCCTGAAGATGCCTTCCACACTCATCCTCCCTACCTTGAAGTCCCCACAAATGACAAAAACACTCCCATCCCACCCCTCATTTTACCTATGTTGCACATCTCAGGGTGAAGTCAGTGTTCTCCATCTCCCTGCTGCCTTGTTACACTTTCAGCCCAAGTATGTAAAACTGCACAAGGAAGAGGAGGTTAAAATAACAGCAAGTCATAGCAAAAGAAAGACCTTTATAGGTCTTCCCTTTCCACCACTAGTGCTTTTACTAGTGTGATCTCTATTGGGAGTTAATGTTAGCGGGACTCTCCAGGAGATGCCAAGCAGGAGATCAGAGGAACTATAACAAAGATCTGTGCCATTGCTTGGTATTGCACCCCGAAGCAGAGGAATGACACACAGTTGATACTGAGTGCTGCCTTTATATCCCCCCCTTTCTTGTCCCTTCCTGGAGCAGGGCAGGGTTTGCTGGCTCCCAGTCTGTTCCTGCCCTGTACAGAGCCTTGCTGCAGCCGACCTAACCCCCTTTATTCCTCTTCTCCTTCTGAGCACCCCTCCTGTCTCTCTCCCAGCTGCACAGGAATCAGTTTCTAAAATCCAGCCAGCAGGAGAGGTGTCGTCACAGGGAGGGAAAAGGATAGGGAACCCAAGCCAAGAAGCATCGGCACCAAAAGAAGCAGCCGTGGCGGAAGGCAGCACTTTGAATGATCTCATGAATCAGCCATGACATTATCTGCAGTGAAATGCCTGGGAAGGGGTTTCCCATGTCCTACCCTGACCTGGAAGGTTGACTCCACAGGGGCCTGAAGGGCATTTTGATTGCCAAAGACAAAGGCTAAATCAGGAGGAAATGATATTTTATTTAACCCCTGCGTCGAGGTGGGGGCCTGAGGGGAGGGCAGAGGCAGGGGGGCGGTGTCAGAGGCGTGGGCATAATACTGGGGGATTCACAACAGATAACTCCCTGACATATGGGCTTTCACTGAAGCACATGTCCCACTGAAAAGCCAATTTCCCTCAATAGCTGTCAGTTGCTGCCGGGGAAGCCTGCTCCGTCAGGGCTGTGCTCTGCCATACAACGTGCTGGTTGGTGCCAATATGGAATTTCCTTTCGGGAAAGGGTTACAATAATTGTCTCTCCTATTTACTCAGCGCTTTCCAGACAATGTACCAGAGGCTGGAGCCCATATACAAGCAAAGCTCCCAGGGACACCCTGACTTGGTTTCAATGTCAGCTGGGGCTCCAAGTGCTGGTGTGGGATCAGGCTGCAGGACTGCAGACCTGTTGGGGCAGGAACCCAGCTCTCCCAAAGGTGCCCCGTTCCCAAAGTGCAGAAGAAACCAATATCAAAAGTGCTCTGGAGTGGTGGGGTGGGCTTACCTCCTATTTACAAGGCATTAGAGCTACAAATGCTTTAAATATTTCCCTGATGTAATGTTCCCGTAGGAAGTTGCTAGAGATGTCCTAAGGACCTGTGTGATCTGGTGGGTGGCTGGGTGGAGAAGGGCTCCATAGCCTGGAGGGATGGGAGCCAGGGCAGGGGAATGCAACAGTGCCTGGAAGGGAAGGTGGTGGTGGGCTTTATGCAACAATGCCCTGGAGGAGAGGTAGGGGCCATTGCCGTGCAGTACAACCTGTGGTGCCAGCAAGGTGACACCGTGGTGGTGGAGCCCACTCCAGTCTTCCCCTGATGAGCTGGGGAGCCCTGCTCCCAGTGCAGGGAAGATAACGTGCATACCTGAACGTCGCCAGTCCTGTGAAGCTCAGCCTTCCTACCGCTGGTCTTTTCTCAACTTCAGCCAATCCAGCGTTGCAAGGAGGGTGGATCCGAGAACCAGAGGTGTTAGAAATGGTGAAGACCTTCACTCCAGATTATTTTCTTGTATTTAATCAGACCAAGTAGGCATACAATGGCGTTTTATCCCTTCCTGTGGAAGGCAGTTTCTATAACTTTTGTGCACCCAGGAACAGGTTGTATTTTGCCAGATTTGTTTTCACCATTAAGTAGAAAATAGTCATAGATACCAACATGAATTTTTACAAGTGCTAAGGACTTAAAAAGAGACACCCCATCTGATCTTCCCACAGTACCAAAATATCACACGTCAAAGATCCTCGTGCTGAGAGCTGAATTCCCTCTTCATGCAAAGTTCAAGGAGTGAGGCTTGTTCCAAGCGTTTCTATTTCAGACACTTGGTCTTTGACCAAATCATCACATTTCAGGCCTGTGCCGAAGACCCGAGGACCATATTTGTTTGCATTCCCCTTGCACTCAGGGGCCCCAACCACAGCCCCCCGTGCTAGGAGTTTTACAAAGGCAACACGAAACCACAGCCCATCCTGGGCATGTTCCCCCAGATATGTGGTTCCTTGGAGGTCCTGGGTAATGCAGGGCAGGTCAGGCACACACCAGTTCTCCAGATTTGCCATGCAGGGAACCCACAGCACAAGTTTATCTGTGGGGAGCATGACCCAAAGCGTCAAAACAGGGCCTTTTACATTTTCCACTGCCACCAAACCTGTTTGACTGAATTGCAGGTTAAAAAGGCATTGTGTCTGTAATTGTTGGGCTTTAGAGAGCATGTCTTTTCCTTTAATGAAATACCTTGCTCATTCCATTCGAAAAGGAACCAAAGACTTCTCAGGTTTATGATAAAGTTGTAAAAAATTTTATTTACCCCATATTTCCTGCTGGGTTATTTACGAGGCATTTTGTCAGCTCTCATAAAACTGCCTAGTAAAATATATTTTCTTACAAAAAAAATAAAATCATTTGTGCGGAACATCTTGAGAGCAGCGAGGACAGAGTTAATGGGATACACACACGTTCCGACCCTGGGAGAAAACAAAACAGAACGAAAGCCAGGCATTGTTGTGCTGTATTAGTTAATAATAGCTTTAGAGCTAAAATCCTGCTCCCACTGATGTTACTGGAAGTTGGTCCTTAATATAAAATAATCAGAGAACCAGCTGCCATGAAATGCCGAGCCCCAAAATGAACCTGAAACACACCAGAGCACCTAGAAAATACACTTCTCCTCTTGGGATTTCACAAGAAACACCAGCTCAAGACCTTTTTCGCTAAAATATGGTGGCTTAGATTTACGTAACTTAGGGATGGATTGAAATCGCTACTCAGAACTTGAACCCAAGGTCAGCTGATTGTTAATACAATCACTTTTACCTAGATAAGCTTCAAGATGCAAGAAATGAAGCTTCTTGACACAAACCTGGACACAATCCCATTGTGGTAGCTGCTGTCAAACAGCCTAGGCAGGGGAGAAGCACAACCCACCCACACCAGGCACAGCTGGGGTAGATTTGCCTCTCTTGGAGCACAGCTTTTCGGTTGTGTCACATGTTTGCATCTGCTCCGTTCTCCATGGTCTAAACTCTTGCATTTTCTTTTTTTCCTATGGGTGCTTATGTTCCCCAGTCCCATTGGGAACCTTGACACGCTACGTTTGTGGCACTGCATTACCCCTAGCACCCTCGTTTCAGGCATCACAGCTTCAGCCCAGCCACACTTACCGCTTGCAGATAGGCTGGACACAGGTAAGTCTTCCCGTGTGACCAACATGGTCTGGCTCACACAGGAGCACAGCAATGGTATTCTAGCTGGAAGGCACCAGGTGTATAAAGGAAGCAAGGAAACAATGAATAAAAGACAAAAGAAAAGAGCCAGGGAGGGCTGCTTTTAAAACAGCAGCAGCTAGATGCTGGGAAGTGGTCGGCGGGCTTTTGTTCAGTGCCTGCCCAGCACTTAGCACAACACAACCTCTGTACAGTCGAGTTCCTTGCTCCTGCTGCTGTGCAGAAGTAAAGGAGCCACAGCAGAGTACGGGAAACAGGCAAGGAGCCAGGTTTGGAAAGGTATTTAAGTGTATAAAGGCACAGGGGGATATTTATTTACGGATGCTGGTAGAGGTCCTGTTTCCTGTGGGAGCCAAAGGGCATTAGGCTCACGGCTCCAGCGCGTTATTGGTGCCACCAGGTGTTGTCTGTGTCTTCAGGTAGGGCTGCTTTACCATTCCTCTCAACAAGGTTTGTTTTTAAAAGCCACTTTTATTGTGGGATTGCACTGCTGTGTGTCTGCCTGCACAATGCCTCTTGCACTGCAGGGTCAGAAGGAAAAAGGGGGAGCTGATGAACTGCGCAGGGTGACTCCCTGTGAAAGCGCAGAGCACGTTTGTAACACAGGGTGTACCACACCTGAGCGTTAATGGACAGCTCAGGAACTGAATGTGATTTTAACCAAACTGGACCAAACCTCCAGCCAAAGCTCAGCCCTGGTGGAAATGCATGATACAACAAAAAATGAGCTCCATGACTACTTTATTCTGCCCCGGCTAAACTAAGGCCATTACAATAACCCAGCAAGCATATTCATGACAGGCTCACCTGAAGTATTTGTCAGCTGTCAACAAAACACAGAGGAGCTCTGATTCAGAGCAGCCTGGAGAGATGTGTCTGAAGGCTCTCTGGGTGCGACTGAGCGTTTTAGTAGGTGGAGATGGAGAAGGAAAGCCATTTCTATTCCAGATATCAAACAAGCTCTCAGGGAAATTCCTTCTACAGCTTAGTTCATTTAAAAAGAAAACACCTTTGCCTCCCAGCTTTCAGGAGGTTTTGGCATCCCTTACAACCAGCACAGTCAGCCGTTCCAGAGTCAACAGCTTTGGTCAATGACTGACAAGGAAGGGCTGCTTTGCCTCAGCGCACCAGGGAGAGACCAGTAGACATGTGGCAGACGCCTTGTTTGCACTGGTGGGAATAATGCTTTCGACTCAGCTTACGAAAGGTGAGCTGGCAGGATGTTAGCATACTGCACGCTCTGACAAACCCCTGGCGATGAGAGAGCAGCTGGCCTCCAGAGAGATCCGGCCCAGGGGAAAGGTTCCTCCCCCGTCCCACCAGACCTCTGCCACTAACGGGGTGAATTCCAAAATTAAAACTACAAAATGTAGTTTTGTTCCTGTGCTCCAGGCAGGCATCAGAATGTATGGCGATTAAGCTCGAAAGCTGGAACGGGGGTCGTCTTTAGGAGAGGAAACATAAGTGGAGGCAGATAGCAGGGATGTGCAATAGTCTCTGAAAAGTTGCCATTGACCGGGGTCCTTGTCAAATGTCTCTGGTCATACAAGCAGACACGAGGCTTAGAGCTGCCTTTTTTTTTTTTTTTTTCTTTTTTCTTTTTCTTTTTTCCTCCTCTTTTCAACAGGCAGTGTTATTTCTCTTCCCTGCTGCCAACTGGCATCGGCGACTGATTTATTTGCACCAAAGACAAGGATACGGGTTGTCTGAAGCCAAGCAGGACCCTCATCTAGGGCACTCTCTGGAGCTATTTAATAAAGCTTAGAGAAGCGTCCAGGCTTTTCCACCATAGTAGGAGAAGATGAAATTCTTTAATTGTTTGTGTTTGAGTGAAACTCATATAAAAAGAGGATTTGGGATTCTGGGGAAGCTTTAGAGCTGAATCTGACCTTAAGCTGTGCTTCTGCACGGCATCGCACGCTCTCACACTGTGCTCCCAGCACCCACCCCAGGAACAGTCCTCACTCACATCCCCTAAGACATCATGTCTTAGGCACATGGTAATCCCATAGGAAGAACAAGATCTCTCGGGGCCTGCATAACTTAAAGGAGGCTGGGCCTCTCATGGCCAAACACGCACATGCTGCATCCCATCAGGGCTCTGCTCACCAGTTTTGCAGAAGTCACAGTTTGAATCCCTGATACTTCTGCTCTTGGGTTCTCCCCCCAGCCCTGATTTGAGCACATGTGCAACATTTAACCTGTTCTTCTCTCACTGTACTCCCCACACTCTTTATCAGAGTACTCAGACTTTTCCAACGAGCAGTGAAAGGAAGAGACAAATCAGATTTAGCATGTGGATTTGGCTTTGAATGACAGAAATCTCACAGGACAAGCAATTCTCATCATTTGGTCCTCATTCCGGGTTGAAGTTCTGTGAGCCTGGCTGCTCTCTGATAAGTTGGCTGGTATTTGGACCTGAACCTGTGTGAGATTCAACCTGAATTCAGAGCTAGCAGTGACAACAGGAGATCTAGGAGTACAAGCAGAGCAGCCAACAGGCCAGACGCATACTGGAGATGAGAGGTAAAGTATTTGAATCTGGATTTCCTAAACCACAGATAACCTCACTAATACTGCAGTCAGTCAGTGTGGCATCTCTCCATCTCGATAAAAATAACCTGATTTTATTTTAATTGATAGATAAGGGGAACACTGGAGGCTGTTTTGATTTTTCAGATCTTGAAAACTCTTTCTGGGTAGGAACTCTGCCTTCCAGCCTTCTTCACCTCACATTCCCAAGTCGCTCACACAGATCATGAGGCACATTACCCTCTCAGCCTCCATGAGTTTTAGTGCCATTCGAGATAACCAGAACTTTGAGCAGAAAACCTTGTCAAAGCTGTGGCACAAGCACAGGCTTGAAGGCGAAACACTGAACAATTTATTTGGCTCAAAAGATGCCAAGACGCATGGCCACAAACGCCATCTGGCACAAAGGAACTCTTACTGACAAGGAGACCGTGCAACCAAACTGACAACAGAGAAAGAAAAACTCACGACATGACCGATCTTTTCCCAGTATGATCCTATTTCTACCTACTATATCTCTATGAGGAACACAATTAGAGACTGTGACACTTCAGGTCGGGAAGAAAACAACTGAGAGAATATAATAGAGATTTATAAATGCTGAGTGACGCTGCAAAGGTGAACCAGGAGCAACCATTTACTGCCTCTTCCAGCAGAGACAGGGAGTGGCTGAGGAAACAAGGAGGAGGAAGAGTTGGAGCAAACAGAAGGCAGGAGCTGGGCAGCATACACTGCAGCCTGGCCCCGCCGAGTCTCTGTTTTGAAAAATAATCCTAACAAGGGCTACCAGCCTTGATGAGGCCCGCTTGAACAAGCACCAAATCTCTGCACGCTTGTCTGAAGTGCAGGTCTGGCTGGTGACAGGGCACCTTTGTGAGAGGTTCCCTTGGCTGTAAGAAAGAAAGATGCTTTCAATCAAGCCTAAAAAATAATTTTAGCCTTTTTGTTTCCTAGATGTGACATACAAGTGGGTTTTGAGCCTTTCACCTTCTGGCAACCCTGGATGGCAGCAGTAAGCATAGCATAAATGGGTTCAAGTTCTCATGCTACCATGCTGATTTTACTTCCAGTCATCATATGGCTTTACAAGGACCATCTAAGGACTTGACACATGGAGGGCTTCAAACCAGCAACAGCTAGGGATCAGTGGTCTAAATGTGGCTCACTCTGTCAACCTCTAGATGAGAATGACAGCCTTTGCCTCCTGGTATCTCAGGAGGGTGGGATCTAACCTAATACTGCAGAGGTTTTGGGGTGCCCAGGTATTCATTGTACATATTTGAGTCAGGCTGAGCTGATTAACCCTCAGCTTTTCTGGGCAAGTTGGCAGAAGGCAGAACTATCTGCAAACTGAGAAATGCAAACAAGGAGGAAAAAAATTCAATTTTGCATTATGAAAGAAAATGCAAATTTTTTTATTTTTATTTTTTTTTTTTAACTTCAGTGCTAGTCTTCTCTCTCTGATTTCTACACCTTCTGGCACAGGAATGAAACCAGTCTAATCTCAGTAACTGGCTAAGGAATGCTCAGGCTTTCTGAAGTCCCAGCCCACTTGGTTAGCTGTGTTTCTGAGACAGAGAAACAGCAATCTTTCTACTTGTAACATCAATAACACCAGTTATTCTCCCAAAGAATTATTATCAACAATTCCTTTGCTATATTTACAAAGAAGCAGGGCTATTCTTAGAGAAAACACTAAAAAAGCCATTTTATTTAGCTTTCTTGGCAGTTATACAAAAATGTAAGGAATGTAGTCAGTTAAAAACATCAAATCCCCAGCACGAGCCTATAAGAGCTTCCCTAATGCATATTTACAGTATAGAAAGCAAGCACTTTCCTGTTTTGTAGAACAAACAGGGAACCTTCTCTTTTCCTCCTAGCTGTTCCTGAAGACCAAACATTAAAGTTTGACACAGAATGCTGCTTTTAATGGTGCAGACTGTAAACTTTTAATGCCTAGAAAATGGGACTTTATACTACAGCCTTCTTTTCCTAAAAAGGAATCAGAGGCAAATTTTACTGCTAGTTTTAGGAAAGTTCTGAATTGGCAGCCCAGGATATCCAAATACTCCTTCAGCCACAGCTTGGTGTGCCATGGCAGCACTCACTTCTGTGCTGCTCCTCGCCCCAGCAAGGACGTGCAGCCCTGGGAGGGGGAGCTGCTTGGGTCCCACTGTGCTGCTGGTGGGACTGGGAAAAACACCGTGTTCCCATAGGGACCCGCTCAGTGTGGGGATGCTGGGGTTTGGGAGCACAAGCAGGGACCTCACTGCTGTTCCCATACATGTGGCAGTAGCTCAGGACTTTGCTCCAACCTCTGAGGACCCTCAGAAAACTTCTCTTTCTCAGGGGCATTACTTACTGCACAGGAAGGAGCCTGTGTGGCTTGTTGAGGTCACGGCTTTCCTGGTGACACTGAAAACAAACAAAAAAGACATGGATTATTGCTCCAGGCTTTGAGGGGTGGTTAATGGGTTTTAGTGAAAATGGCCAAGTGCTTCCAATGTTACTTATTCTGCACAAAACCCCCAGTGGTTTCCAGATGGACACAACAATATCTCCTTTAAAGTATAATCTATTCCATAGGGAAATAAGGAAGCTCAGTCCTTTGAGATTTCATAGATCAACTGCTATAGTCTACATAGTGTGATAAACAGTCCTCCATGAGTAGGGACACAGGTGTGCAGCTTCTTCCAATTCTTCAGCTATAAGCCATAAAACTTTATTTCTGGTTTCTCTGAGTCTGCCTGTGTTGGAGATCTCCAGAGCCAGCTTGAAATTAAAGGTCTGGAAAGGCTCTAGATCCCATTCTCCATTCTTCAAATGCTCTCAGGTGTCCGAGGCCAGAGTGAGACTGAAATCCTCCTAAGTTCCCTGCAGGGACAGGGCCTGGGGAGCAGTCGCTCCTTGGGGCAGGCGGTGCAACCCCAAGCAGGATTTCTATGGGTTGTTGGGATTTGTGCCACAACCATAGGTTTTTCTTTCTGTTTCAGAGCCATCAGAAACAAGCAAGGCTTCATCAAGAGAAAACAAGGCAAGAAAACGACCACACTTGAAGTGAGAGAGAGGAAAGGAGAGCCTGGGCCCGGCCTCTGGCTCCCATCCCCTGTCATGTAACAGTTTCATCATTGTGCAAAGTGTCAATAAGATACCAACCGGGTAAACAATTGTCAGACAGATTTTCACAGAGCCAGTTGACTGGACCATGGCTGCTTTGTACACAATGCCAATGCAGTGTCGTTTCTAATGGGGGAATTTATACAGTGTAATTATGTCAGAATTTGCTCCAGGCTACACACTGTTGCATTATAAACCTGGCCATTGCCGTGCGATTAGTCAGAGCCTTAAATAACACCGAAAGTAATTATATCAAGCAAGTAGTTGTCAAAAGCTGACGAAGAAAAGTGGCGAATTCCAGCGCTTGCCACATACGGCCCCTGAAGGAGGCTAGCTAATGATGATGGCCTGCGTTGCTGGGGGGGTTGGCACCCGAGGCCAAGTCCCCATCAGCTGACTCACAAAGCGTTTAAGGACCCCGCTCCGTTTGGCCCCTGTAATTACGCAGCAACAGAGAGGGCTTCTTTACGATAAGTCACGATAAGATTCCCCCCCGACGACTGGATTTAGATGCAGGCGATTGAAATGCAAAGAGCAGGGAGGCTGCCTCCCCTGGCAGCACGGGACCAAAGGGGCTTTGCATCAAAGAGACGTCCCTGGTGCTTGTGGGCCAAGGTGGGCCGCAGGCAGCCCCTTGCCAGCGGCCTGGGGGCTACGGGCTCCTCCAAGGCTGCTCTGGCAGCAATAGGAGGCTGCATTTTCCTTCTGCTGCCCCAGCCCTGCACGAATATGCTCTCACATTGCCAGTGCCCTGCAGAAGTGAGGGCTCCGTCCACGAGGGACAGAAGAAGGAGGAGCAGAAGAAATCAGTGGATTAGGGGCAAGCAGATAGCAGGGTTATGCGATCCTTCTATTTTGCACTTCCCATCAGAGGAGCCCTAATCAGCTGGCATCCTTAGATCCCTATTTCCCAGAGAGAAAATATAAATCCTCTGCTTTCCAAGTCATGCTGAGCTTCAGCCCTGCGAGGGGGACAAAGCTGGCTGATATCTCCCTCGCTCTGGCCCTTGTCCCTTAGGGCTGTTACAAACTATTGGAGTTTGTAGCAGCTCTCCTGAGGGCTGTTACAATGGCTGGGAATCACTGTCCTGCAGCATCGTTTGGCCTCGCCCCGTCCTGCCATCCTGCCTTGCTCTCTGTTACACAGGGTGTTCCCCCTTTGCTTTACCTTCTCCTTCCAGTAAATGCTCCGTCAGACCCAGAGCAATGCACGGAGGCTCTGTCCCTCAAGAGCCTGCGGCATCCAAGGCATCTGAGATGTTGCAGCCAAATCACAGCCATAAACACTTCTATTGCTTGTGCCTTACAGCATCTGAGGCTGAGACACTCAGGCAGCTGTACGGACACACTTTTAGAAATTGAGTGGAAAAAATCATGAGAAATCCCCTCTACTTCTGCTTCTACCTGGCCTGAAAAGCTACACAGACCAGCAGCTACTTGTGGTATCCTGGTATTTCTGCTTTTGTCTGGGATGGGAATTAAACCAGGCACTAGATCGACAATAGAAATAACAGAATGGTGGAAGATTAGCCAAATCTTTTCAAATCTCAGAAAAAAAATAAAAATAAAAAAAAATAAAAATCTCCCATTGGTTTTATGAGCAGACATTCAGAATAGTTTTAATTTACTCCGGCCTGATTCCCCCTGCCCCTTCCTTTGACCTAGTGAGATGGTGACTGAAGCCCTAGGCTGTGCCTCCTGTTTCGGCTGTAGATGAGCTCTGTGGAGAGGTGCAAGTTTCTTGTCCACATCTGCTGATCACGGCTCCCATCCAGAGGTTGCCACCTCTACACATCTGCCAGCCTAACTATTTGTGCCATCACTTCCCCAGCTCCACCAAAATAGTCCTGCTTAGAGAAGACCTGGATTAAATGGACTTTAAAATACAGAACCCCATGGGTCTTTGCCGGGATAGGACTAAGTGGAGAACTGTTGTTAAACAGCATGTTCAGGTCAACGCCTTGAGCAAGAACCAGGACAAATATACAACTTTTATATGTATATATACACGCCAACATTAACAAACTTTCCTCCAAGGTACCTCTTTCCACTCCATTTCTCACCTGACTGTGCAGAGAATTGCCTCAATGTGTTGAGCTGGCATAAAGCTAACCCAACCAGAAATACTTTTTTATTTTTATTTTTTCTGCTGAGCATCCTGAGCAGGCTCTGAGCAGGATCCAGTGAGCCACAGCCCAGATACATTATTATACCAAGGTGTGTCTTTCTAGGTCTTAGTCTCAAAATCTGCATTGCCGAGCTGCTCTGAAAATAAAAGATGCTGTGGGCAACAGAGCAGGAATTGAACAGAGGTAAATTTGAGTTTCAAATGAGAGAAAGAAGGGGGTGGGGTGAAGAATGAAGGGTGGTGAGAAAAGAGATGCCTTTTTTGAACAATGCACCAGTGTTTTATAGGACAGGATTTCTCCTGAGTTTCTTGAAGTCTGATAATTTTACATCCACTTCTGGATGTTAATTCCTGGTCATTTTAGCTCATGTCATCAACTGTTCTAACAGAGCCAACCCTGTAAAACTGCTCCTGTATTTATCAAATGTGCACTCCCATACGTGCATACACTGCTTGTATCGACTGTGAAAAAGGAAGTCCAAACCAATACCCCGATAAAATTTTTCATCTGAGCTGCTTTGCCTCACTAAGCAGTATAAAAGAAGCAAATCTTAAGTGAAAAGTAAACCGATATGTGGCTGGCTGGCTTTGCTGTGATTTTCCTTCCGTGCCTCCATGGGCTGAAGCACTGGGACATTGACCTTGGTTTTTTCACCTAGCAAAATGGGTAAACCTGAGCCGAGTGAGGCTTCCCACTGAGCTGCTTACCTGACCCACCCCCCCAGCATAGCTGGATGCCATGTGCGGGGTGCTTGCGTCCCAAACTGTGCTGCTGGGCTGTGGTTCTGGTGGCCTTCAGGCTAGTCCAGTCCGTCTGAGACGGTTCAGGGAAGATTTCAGGGCTCTCCCCACTTCTTCCAGCACCCCTGCTTGAAAGAGAAAGAGAAGTAACTTTTCTTATGTCTCCAAGCTTCTAATAATAGTTGCAGAAGTCGCCGTGCTACAACAGTCCAAGGCAAGGCAAAAAACCCTGCTGCACAGGTCCTTGTGCTGGAAGGACCAAGTACAACAAAAGATAAGCCATAAACGTGCACGTACATAGGTGACCCACATCGCAGCCCTGTGTGCCTCCTCCAAACAAGCCAGGTAGCGGTGACCATGGCTCCCAGATGAGAGAAGGAGGTTGGTGTGGTCAGGATCTCAGGACCTAATGCTTTTGGTCCAGCGAGTGACCCAAAGACCTGACCTACAGACTGCACCCAACCCCACAGGACTCTCTCTGAACCAAGTCCTTCTGGTTCCTCCAGCAGCGTATGGCCCTGCTGTCACAGCTCTGCAGGGCAGCAAGCAAGACAAACCAGCCTCTGGCTCCAGGAGGTGCCAAATTATTTTGGTCCCTTTGCTATGGAGTTGGAGGGGAGAGTTCCCAGCAAAGCAGAGGAAGCATCAGTTGATGCCAGGTGGGGACTTCAGGACCTTAATCCTCAGAGATACCATCATGGAGCTGTGAAGCCACAGAGAAGATGCATTCAGCCAAATACAGAGAGAAGGACACAGCTTCCCTTTTACACTTGCCCTTCTTCAGCCATCTCTCTCACCTCTGCAACACTAAACCTCTTGTATTGCAGAGATGTCCATGATTTTGGGGAGGAAAACTTAGCCCAGCAAAACCAGCACTGGCAAATTAGGCGGAATAGGTTTTTAACTGGAAAACTGAGGGGCAAAAGGCCAGGTCTGCAGGTACAGGTGCATTCCTGCTCCCTCCTGAGCCTGGCAGCAATGCTCCAGGGGGGATCTCACGTGTGCCCAGCTCCAGTCCTGCAGCAAAACCTGAGTCAACTGCTGAGCTTGGAGAGGTGCGGGGACCTGGGAGGTGGCAGCAAGCATCCTCGTGGGGACAGCATGCCAGTGAGGGGACAGAGCTGGCCTGCGGTACAAGAAAAAATAATTGGAGAAAAGTAATTATCTTCTCCCATACTCAGGTGGCCTAACAAATCCATTGAAGTGGCTGTGCCCCATGTCTTGAGATTTTCCAAAATCCTGTTTGTGTTTTTGAGTGTTAAAAAAATGCAAATTTCCATCTACCACGAACAAGACATGAAGCTAAAAGTGGGGCGGCCGGGCAGGATGAGCAGAAGGGATGCGCCAAGAGGAGGAGGAGAGCAAGGAAAAGGTACACTGGAGGAAAAGGAGGAAAGATCAATGGATGGAGAAGACTGTGGCACGGCAACAAAACGCTTGCAGCCACCACATCCTGGGAACCGCAGCCAGCACGGCTTGCTGCCGGCCCCCAGCCTGGTCCAACTGCAACATCTGTTACACTTGAGCTCTGCTCGGTTAGTGGCATGTTTGTTTAATTGTGGGCCCGGTTTGTTATTTTGCTTCCCATTAGGAAGCTGAAGAAAGAGGGGGAGGGTGTTTTCATTCTGGGGAGCGTTTTGCCAGGACAATGAGTTTTTTTTCCATGGCCTGGGTAGTCAGAACTAGCTGTACTGCTCCTCCGACAGGGCAGACGCCTCCGAAGCCCATTGTTCAACCTGATGCATTAAGGGCTCACACTTGTAATTTTGGCGCTGATCCCCTTCTCCCATTGTGTGAGCAGAATGGGCTGAAAAAGGAGAGTCCGTCCTCTTTATCTGGCTGCAAGGAAAGGAGGCAGCGGCTCCACTGCCCGCCAAGGCTCTCGCTCTGCTCTGGCAGCTGGGAGGGACGGGGGAATGGCTTTGAAAGCGTCCCTGGTCACTCCCAGGAATGTCACCCAACTTCCACTCTGCTGGAGCTCCTTGGCCTCCCACCAGCTTCCCCAAATTCATCACTGAGTATTCTGAAAAAACATGAATTCTTCCTATTTTTTTAATATTAAAAAAGAACATTGTTGAAAGAGTTTTTTTAGCACTGAACTGACAGCCCTGAGACGCAATGGCCTCTGCTCCTCCACACATAACAGTCAGAGCACGGAGGAACAAAATCCTGTGCTGCCATGCCCTACCCGTGAGGGGTAACCTGGATCACACCAAGGCAGTGCTGTCAGAGGGCTTCCACGGCATGGCCATCCCCTTCCAAGAGACTACTATCCCAGCATGATGCTTTGGTTCTGTCCAAGCCTCCAGGAAGATTTTGGGCTTGGAGGAATTGCTGGAAGATGCAGGTGTGCCCTGTTGTGCTTGCCCTGTTTGAAAGCAGGGCAGAGGCTCAGCTTGCAGAGTCAGCACTGAGCACAGACCTATAAAACAGTCTGACATGAGGGATGCTGAGATAGAAGCAGCACATCCTGGCAACGCTTGGGACAAAGGAGTGTCAGGAACGTGGATAGGTTAAGTCTGTGTACAGCACAGTTCTCATTGTCCATCACTGCTTAAAACTGGAGACCCCAAGCCAAGCCACTGAACTCACAAGGAACATTTCAGGTATCTGCCTAAAAACAAAATTAAAAACCTTTCCTTAAAACTATGGATGGATTAAAAAAATGAACTGAGTATCAGAAGCTTAAATATAAACTTAGATTAGCAAACAGGCACTACAAACAAAGCCCTGACTCTACAAACATTTACATATGCAAGAATCCTGGGCACTCAGAGCTGGAGGGGAAGGATCGTGTGTCCGAACACACTAATGGAGACCAGCATCTTTTCCTTGCTGGAGCTGCACACAGAATGAGCTGGTACAAATCTCCCCTCTGCAGGGCAGAAGCACAGCCTTAGCTTTTACTACCCCTGCTCACTCAATTTTCTGTACAATGCAAGATGTAATTTGCTAACCCAGTCCGTGGGTGCTGCCCGCATGGATGCTTTAAGCCACGGAAGGCAAACTTATTTGGGATCTGGTACTAAAAATGATTTCACACAGCAGCTCCCGGCTGCTTGGGCACCAGCTTCGATCTCAGCTGGTGACACGAGGACCATCGACACAACAGCCCGTGGTCAGAGGTTTGACAGCACTGTAACTTAACTTGATTTTAAGGTCTGCATGGAGAGAATATTAAAGCGAGGTCTCCGTGCTGCAGGGCTGGCGGAGCTCGGAGGCTCGGTTACAGAACAACCGTCCATTAGCGCAGGAGGCAGTGCAGATGCTATCTGGCTGCGGTATTATCCCTCGCTGTTATAACTTCACTTTGGACAGTTAAGATCTTGATGACATTATGAGCGGGGCTAGGGGCAAGCTGTGGCCACAGCCGGATTAATAGCGCGCAGGGCCTGAGTCGGGACGCGCTGGTTTGTTTGCTCACCAGCAGAGTTTATATTTTTTTACAGCTTTTCTCCCAGACTTTCCTATTCCTCCCTGGAGCTGCACCAGAACAACTTGCTTGCAAAGCAACGCACCAAAACGAGGTGGATTTAAGCAGAATGGCCAAAGCCAAGGCACCACCAAAGCCAAGGCACCGCCAAGCCACATCCTGGCCTGGTGGGATGGCAGCCGAGGGGCGGGCGGTGTTTGCTTAAGCTGGGGCTGGTCTCACGTTTTCGCAGTGATATGATAATTGCGTTTAGATAGCCCTGTCTCTCTCTGCTGGGCTTTTCACAGGGCTCTCCTGGCCCCCAGCAGGGCTCATTTAAAAGCGGCCCCGCTCTCAATGACACGCCGCAGTGTTTTCAAAAAGAAACAACCAGCAGCGGCTCTCTGGAAAAATAACAAAGGGACCCAATTACAAGCAAATGTGTTGAAGGGTCCCAGGGCCGTCTGTGGGCAAATTAGGGCCAATTAAAGGTCAAAATGATTTAAGGTATAAGGACAAGAGAGGGAAGAGAAACAATTGGTCAGATTCCTGCACAGAATAAGTGTCTGCTGCTGGGTTTGAATAGGTCTTAATGCCGAAACGATGGAGAAACTTCAGAGCTGGGATTGTACGTGATGTTTGAAGCGGGTGGCTCATGCTTTCTGTTTCATTTGTGCCTGGGAAAGTGCTCGGGGTGCTCAGAGCCAGCAGCCCGCCTCTATTTACAGAGGGCACCTCCGAGGAGCCCTGACACACGGCAGCCACGCGGCCCCATGGCAGCAGCAAGGGGACACTTTTTTTGTCACCCACAAGCTGCCCTGTGGGACATTCTGGGGACACATGCTGCTGAGCCTTTACACGCCTTGCTGCAAAGGTGGCTCGAAGCATGGGAACGGCCATAACCCTGAGGTTGGGAGGCTGAGGGGAAATGCTCGACCACATCATTTTTTTTTTTGCAGTGTTAGAAGGCTCTTTGGGCTGATGGTTTGGAAAATGTTTAAAAAGTCACACTTGGCTGAGGTGCACAGCCCTGGTGGGTGAAAACACCTTTCCCCTGCTGCACACGCAACCAGGCAGGTGGAGAGGCATCGCTCCCTGCCTGGGGGGAGCACAGTCCCCCACATCGAAGCCTCAGCTCCCGTGCCCTCCTGGCCGAGACCACCTTCACCCACCTGTGGCAGCTGAAAGCTTGTCCAGAAATGGCCCAGCACGTGCATCTGCAGAGCAAGCTGGGGATTTCACACGGAGTTTCCTTCCAAGATCAGTCCTTCCACGCGCAGCCAGCACAAACGCCCCAGCAATGCTGCAATGAAAACAGCATGATAAATACTTTCACCAGAGCTATTTAAAACCAGAGAACATGCTCGTCCTGCTGCTTTCTGTGGGATTTCAAATGAAGATTATGGAGGAGATGGCTTTCTCATTGTCGTTTTTATCCAGAGACAAAGAAGCCTGGAGAAGGTCTGAACTTCTGATGGCTCCCCGCATCTCCCCCTGCTTCACCATGGGTGGTTTAACAGCCAGCGCTGGAGAGCCATGCTGGTGCTCAGAGAGCTAAAAGGCAAAGCAAGGGGCTCAACGCCTGGCGTGGAGGGTGGATGGACCCTGGCATGCTGGGGTGGGCACTGTAGGGTTTGGGTGAACAAACCCACGCTGGTAGACCCAGGTCTCATTTCAGGATCACTCTCCCATCACTGTTGCATTTTAATAATAGGCAGAAAATTAAAGAAATCAAGCATTTTTTTCCCCTTTGCACACAAAGAACGGAGGGGCCATTTGAAATAAAATAAATAAATAAATAAATAAAAATAAAAAAAAAGTCACCTGGATTTTGATTTCATACATCCCCGAGTGAAAAAATGCTGAAATTCAGAGGGGAGGCTCTAGGAAAAAGAAATCCTGATATAACGTACTGAATAGCCCATGCTGCTGTTTCTTTCTTTCTTTCTTTCTTTTTTTTTTTTTTTTTTTTTTAAAAAAAAAGAAAAATAAAACCATCAAGGACAAAATGGCACCACCAATGCTTTTAGTCAGTTATTCATCATCCCATGACATCTTCAGCACTGCCTACCTGAACTGTTTGGAGACAGCTGATTATTGGCGACACATTTCCTTGCAGACTTGCTTTAAAGAAGAAAAAAAAAAAAAGGCAGTTTAAACGCATCTTACAAATGGCATCCAGCCCTGTCCCATCTCATCCTGCCCCCTTCCTACCATCTCCAGCTGGAAAAAGAGACCATAAAGCAGTTTTGTGCAGTCACATGTAAATCCCCTGTCTCTGTTAAGGCGAGAGATTAGCCTGTTAACAAAGTTACCTTGTCACCTACCCCGCTTAATCCTTGCATTTCAAAGTGTAATTTTATTGAGCGCCTCGGAGCTGAAATCTGGTGTATGTTATTTATTTATTTATGCACTTTAATCGTTCACTACTTGTTTCCCCCCCCTTCCTTCCTTAATTCACCTGGAGCTCAAAAGATTTTTTTTGCTCTAACCTTGCTGAAAGCAGTGGCTTTTGGAGAGGCGGCGCCTCTGCTGTTTTTATTAATTCTAACGTATTTATTTAACCCTTTGGGGGCGGGGGCAGCGCAAGGGCCCTGTGCCCCCACCCTGTGCCTGGCCGAGACGACAGTCAGCCGGTCTCCGCCGAGTGCCGGGCGGCCGGGGTGCAGCGGGGTATCCCGGCCATAAATCTGTCAATACAAAGAGAACAGCACACACGCAAAAAATGCGGCTAAAACCAAGAAATGCAGCATAATTACAGGTTCATTACTGCAAACAAAAGCATCCCCTGAGCCCACCCCTTTGGCAGGGACGGGAGCAATTCCAAGAGGCTCATTATGTAGTTACCTGGGCAGGGTCAGAGCCTCCTGCATAGTGCCGCAGCCCCGCTCCCTGCACAGCCCTGGGGATGCACCCGCTGCAGCACCCCACTTTCCACCCGGCATTATTTTGGGCTCATTTTAAAGCATATTCAGCCGTGGTTGGGTTGATGGTCAAAGAGACTGAAGGCTTTGTGGTTATTTGCTGAGGGGGCACAGCACAGAACAGGGAGGTTGGGCACAGGCGGGGGTCTGCAGCCCTACTGCCATGCCCTGCTCCGTGCCACCTTCCCTCTCCAAAGCCTCCTGCACGGCTGGATGTCGGCTGCCCGAGGCCTGCAGCCTCTGCAGCACATCCAGCAAATCCCTCTCTGCTTGCAAACAGCTTGCACCCTACATGGTGCAGAAAAAAAAAAAAAAAAAAAAAAAAAAAACCCAACAACTTCCCAACTCATCTTGACTTTTTCATAAATTGAGGGAGCTCAGAAACACACCAAACCTTGGGCCAGCAGCTGACACTTTTGCCCAGGACATCTCCACCTCCGTGCAAGCCCTGCACCCAGTGGATGCACAGGCAGCCAAGGGATGCACCCAGTGCTTTTTGGCTGTTTCCAGCCCATGGCTCCCTTTCTTGCTGGGCTGGGAAGCAGTGTGAAGTCCCCTTCGACACCACATGCCCCTTCCAGAGCCACAGCTTCCCTCTCCGGCAGCCGAAGAATTGAGGAACTCCAACCGGCACCGCCGAATATTCAGGGAACCTGACAGCCCCCTTCCCCTCCGCCTGCAGTGGCGGTGAGCGCCGCCAGCGCGCCCACACCGAGCCTGCCTCCATCTATAACCCAAACGTCAAAACATTTCCTCTTGCAGCCCCATTCGGCTCATGGTAGCCCCAGTCCCAGGTCCGAGTCACGCTGCTTTTGGGGTCTGCCTCGCCGAGCCATTACTGTCACCGCCCCACTGTGCGCAGATAAGAATAGGCTGCTTCTTCTGACTCATTTAGCTAAAACAATGGAGCCACCAGAGGCCAAATTAATCCCTGGTGACTTCAGCAGAGTTGCACCAGGCTAAATTTGGTCCCAAGCGTACAATTAGCACGGAGGAGAGCTCAGTGTCATGACAGTCTCTTGGCTCTTCCCGCGGGCTCCCTTAGCCAGGCTTGCCCTCTGCGCCAGGCAGCTGGGTGCTCCCTCTCGGCCGTCCCGTGCTCACGCCTTGCCATTTCTGGGCACTGGGAAGGGCACCCTGCAAGGGGGAAGGCAGCCCATCACCAGCAGCTTTCGCCTGGGGAAGGGCAGAGCCCCCTTCCCTTAGAGCTGGTCCTCCCCGCTCTGGATTTTGCGAGGAAATGAGCCTCATCCCCTGCTGTCCGCAGGCATCCCTGCAGTGCTGTCATAAATCTGGGCATCCTCCCCAGCTCCTGCCTTCAGCTGGCTGGAAGCTGGTCCAGGCCCTGGCTGGTCCCCTTGAGAGCCACGCAATGTGCCTCTGAACTCAGCCCTCACCAGCTGCTCTTCGGTAGTTTTGTGGCAACCTGATTCCCTCCAGTTAAACAGCTAAACCACCGAACCACATTTTTTTGGCACACTGGTATTTCAAACGCTGAGGAAATGGGTCAGAAATCATACAGGGATTGCCTTTGGTAACTCTCAGCTGACCGAAGACCAGGAGGCATCACCCAGCTGCTTCTGCAGACACGCAGCAGTGCTGCGCACAAAAAAATAGAAGGGGCAGAAATAAATTAAAAAAGGTTAAAAAAAAAAAAACAACAACTAACCAGACCTTTTCAAACTCCAGAAACACTTCCTCAAACACGTGGTTTTACATCAGGCGCAAGCAGAGCCTGGATGGCAGGGCTGCTCCTGCCGCCGCTCCACAGGCGGGTCCTGCCGGCAAGGACTGGGGCTTGCACTGAGAAAACTCCTGCTAACCTCAGAGAGTGCGTGTGTGCGTCCAAAAAAAAGAAAGGCAACGAAAAAGCCTCAAATAATTAAAAAAAGGGGAACAAAGAGCAGAGTGTGGGACTCGGGAAGGTCTGGACTCACTGCTTCTCTCCTGTGTCCCCCTGCCCCCTCCGGCCCCACAACCCGGAGCCATTTCAAACATCCAGCCTTCTCATTCCTTTGACAATTCTTCAAAGGCTTCAGGACTCAAGGAAGCTTCCTGTTTCATCACAAAACCTCGCTTTCTTTTCCTCTGCCAGGCTATTAAAACCGGGCTGATGAAGCAGCGTTTGCTGCGTGGCCGACGACCCTGCCTCGTGCGTGACTCCGAAGTCGCGTTACTCAAGGTGTTTTGGTTCCTGCAGCCGCCTCCTGACCCCCAAATTTACTGCACAACAACATCTTGTTCTGTTAAGCTCGACAATGCCTTGTTAAGCTCGGCACTGGAAAAATATATTTCCTCTCTCCCAAGCACACGGTGGTTGCTTTACCGTTGCGTGGGGCTGCGTGTGTTATTTTGTTATTGCACGGTTGCTGGTGACAACTGATCTGCACACCCCGCTTTGTTATTGTAGGGTTGCTTTAAAATCCTAGGCTCCTGGTATTAGTTTCATTTATTTATTTTAGGAAAAGGTAGTTTTAAGGCTTGAAAAATAAATAAATTCAAAGACATACCAAGACACAGCGAGGAGATAGCACGGAGAGGAAATCCTGCCGAGCGTGAGCCTTGCCCGTGCTCTGCCCATGGCGTGGTCATGTCTGTGTGCGGCCGGCTCTTGGTGCTCAACATTTTGGCAGTGCCCACCAGTATCTCTGTGAAAACAGCACAGCATTAACAATTCTCAAAGGCTTGAGTTACTGTAAAAATCTGCACCAGGCACAGGGTTGAAAAGTTCAGATGAAGGAAGAGGTGGAAAGAAGGGGGGAAAGGGGAGAAGCGCTGGCACGTCTGGTGAGGGCTTTCAGCATCATCCCAAGCCAGGCTGCTGGTGGGTGACCAGGTGGAAAAAAAGAACGTACGCCACAAGTACTCACCCCAGCTCACTAAAACACATCCCCCAAAGCTCCCTAAGTCTGCACAATGCCAGGCCAGAGGCAGAGTGCAGTGCCCAGCACAGCCCTGACCCTCACCTGGCTCCTCCAGCATCACATCTGGGGCTTGTTTTCCTCATTCATCAAGGGAAAGGGGAAAACAGCTGAGCTTGGGCAATACTGGGAAGGAGTAGAAACACATGATGATGCACCATGCCTAGCAGATCATCCCCAGCTCTGTTGTGAAAGGGGAGACGGAAAAGACAATGAAATTAAGGCGATAGACTCCTGTCAAGCTAAATAATTAGGTCTCAGGGTACATAATTGATGTGCTCTTGATGCGGACTCCAAATCATTTATAGGAGGTGCCTCACCTGGCACAGCTCTGGTGTTGTGACAGCAGGGGATGAGCATCCTCAGTGGTGGGGCAAAGTGAGCAGTGTGCAGCTCCCACCATCCCACCACATCGTTTTTTTAGTTGTTTGTTTGTTGTTTTCATTTTTCTCCTGGGCATCAAAAGTCCTTGGCCAGCATCACTTGGGAATAGCTCTCCCCACAGCTACTCTGATCCATACCCCTAACCAAGGAGTTGGAGCAATCAATACACAAACGAACCGTTGGACAAAACAAGGCCACAGGGACCAAGCTGAGCCACAGAGATGCTCCCTGGGGCTTCGCTGCCTGGTCCAAGGCAGAGGAAGCCGACCCTGCAGCTGACTGCACCACCCCATAAGAAAGACATCAATCTCGAGGGCTTTTTCCACTGTCACTCATCCGCAATACTCTTTCCTGCCCCATCAGTTGCAGAGCACCAACATCCCCATTCAGCTTTTTGTTCTTTTCTTTACATTTCTTTTCCTCTTTCCTTGCTCTTTTCACGCCACACCATCACAAAAAGCTGGTTCTGCCCTTCTCCTTCCTTCCTACAACCTTTGCCCCCAACCTTGGTGCACCACAAATCTCCCGGGCACCCCGAGACTGGAGCAGGAGCTCAGCCCCGGCTGCCTGCCGTCAGGCAGAGCTGGCTCCACGCCAAAAGCTCTCGCCATCCCTCTGGGCTGCCCCCCGCTCCTCGTGTTGTGACAGTCGGCTCGAGGGGCTGAGCGTGTCAGCACGGCCACCCCGAGCCCCCGCCAGCTCCCCTCCGCCCCGGGCATGCGCCGTCTGCCCGACACTGCCTACAAACTCTATTAGCTTTGTAATTAAAAACAGCTGTAATCTGATCAGGTGGAGATCACGGTTACAAAATGAAGGAAGCCATTAGCAGGAAATGTTGTGGTTCAGGCAGACATCAAATCAGTTTAAAGAGATTGGATTTCATTGTTTTTATACAGTTACTCCATTACTATAATGCACTGGGTCCATTTAAGCGGCTGGCTCAGAGGAGTGCTCATAAGGCAGTAGTGACATCTATGTGAAATGAACGGCATAAACGGCAAACTCTGAAGAGATAGCAGTGAATTTACACCCCTTGCTCTGCGCTGAATATTAATGCACTGGAGCGGGGCTTGCAGGCCTGTCTTGGTTTTCCCTCCTTGCTTCCCAAGCCCCCTGCAGCACTGCCAGCCCCCCTGCAGGGCAGGGAGAGCCCCCCTGGGGCAGGTCGGCTCCAAGGACCACCTTTCCTCGCCCGAATACCACAAGCAAACCACAGGTCCGGTTTCTCAGCAGCGAGGTGGAGTGAGAACCGAAACCGCAGCAGCCACATCGCTTCGCTTCCTCCTGGTAAACACCAGCCGGTCAACAAGACAAAACCTGGAGCACCTCGGTTCTCATAGGGGATGTTGCCCTTTTCCTGTGTTTCCCCTCCCTGAAAAATAAATAAATAAAACACTAACCCAACAAACAAACAAACACACACACAAAAAAAAAACACAAGGGGGGAAGCAACCTGTGCTGGGAGGCACCAGCCTCCGGCCCAGCGCTCGCGGCGAGGTGCAGGATGCAGCCCAAAAGCCTTGCTGTCAGGAGGGGCTGTCTGCAAAACTGCCGGCTCCTGCTGTACCTCAGTGCCCACCGCACGACCCCGATACCTATAGAAAACCTACACGGAAAGGCACGTGGGCCCCAGCTGCCTCTGGTCACTTTGACAAGAAGGGGCAGGCAGAGGGGTTACAGCGTTATGGGGTTTGCACGACTAGCCCGTCCCCATCCTCTGGTGCCAGCTGGGCCATCGGTACCTTCTGCTTTCTCGTGCCAAAAATGCCCCTGTGGTATGAGGTGGGCTCATCTGCCCCCTTCCTGTGGGAAAGGCCTGCAGGGAGGGCTCAGGATGCAGCTTGGAGCCAAGGAGGGTGTTAGGGAAATGCAAATGGGATGAGAGCTGCCAGAAAAAGGGAGCTGTGCCCCTGCCCTGGCCCTGCCCAAGCATTAGGAGGCCTCTCCAGGCAATGCAGAGCACACGTGCTGCCCTCCCCTCCCCGATCTGCTCATCGCAGGAGGAGATAAGACAGGGCCTGCAGACAAACGCCCGCACAGATCCCAGGGTGCGGAGCTCCCCCTCCAGCCAGAGCCCCCCTGGCTGTGGATGAGCCCCCTGGGCTAGCAGAGGGCTCCAGCATCTCCCTGCTCATCCCGTCCTTCCCTCCTCACCCCCCTCCCTTCTCGCACCAAACTGTATCAAATGCATCAAAGCCTGAGTGAATTACGTTCCCCTTGACCCGCTGGCAGCAAGTTCAGCCACAGGACATTAAAAGAGCAGAGGCTGAGGTTTCACGGCCCGCGATGGCAGAGGCGGAACTGCAGGCCTCGTCGCTGTGTCGCTTTTGCCTTCAGAAGCGATGTTTTCAGCCAAGTTCAGGGGCGGGCAGGGCCAAGGTGTGGGGATCAGCACAGATGGGGCTGGGGGCTGGTTGTGAGGTATGTGTGGGATTTCTGAGCAGCCCCCATAGCTGCCCCCCGGCGTGATGGTACACGTGCTATCCGGCCAACTCCACGTGGTTTAGGGTTTGGTTGCAGGCACTGTGCAGGCTGTGGGGAGAGCTGGAGCTGCTGAGGCCCCGCCGTCACGGGATGCTCTGGGGCACATCATGGGCTCCAGCTGCACAAGGCCACCAGTGGTCCCAGTTTGTGCCAGCCATCCCTGCTGCTGGAACGCAGAGGGTGCTTAGCATCAGTGCACACCTCAGCACCCCGTGCTCAGGGACCCATATCTAGAAAGGGAGCGAGACCAGAGCAAGTGCCCATAGCATCTCTGCCCCATACAAGGGCTCCAAAAGAGGACGGTGAGCACAAAATGATGGTAACAACCCATTGCCCTTGCAGGAATGGTGGCACACAGGGACCGGCCGCCATCTCATGGTGCTATCGCATCCCGGCTGTCCCTGCCATGGCTCTGGATGCTGCATGTTGTGAAGTACCCTGCTCCAAAATCGCTGCCATGGCCATGCCAATCCCCGAAGCAGCATCATCAAATTTGGAGCCTGTGAAGCCACCGCCAGCAAAACAAATATTCGGAAATATTTTTAGCATGCTCTTGTTCAGAGAGAATTTCTTTGTGTCCTTCTGAGGAGCTCGCCGGATCTTTCATCGGTTTGTTTTTCTCATTAGCCGGCATAAGCTTTGTTCTTATTTAATAAAGATTAGGATCTGCTGCCTCCAGCCCTCTCTTTTTGCTCCTCCATCAGGCCCGTGGGGGCTCAGGCTGCAGCGATGTGTTTGATGTCGGCCGCGGAAGTTGAAATGCGGGACAGAAGCTGAGGTTTGCTTCCCCCAAAAAACCATGGCCCCTGGGCGGGGGGCGGAGGGGGACAGGGCACAGAGATGGGAAAGCACTGCCTGGGTCTGGAGGTTTCCAAGTCCAGCTGGCTGGGCACTTTGCAGAGGTTTGGCCTGAGCTGCTAAGAGCACGGGTGGAAAATGGGACGGCCGATGCAGCGAGCTAGCCCATGTGCAAGCCTAATAAAACAGGAGATGTGCCACAGATGGAGGAACTGCTTCTTCCAGCGCTGGAGGTCAGGGAGATGCAACGGAGCTCCTATCCCTTTATATATCATCAGATTTTCCTTGCGAGCCCAGAAAATAAAATAACTGCCTTCCTTTCTGGAGCTGAGTCATTCCTTGGAAAGAAATGGGTTTAAAATGACAGCAGCCGTGAACCAGGAGTTTGATGAACACCCGGAAGGAGGTAGTGGCATCTTCTGAGCTCTGAAAGCCTGATCCTGGCTGATTGCTGCTGTGTGCTGCTCGAGTAGGACCGGCACCGCATCCCATGGGGATGGAGGTTGCTGCTGGGACAAGGACGGCGAGGGGCCAAGGGGGCTGAGTTGTGCCTGTGGTGGAGGCTGGGCTCCAGAGGCCCCGTGTCACAGCTGGAGCTCCCATGTGTCACTTTTCCAGCTATCTTCTCCTCTGCTGACTGCACGGACCAGCCGGGTCACTGCTGTGTACCCTGGTTTAGACATCCCCATGGGAAGATGATTATATTTACCTCTTAAGAAACCAACTGTGGTTGGTTGCTTGTGGTAATGCAGACAAGGTCCATACAGAACCAGCACTATCATCATCACTATTTGTTAACACATTTCTACTTTCTTAGAGATTTAATATATTTTTTTCTTAAAAAAAAATAAAAATCTTTAAGCCCTTACATGTAGCAAGAGGGCTCCCATTTCAAGCAGGGGAGCATATTTTGCATGCGCGCACCTTCGAAGGGGATGCATAACTCCCGGCCAACAACACTTATCACAGTGCCTCGCACGGGGAGATAAGGGCGAAGGCACGCAGGGCTGCGGGGCAGGAGCTGCTTGCCGAGAGGGGCCGGGAAGGAATCCAGCCCCCACCCTGCCACAGCCTTACCTGCACCCAGGTGCACGCTGGCCGCGGCGCTGATCCCCGCAGTGCTGTGCTGCCGCATGCCAACGGGTGCCAAACCTCGAAGCTCGCTCTGGTATATTTGGGAGGGGAGGAGGAACAGCAGGGAAAGCAGATTTTATGCATACTTTTTTTTTTTTCTTCTTCTTTAGCAGTTGCAGTTGTAAAGGAACTCATCCTCACCATGTTTGTGTCACTTGTGTTTGCTGCCTGGGGTGATGTGAGAGCGCAAGTTTTCCTGGCATGACTGCTCTTGGAAAATCAGCCTCAAATCCATATATGATAGTATTCACGGAAACCACAACCCTAATTTACATGCACTGATTTCCCTGCCAGAAACTGCGCTCCCATCCAACCCGGGGATAGAAACACTGCCCTGTGACTTTCCTTCCCAATCACAACCAACCCATGCACTTCAAAACTCAAATATTTTCCAGGGAATGTTTGCAACCCGCAGTTTAAAAAAAGAAAACCTTCCCCACACTCATGCAGTGGCTCAGTATCATGGCTGCATTCAAGGAAGTTTCCTTATAGGTATTTCCCAAGCCAGACTACTCTCCTCTCACAAAACAAACCAAAAAAGCCTTGAGAACCAACCACTTCAGGTACAGAATTTCTTAAATATACCTCGTTCAAAATTTCTTCCCCGTCTTCTCGAGTGCTTTACACCATGTTATGGAGATGTGCTCACAGGTCATCAGTGCACAGGGAAGGACCTGGCTCTTTGGGCACCCGTCCTCCCCTGCCCAACGCCAGGGAGAGATGCTTCCAGCCACTGCTGGGCTCGGTGCAATAGAACAAAGGTTGGGGAGGTGGAGGGAGAGCCCTGGACAAAGATAAAAATCTATTTCTGATGCCTATAAAAACCAAACCCAAATTCCCAGTTGCTTCAACGTGAGCAGTGGACGTGGGGTAATGGAGAATAGAGTTATTTATTAATAGAAGGGCATTTCAATAGAGATCTGAGGAGGTGATATGGGCCAAATGGAGGCTTTTACAGAAATAACGCTCGGGAGGTTTTACCCGGTTTGCCCAGGTGTCTCAGCTCAGTGTCCTGGGGATGGTTGCCTCCCATTCCAGAAGGGGTCTCTTTGGGGAGCTGCATGCTCACAGAGCCCTGCCATGGCTTGACCCAACTCCCCCAGAAATGGAGACAGAAGAATGAGCATGGAGGGAAGGCATTTGTCTGGGGATCCTGCCCTTGCTGTTTTTTTGGGGGAAGCACTGTGGAGCTGGTACAGAGCCTCACACTGTGCCCCCAGCCCTGGGCAGCCACAGCCCCTCTGGCTCCATTCTCGAGCCTGGTTTTATGCCTCCAAGGCCAGGTGCCTCCAAAACCACATTGGACCTGCTCTGATTGCTACCGCTGTCTCCCTCAAAATACAAAATTCACCTCCCCAAATTCCTCACCGGCTCCTTTTTAAGCAACACCTCTCCCCTTGCTCAACAAGGAACCGGCACCAAAATTCCCACCCGCCTCTCCCTCGCAGCCCCTTCTGGAGGGGACTCATGACCCACACAATTAAAAAAACAAAAAATACCCCAAAGGCCGATCTCTCCCCTGCACCGGCAGGCAATAACAATTCACAGGGGGTCTTTGGGGAGCGGGGACGGAGGGAGGGAGGAGCGCGGTGCTGCGTGGCTGCATGTGGCAATCAAGCTTTCCCACCGCTGCCTGCCCCTGGGGAGCGTCCCCGCTCATGTTTGCAGAAGCGGCGTCTCTCCCTCCACCTCGCTAATCCCCCTTCGCTGTGCTCCCACCCCTCGGGAGCCCTGGGAAAGTGGCGCCGGTCCCCGCTGCCCCATCTCCCCTCTGCAAAACCGAGCGGGGAGGGAGGAGAAGGGGAAACGTGCGCTCCCTTAATTGATTTTGGTGAAAGAGGCAGGCAGCCGCGGCACCGTCAAATTAATTAGTTCCAGAGCTATTTGCAGTTATGAGCCACGTTAAGATTAGTGGTCATTGCGTTTCGGTGCTGGGAAGTGAAGGTAGGAAGAAGGTTTTTTATGTCTTTTTTTTTTTTTTTTTTTTTTTTTCCCTCTTGGAGCCTTCCTTAAAAATATAGGAGAAAATGAAAGAGAGGAGGCCCCCGGCTATGTCCCCCACATGCCACAGCCCAGGTCCAGCCCAATTCATGGGGTGAAATGACCATTTTGGCCCATTCTGCATCATCTGCCCCACATTTAACCAGGCAGGTGCTCAGAGAGGCCAGGCAAGAGATGGTCAGGTCTCCAGCACTCTGCTGTTGTCCCCAGTAAAGAGCAGGGACAACACCAGCTCCTGCACCCCCGGTGGGTGACACCTGCGTCCCCCCTTGGAGGGGGGGGAGAGGCTCTGAGAGCCTCATGTGGGCTCAGGGGCTGCGATCCCAATGGGGTGGGAACGCCTGCTGCAACCTGATAACGCTGCAGCATCCGAGGGGCGGCTGCGGCAGCGCTGCCCAGCCGAGGGGCGCCCATTGTCTTGGGAGACACTACCACGTGCAGAGGCTTACATCTGGGTGTTGATAAGCCTGCCTGTTTGTGCATAAGCACAGCACAACATGCAGCCACATACCTCTGCATTCCTCCTCCCCCTTGTTCCTTCATCTCTGTTTCATCTGCTCTTGCCTGTTACACGTTCTCTCTCCTCCTCTCATTCAGAAGCCCGGTCCAGGAAAGGGCAGTTGTTGTGAGTCACACAAACCAGGACCATGGTGCTGAGTGGCGGCAAATGTTTTGGGTAAATGTGGAAAGTTTCCAAGGGTCTGGGTGAAGGGAAGCAGGAGGAGAAGGTCTCAGACCCAAGCAGAGCCAGGTGGACTTCAGCCAGGGTAGGAGTGTAGTTTTTACAGCGATTAAGAATAAGTTAAAAAACATAACCTCTCCCCCTTCCCAGTTGCTTATAAGATAAGAGAGGGTCTGCAAGATGAACACACACCAGCAGTACTCCAAAACTGAGTGCACAACACCGACTCTCACATGCCACCACAGTCGGGGTCTGCTTGTGCAAGGATGGGGACTGCGAGGTCTACGGCAACCACGTGCTGAGCTCGTCCCCTCACACTTACTGAGTGCCGGCTGCTTGATCTGCTTGACTGGGGAGAAAGGCATCCCATAGCATCTTCTGGTGTGCCCCCATGATTTGCCTGTCTCTGCTTGCTCACAGCACGGTTACAAGCTCTGCTCCAGCAGGACAGCGGGTCGGCACGGGGTGCTGCATCCCCACCTCTGCTCTGGGAAGGGCTGCCAGCCCAGAAGTGCACTCTGGACCTAGAAGCACAGCAGTTTCTAACTCTCCATCGTTCTTGGAGAAGCAGGGAAAAGACATAATGCCATAGTTGTTTACACCTAAGCCAGTTATTCAAGGAAACCTGTACTGGACAAACTCAGTGACCACCATGACCCAGCATGACCTCATCACAGCTCACCCCTGAAACAGCCCGGCATGTTCACTGCTCCTCCACAGAGCTCTCCTCAGCCCTCTGCTCGCAGGGGTCATCCAGCTCTATGCAGAAAGCTGGTGGAAGGACCTGTGGATTAGTAGAAACCTTCATCTTTCCCACTCTGGCAGCTCAAACAGGCAATGCTGCTTCAGCAGGCTCCATGCATGACACCACACACGAGAACATGGGTGAGACCATGGAGCTACTTTCAAGCAATAGGCAAGGATACTCGGGCCCCAGGTAAATGCAAATGGGTCTTCAGAGAGAGGTGACCACCCTTCCTCCAGGGGGATGCGACATCCCCTTCAAGACCTCTGATTGCTCCCAGACTGCACATGGGGCAAATGCTGCTCCAGAACTGCTGGTGCCTGAAGCAGCAGCAGCTTGGCCACAGCTGTAGGTAGGCTGCAAAACCCCAGTGTGCACAGAGAGGACGGGCAGCGTGCAGGAGTGCTCACAAGCACACGTGCACACACACCGGCCGGGGAGCCAGGGCAGGGCAGAAGGGCTCTTTGGAGACCATGGGTTTGGGCACTGGTAGCAAGGAACTTGTGAGCCCAAGGCAGCATGTCCACACTGCTCTCGAGCTCTCTGGAATGGGGTTGTATACTGAATTTATGAGCTCTTAAGTCATCACATTTACAATTTATATTCTCCAGTCTTTTAATCTCGGCAATAAACTTGGACTAAACCTTTGCTGATGCAGTGTGGAAATTTCACTGTTCCCCACAGCCCTGTCTAAGAAGAGCCCATAGGCAGAGCCAGAACCAGAACTTGTCTCCTGACAGCTTCATGGTAGGGTCTCCTCCTGTTCCTCGCTCCCAGTAAAGCCACTGGTAACCAGCTGGTTCCCTACCCGCCACCTTGATTGCCCAGGCCCCCCCTTCCTGGACAGTTATAAGACATCAACAAATATCAGGGGGCAAACACTTGCAGTGATCCCCTACCTCTGCTATCTTCTAGAGGAGGGGGATGCTTTCCTTAATGATGGGCACCAGGTCTATGTGAACATCACCAACTAAATCTTGCACCACTTGGGACCCCCCCCCCCACCTCCTGCAAACTTGCCCCACGGGTGCATTTTACCCACCTAGAGTTGCTTTACTCCAGAGGTCTCAGACCACGACAACCATCTCCAGAAGGTTTCCTGTGGAGCAGTGGCTCTCAGCAGGAACCAGTCTCCAAAGTGGGCACCTCCTTTGCACACTGAGACCTAAAATTGATATGAAATTGGCACCAAAAAAACTACTAAGGGAGGCAGGCCCTCCCTGCTTGGACAAACCCCACACTTTAAGGAGAGGGTGGCATCATTTCTGCAGAATGCTCGAGTGGCCTCAAATAACACACTGAACTGTCAGGCACAAACCCAAGCGATGGCGTGAGCCAGCACTGAAATAATGAGAAGCTGATCTACAGCTTTTCCCCTCTGGTTTATTAAATGAATGCTCCGCATACCACTTCCCACTGACTGGAGACAGAGCGAAAATCCCAGGACAGTAACTCATCATCCTTTCTTCCCCTGAGAAGACTCGAGGCTGTGGCTATGTATGGATGTTGCGAAGTGATAAAGTCGCTGTGGCTTCACGAGTTACCACGCACCGGCTGAGCCGCACTGCCCGGCCGCGCGCACGCTCCCGGCTCCCTGCAGCTGGGTGGTAAAAACATGTTCGCTCATGATGGGGCTGGAGCAGGTACCCCGGCGGCGGGCTCCTGATAAGCACGCTGCTTATCTGTGCCTCGTTAAGCCCCAGGACTCAACGGCTCGCGATGCAATCCTTGGCCCAGAGGACCCACCTCTTTTCGAGCTGTAGACCTCAGCCATGGAACTGGCAACAAGAACCGACTCCGGGAAGGCGGTCAATATTGCATGAATTCCTGAGCGTGGAAGAGAGAGGAAGGGAGGTTCGGGACCGTGCCAAAGAGCAGGAATAGCAGAAGGACCAGCCAACCCTACCGCTGAGTGCAACCTCAGCGGAGCCACGCCTGGGTGAGAATATTGTAGATGACACATGGAGATGACCCAGGCAATGAAACTGAAGTGCTCTGAATTCTGCTGGGATCAGAGTCCGTGGAGACAAGTTACATCACTGCTCATGCTTTCCAAGACTGGAGTAAGGTCTTGCCCTGGGCATGATGTAACATCAAAAACATGCCAGGGCCCTTGACTCCACTAAGTAGGATCAGGCCTCCCCTTTGGCTTCTTATCTCAAAAAATGGCAGTTCTGGGGAGGTTCCTGCCCTTAACCACCACCCAGAATCTGTGTCCTCTTGCCCAATCCTTGGGTTCAGCCTCAAGGCTCAGAAAAGCTGGAACCAGACCCAGTTCTTTGGGTCCTCCTTCAGCTCCGTCCTTCCAGCCCCCAGGTCTCTCCCAGGCAGCGCTCCCCAGAGCTGTCCCATGTCCGTCCTGCCGCCGGCCTCAGCACTGAGGACACACTGGCCCTCCCTCCAGCCTGCAGAGGCAGGAATCCACACCATTCAAGCCTTTTTTGCTCAACACCCACAGCTACAAAAACAGCAAACAACCTCCCCAGACTAAACACCAGGCACCTACCTCCTCTCTCCTCCAGTGCACCCAGATGATCCTGGGGTGACAGAATTTCAGTCCCAAACTTCCTCCTGGAGGCAAGCAGGTCCCTCTGTCCCCCCACCAGGAGGTCAGGCTCACTTGCCCATCCCCGCCAGACTCTGGGAGCAGGCAGGGGGAGAGTGGGGCTGCCCTGGGGGGAGGCAGCTGATGACAGCCCGACTGGCGGGGTGAAGCGTGACCTGTGTTTGTTTGGATAGCCAAAGGACTTGGAACAAATGTCTCCGGCTCATGTTTTAGATAAAAGAAACCCAGCCTTGTCATGAGATCAACGGGGCTGGCAAGAAAATACTCAGGGAGACCTCCCTTCGTCCCCAGTCCCTTTTAAAACAGGAGAAACTATAACAACAACAGCAACAACAATAATACAAGAAAATATCCACATCTCAGAGATGCTCACTCCTTTCTGGACCAGTTCATTTTAGGGTATCAAGAGCAAGATCAGTGATGGGGGCCACAAATATGGGGTCAGCAGTGGTCCAGGTACCAAAATCTTGGGGAATTTTGCTCCCGGGTGCCCAGTGTTTTCTTCCCCATCCCCACCTACTCAACCCCCCTGCCCTTGCAGCCTGATGCCAGCCTGACGCCTGGCTGGGAGGGAAGAGGGAGACGTGGTGGTGCCTGGAGCACGGGTGGACAGGGACCACCACATCCGCATCCATCTGGCATACTGAAGCAGCGACCGGAGGAAAAGGAAGGAGGGGGGTGGGTAGAAGAGAAAATCCCAAAGATCCTCGGATAATAAGCACCATTAAGGTTAGTCTGTCTCATGATTGTTTCTTATTAAAAAGAGACTGTACTTTATCTGTGCAGGATATGCTGTTTGGATGAGGGAATTAGCAGAGTGACTGCCTCCATATCATCTAATTAGCAAAAATGTTGATAAGCAGATACAATCACATATGATTAGGATCCTTTTAAAAAGCCACTCCATTAATTAAATAGACAGAAAGGCCGCCTCCAGCCCTCGCGTGCCACTGATTAGAATACAAATATTTACACTAATCTCACCTCCATCAGCCATGGGACACTTTTGAGTATTTTTAGTGACATCAGATTACTATTGATTTTCATCCCCAATGTCAGACCATTTTGTTAGTATCTGAAAGTGCTGCCTTCAGTTTCGGATGCTTTAAATCATGTTAAGGGTTTATCTTAATGACGCTGCTGATAACCACTGTTCAGGTCACTCGTACTTTCTCTTCAAAGAACACAGTCTAGGCTGGTTTTTATTGTTTGTACTTGAGATTTAAGATACGAAAAACATTTCTCATTTCAAAGCCTTGGTTTCTAGGGATGGGGCTGCCAGGCTAGTTTGGGTCGAGTTACTTGAAGCGTGCACGTCTCTCTCATTTCCCTTTTTCCCCATCTCTCCTCAACCCTTTCTCTCTTCCTCGCAGACTCTTTAGGCTCACAGCAGTGGCCCCTGCCGAATGGCTGCTAATGTCTGACGCCTGCTGCAGGCAGCAGACAGACAGGCAGTGAGAGTCCCCCACTCTGGGATGACAGGAGAAAAACCATTCCCTATGTTTCAGATGGGTAGGATGCACTAAATCCAAGACAGATAATCCAGTGCGCCAGCCAGTCTGAGATGGGCACTCATCATCAAAGCAGCTCGGGGAGGAGATGCTTTGCAAGGAGACAGCCCAAGGCAGAGTCACCTCCTCCCTTCTGTGCACAGCCCTGCTCCCTGCAGCAGATAACTGGCCTGGGAGCCTCTCCAACAGGCCTCCCACCTGCCTCTCATGTCCCATTTTCCCTTCTGGGTAGCGGAGAGCAGGAACAGCAATTGCTTTCAAAACGTCTGCCAAGCATCTGCAAACAGACCATGGTGGCATGGCGAGGAGCTGCTGCACCTTTGGGTGGCAAGCTCAAATCGCCCTCAAGTCCCATAGACAGTCATAAAAAAAAAACAAACCACCAGCCAAAATGAACGAGCCCTTTGGCTCATCATACAGCCAGCTCTCGACTCCTTCCCCAGGTGCTGGATGATGGAAACGAGGGCAGCGATCTGCAACACTAGTAGGTGTTTACAACAGGGTTACAGGCAGCCAAGTTCTTGTTACTGGCACTTCCTTGGAGACCTCCTTCCTGCAACGACTCCCTGTGGAGGTATGTTATTTCCACAGGAATGGTAAATGCAGGGAACACAAACAGATGCAGGATAGCCAAACACCGGATCGGCAAAGCTCAGCTCCGCAGGCTGAACCTGTCTGTACTGAGCTCATGTGGCATCCCTGTGTACGTGCATGCACCTGGGGCCAACACCTAAAAAGCACAAAGAAAAGAGGCTGACATTGCCAATAAACTTCATCCTGAGCATTTATTTTTGGTACTAACAAGGGAGTTAAGCTCTTCATCAAGCATTAGGCTTGGCTATAAATTCAGAAGGGACCATAATGGTAATCTAATCAGGAGGTTAGGTAAAAGGTCCACTCTGGGTTTAAAAATGGCCACACGAGGAGGGTTCCAGTGATTCACTACCTTCATGCAGAAGGACGTGCAACATTTCTGGAGTTTGAATTTGCTAGGGCCACCTTCCAGCTGCCTTCCCTGAGAGTCTGAAGATCCCTGTACCATAGAAGGTCTGTTCCCATTCATGTTCTTAGAGGTTAGGATGAAGCTAATGTTGAACTTCCTCTCAATACCGAGAAACATTCCCTGAATATATCACTCCAGAGCATGTTTTCCAAATCTTTAATTACATTTTATGGATCTTCCCTGAGCCTTATCCAACTTATCAACACTCTTCCCAAACTGTGGGAAGCCAAACTGCAGACAGCTTTCCTATGGCTGCTGCCATGGGGTAATAACACCCTGTGGGTGTAAGATGACCTGACTGCACAACGCTTCCCTGGACGGCACACGAAAGCGCGGTGCGTATCTGAGAATCCCACCTTTGGGCAGGTACAGGCAGAAACCGAGCTGACGAAGCCGTACGACCCAGCTGCCATACCACAGTCCCATGGGGTGACCACAACACGTGTACGACATCTGCTTGAAAATGCAAGGCCGGTGACAACCCATTCCGCCCCAGAATGAAGTCAGACCAGCCGAGCAGTGGTTGGCTGAGCCCCCTCTGAGGTCATAATCCCATGATTTGGGAACAGCAGGCTTCAAAAAAAGGCTGTTTTTACGGGACTTGCCTCCTGTAACACCACAGGACGGAGCGGAGCAAGGGGTGAACTGAGCGTCCGCCTGTCCCCGAGGCACACAGTGGCAGCGGGTGTCCAGTTGTCTGGAAGCTGGGCACCCCCAGGCTTCAAATCCTTTGTGGGAGAGAGGCACCAGGCAACTTCCAAACAGCCTCACCTCACTTCTGAGATGGTGGACTACTACAAAGTCCTTGGACTGCAAAAAAACGCCTCCCAGGATGACATTAGGAAATCCTACCGCAGGCTCGCACTACAATGGCATCCTGATAAGAATCCCAGCAACAAGGAGGAAGCCGAAAAGAAATTTAAAGCTATCGCTGAGGCGTACGAGGTTTTGTCTGACCCTCAGAAACGGTCGCTCTATGACAGGTCTGTGAAGGAGCGCAGATCCCACAGAGCAAGAAGTCCCTCAATGGGCCATAACAGCTTCTTTGATGCCACTTATGTATTCCAAGACCCCAATGAGATCTTTAGGGATTTCTTTGGAGGGATGGATCCCTTTGTGCATGTTTTTTGGGACCCATTTGACAACATCAGAAACGGTGATGAACACAAGCACGGTCCAAGTGGAAGAGGAAGCTGCTCCCATTTGTTTTCTGACTTCGTGCAGTCTTTCATGCCATTTAATCCATTCAGCCCCAGGGAGCAGCCCACCTTCTCCTTTGCTGAGGACATGGCTAAGCCACACAGTTTCAGATCAGTCTTAACTACTACTGAAGGGATCAACGGCAAGAGGGTCACCACCCGGAAAATCATCGAGAACGGGCAGGAGAGAATAGAAGTGGAAGAAGATGGCCATTTGAGGTCTGTGACGATAAATGGAAGAGACCACCTGAAATTATAATGTCCCCCAGCACATGCACCAACTGCAAGCTGTGGGACATGCCCTCATTGCTCAGCGGATGGGATCTATTATGAGCAGTATTAATAAATGCTGAGTTCATGACACAACCGATGCCAGCTTCTCAATGGCCTGGAACAAATACTTGACAGGTAAAGATAAGAACTTATGCTAAACTAAGGAGGGGGGCTGTACTAACCCGGTGTAAGGCGATACACACTGCTTGTTCAGTAAGCAGGTACAGTAAATACACATGGTTTGTCAAATAGACCAAGTTATCTAGTAGAGCAAGAAGAGATGGGCTGGTTGGTGAAAGGGTAAATGAGCCCATAACAGGCTACAGGCCCTCTTCCCACCCCTTGAAGCAGACCCTTTCGCCAGTGTTGAAGTCTGCTGGCTGGAAGAATAAAGACTCTTGTCTGACCCTCATGCACAGCCCTGAGGCTGAGCGAAGGCTGTCCTGCCTTTGGGCATTGGCACACAAGGGCCGTACTCATTGGCAACAGATTTTGTATACAGGCAAGGAAGTGAGGGAGGCTCAGTGGGTCAGGCAGAGCCCAGAAGAGAGGGACTGCCACAGGAGAAAAAAAAAAAAAACACAAAGGAAGACTTCAGTGAGGAACAGAAGGAATAAAATGTTGTTCCTTATAGACCATGAAGGGAAACGATGCGTTTCTTGAGAACGCCCTGCAAACTATGACTGGAGACCCCTGGGTAGCTCAGAGGCTGAAAGCAAGTAGGGAGAAGGTGAATTTGGGTCTTGGACTGGGACAACCTATGGTCCCTTTCTGCTTGGAGTTGTTCAGACAAAGCCAGCTAAATTCAAACCACGAGCAAACAGATTCCAGGGGGCTCAATTTAGCTCCCTCTTTGTGCAAAGCTGGATGCGGGGAGTTAGATGGTACTTTACCATCCTCATTGTCTTGCTCACAGCTGCAAGAGCCAGCTCACAATGCATTTCTTGCACAGCCTGGCAGCATGCTGCTTTCATCCTCCACTGAGCTGAGGAACGCGCTCCCCACGTTTCTGCCCTCCCCTGTGCTGACATGAACCACTGAGCCTTGTTTCTTGCTTGGCCAGATCACCTTAGGCATTTAAAATCCTACACGCCTTTCATTTTCGGTCCCATGCTACGTCCCCTTGAGTTTCCCAGCTTGTCCTGCCCATTGATGTCTCCCTGGAGAGCAGAACTAGCTTTCAGGGAAATTTTCAGGGACTGTAATCCAGATTGCAATTGCTGCCTGTGTTTGGGCAGGTCTTTGCATCTGTTTCCTCTGCTGTAAAATGGCAATAACAGACTCCCATGCTTTGAAGGGGACTGCGAGGTAGTGATATTCATAAAGGGCTCCCAACACTAAGTTAAATTAGCCAGGATACTGCCATGACTTAATCGAAACCTTTTATTTTGAAAAGAAAAACATAGCATAAATTGTCTTCCTTAGCAAACCGATGCCATGTTCAGCTTGGAAAAACAGAACAAAACTGCATTTGTTTTATCAAGGGCTCTTAAGTCCCTGTGAGCCCCTTTCCCATAAGAAAAGGGCACAGCACTGGGAGGCAAGGAGAAGCCTAAGGGCATGGTGGGTTTACAGAGGGAAGCCAGCAGTGATGGGAGCAGGGACAGCCAGTGGGGTGATCCACGTCTGCTGCTTCTCCATGGTCTGGGAGCCGTGAGGAGCCCTGCAGGCACTGGGACTCTGGGGTTCACAAAGAATTTGTGGGTTTGGTGCAAGCAGATGATGATTTTGGTCATAGCAAACAAGAAAACACTTCTACCAACATTCCCTATGTGGACACTGTGTTCATGTGAGATGACCATTTGAATTTACCTTACGTTACTTTAGAGGAAGTTCAAGGTTTAAAAAAAATGCACATTTTGGATCGGAAACTGAAATGGGCTTTGATCAAAATAGCATGTTTTGAAATCTGGACCAGAGTTGAATTCCCAGCTCCACAACCTTTTCAGCTTGCTAGGGCTGAAACTTTGCTTCAATCTCACCCCTAATGTGATATTTTAGTGCACATCCATCAAGATTTCTTGATCTGTGATCAAGATACACAGATCTACGTCTTAGACCTGGCCTGCTTGGGTCACCAATTCCCTCCTTGTAGCAGTATGTAAGGCAGCATCTAAGAGTGAACACCTCCTTCTCTCATCCCTTGCTCAGATCGTTTCCATAACCTTCTGCCTCAGCACAGCGCTCCTGTGGCAGCTGCACACACCAAAACTTGCTATTAGAAATATTGGTACATGGGTCAGAAAGAGACCCAAGTTTGCTCACCTGGTAAGTGTTGGGTCCAGGACGACCTGGAGATCTCCTCTTCCACATCTCTATGTGCACTGCAGGCCACAAAACACTTCTCAGCACATTCTGTAAGCAAAAGATTTGAGATTAAAAAGAAAAAAAAAGAAAAGTAAAAGGGGAAAAAAAAAAATATCCATAAAGCGCTGGTGCTAAGGAAGCAGGTCAGACTGCATTATCAAAGTTCTGCATTCCTGCCATAGCAGGAAATCTGCCAGGTGTACCCAAACCATCCATGGAAATGGGTTATGCCCGTGTTACAAAAATAAATGAACCTCTGCAAACCTTTCAACGTGGCCTTGGAAGTAAACCCTTGCCTGTCCCAGGACAGGCTCTTCCAGACATGTACCTTCCCTGTAAAAAGGCTGTGTTTTGGGACCTGCAAGGCCAGCAGTGCGTCCTTCAGGGGCGTTCAATGAAGGTGCTCGCACGCGCAGCTGACCCACCATGAGGACCAATGGCTCTGGTGGCTGAACTTTTTCTCAGCCACCGCAGGCTGTAAGGGGTTGGTTTCAAGCACCAGCTCTGCTTGCAGGGAGCAGGTCGGGGGCCACTTGGAGGGCTCCTGCCCTAGGACAGCCCCAGGCGCCCAGCCCTGGCAGCAGCAGGAGGAACGCGCAGCGGAGGCGGCTCGAGCCCGGCCAGCAGCCGGCTCGGAGAGACTGAGTCATTATTTTATTAGCAGGCCCCACAACTACTTTAATGTGGGCTTAGGCTGCAAAAACAAAAACATACATAAAAGCATTTGGAATTACTTCATAAAATACTAAATCACAATATTAACCGACTGACCTTTGCTCCATACAGACCTGCTAATTTTAGCAATTACAGCCAACAACTTGAACATATCAAGTGGGCAACGGTTTAACAATAATGACATCTGCTTGGAAAATCCAATTATGTCTAAACATCTTTAAATCCCCACTAGGGGATACCTGCTTTCTTTTTGCAACTGTTAGTCTCTGCCTAATAGGATTTTAAACTCACAGCCTGCTGCACACTGCGGTGGCGGTGGCCCTGCTCCCTGGAGTGGCAACGACGGGACCGCGAGCACATTAAGCAGGGAGCGGGTCTCTCCTCGGACGGTGATGGAAGCGGTTTGGTTTTCTGACAGCCTAATCGGATGGAGGGCTGCATTAACCAGATCCCTTCACTGCCCCATCCCCCTGCAGATACTGCTCCGAGCTGGGCTCTGCAGCCACCAGAGCCCTTTGTGGGGCAATGAAAGAGAGGTTTCCTCCTACGAGGTTTCCTCCCACGAGGTTTCCTCCCACGAACTCCTTCAGACACAGACTACTTTTCCCTTTTGGGCTGACCTCTGTTTCTCTCCTCTCCCCATCTCCTTTCTCCCTTTTTCCCTCCTCTGCACCCAGCTTCTAAAACCCCTCGCTGCTGCTCCCTGCTCTGTGGGTGAAGCTCCAGGACTGGGATCTGTTCCTCTTCCACAGCATGATCCCCTAAAAGACAACAGCCATGCGGTGGCTTTTGCAGCCATATTTCAGGCCTGGAGGTTGTTTTCGCCAAGGAGAGTGACGTTAAATGCAACTGGGACCAGTGGGGAAGAGCGAGCACGAGGAGACCACCCAACTCTCCAACGAAGCACCCCAATGCAGAGCAGCATCCTCTGCCACAAAGCCAAAGGTCCTTATCCAGCCCCCAGTCAGGCTCTGCAAACCCCTGGGCTCCCCTGATCTGGCAGCAGCCCCACAGCCCCACTCCTGATCACTCAGCACCCTAGGCTGCAAGGCTATTGTCAGATATTTGAATCAAGATACAAGAACTGAATATTTCCGTCCCTTCTCCTCCCTCTCCCTCCCCGGCCAGCCTGGCTCTCTTCTGATGGAGCGTGCAACAAAATCACAATCACATGTTTGCAGCAGTAGGAGGCCATTGGCATGGAAGCGGCTGTGATGTCACTACAAACATTTCCACCCTATCCCATTTCTCCAGAACAGTCTCCGTTTTTATGACCCCATCCTGAGATCTGCAGGAAATCAAATTGTCCCGGTGCTATTTTGAGCGCTGGTGTCATGGCATCAATATACAACGATGCGGTGTCAAGCCGGAGAGGCTCGAGCGCGCTGCCGCAGTGTCACAGCCGGTTTGTTTTGTGCAGCTTCTCTGGCCTGGATCGCAGCCCTGCGGATGCCAGGCTCGTGCTGGGACTGCTCGGGACACGCACGCCGTGCCGGCGGGATGCAGGGCAGCGCGGGCTCGCAGCCACCAGTGGCTCCTGCACCCCGCTGGGGGTCACCAGCTCGGGCAGGGCAGCACCGCGAGGCAGAGCACGCAGGCACGGCACGCACGGTTCCTACAGATGCTGTTTTTCTGCTGGGAGTGTGTGGGAGGGAAGAAAAGAGCACGTTTGCAAGGTGCTTGCAAGGGGAGGTGGCTGGGGGAGAGATTTGAGGGCCTGCAGACACTGGCAAGGTGCCTGGGGCAAGGAGCTAGGCCATTCGGGCAGCAGCCATCTGACCAACCCAAGAGAAGCAACCAACCATCAAGAAGCAGGCAACCATCTGACCAACCCAGCAGCTACAAACCCTTGTCTAAACTAGGATTACCATCTAAACAGATTGGACCGTGGTTGACCTCCCCTGTCTAGCCACCTGAGATCCGGTAAGGGGCTAAGATCCCACAGTGCTCATGAAACGCTTCTCCCATGCTGTCCACTGACACACGAGCTGCTGCAGACTGGAGCTCTCCCTCGTGCCATCAACTCACAGGGAAGAATCAGGCCCTGGGACATCCCCTGACAATTAGGCTGCAGTGCCACCCCTACCTGAGTCATCCCCTGCACGCAAATGGTCTCTTGTCCTCAAAGAACATCAGATCTAACACTAGGCATACACAGAACGCTCCCGAACTGAGCTCTCCAACAGAAGCAACAACATCTGCAGCAAAATTTTATCTGTTGGCCAGAGAGCTTATCTTGGAAGAACTTAAGACAGCCTGCAGAGTCCCCTGGAGCAATAGCAGGAAAAGGCACTGATTTGACTAAAAATGCAGTGGGAGAGTCACGGTGGAGGCCCATAGCTCCAAGCAAGTGGGAGAGCATGGACTACGTACCAGGAAGTGTAATGGGAACACCTCAATTATTTGTTATAAAGAACAGGATGACCCCATATATTCAAATATTTTGCAGGCCACAAGGGCACAGCTTCTGATGTAACCCCTCCATCCTCAGCTGAGCTCAACCAAGACTGGATGCGATCCTTTATTTGCCTTCAGCTGTAACTGCTGGACACATTGCGTCCAAAGGAGCCAGCTCAGAGACCAGACAACTGCTTTCCGAACTCCTGCGTGGGGAACATGAGTAATTGGAGATAGCAGCCCGGCAGACACGCAGCCTGAGCCGACGCGTCAGTTCCCACGAAATGGCCGGGCCATTAGTCATCTCTCTGCAGCTTTCATTTTCAAGCCCTCCTTTATCTTCAGCTATGATTAGCGCTCAACTGCATTCACCTTTGGTCACCCTCCAGAAGGCACCAGGCGAAAGAGCTCGTGGGACTCGAATACCACCCACTTCTGAGGCGTTCAAGAAAGTTCTGTACTGTCTGGCACTGGTATCTGCTTCCCCATCTTCCACGGGGCTATGCCCTGCAACTCGCTCTTCATGGCTGGCAACAGCTTTGTGCCCTTCCTTCCCCAGGCACAGACCTCCCCGGTGCCCTTACAGACAGCTCCGTGCTTTCCCATGCCCTCCATCACTCAACATCTTGGCTCGCCGATGCCAGCCGCCCCTTCCAGCTCCTCTGCCTCCCTGCTTTACCCTGAAATTCCCCTCGCCTCCTTCCTCCACCAGTCGCCAGAAGCCACTTGCTCGCGCTTTCCTCCACGCTTAGGATGCCACACCCCATTAATAAATAGTTGCTTGAATTGCTCAACTGAGAACCTGGCCTCTTCCTGCCATCCATGACAAGAGAAAAACCCTCGGCAGTATTCAGAGAGCTGCAGGATTAGGCCTGGCAGCACTGGTGAGACTTGGCGAGGGGCAACATCAACCCTTCAAACACCAGCGTGCTCGGAGTGAGGAGCCCATGTGGGGTGATATTTATTTTTTTTTTCCAAAAATCATTTTTTTTTTTTTTTTTAATTTTATTATTCCCTCTCTTGTGGTTCCTCCTGCTCCCGGAATGAACAGGGGGGTTTTATTGCTGGGGTTAAAAAACACGAATTTGCATTACATCCTGGCTCCCGCTGTAATACTTCAGTCTTGTTTCTCTCTCGTCCCCTCTCCAGAACAACTGATGCTATCACAGCCTGATTTAATTTCAAAGACGGATTGTGATTTGGCAGTCGGGGGAAAAAAAAAAAAAAGCCAAGCTAATCAAAAGTCACCATCTGCTGCGTTGCCATGGGGATATTCCTCCCCAATAAATGTGCTCTTTGCCAAAATCACAGATAACAGCACTATAAAGGGTGGGAGGTGGAGGCGGGGGGAATCAAAGAAAGAAGTTCCGACACTAGGGGGGAAAAACGAAAGAGAGAGAAAGGAGGGAGAAACAAGAGACAGAAGAAGTGGGAGAGAAAGGAGCCTGGACTACTGAGGAAAAATGACAAATGGACCAACTAGGGAGAAGGAGGAGGGAAGCAGAGACTAACAAGCAGCTGAGGGTGACAAAGTGATGGAGGGAGACAGACAGCTGGAAAAGAGGAAGGAGGAGAGACACCTCGAGACACTCTGCTGCGTGAGATACCAAAACAAAACAGGCAGAGATAAGGGAATTGCCCTCAGAGCCTGGGCTCAGGGGAAAGGGAGAAAACTGAAGCATCAGTGAGAACTGCCAGGGATGGTGGTTGGAGCTCAGGAAGAGATCTTACCGCTGTTTGCATCACAAAGTTGCTGAAAATAAATCCCTGGATGGGACGGGTGGAGACATGGGGGGACGTCAAGGCAGGTCCTGCTCTGCAGCACCCCAAACACTGCCAGGTCCCCGTGGTCATGCTGCCACACAGCACCAGGCCTGGTGGGTATAAATACAAATAAATCATCCAGAACTGAGCGGCTTTGAGCTGTCCTGCTCGAGATGGCAGAGGGACAGGGGCCAGCTGCTAAACAACCACTGCTGCTTTCTATTTCCCCTTGTGATACTGGCTAGTGACTTGGGATATGGAATATGAGGGTGAAGAACACATCCGTGCAGGGGGGTCACTGCTGTCCCCAGCGCTCAGTGGGGACAGGCCACCCTCCTGCAGCACCATGTGCCCCAGGGTGGGCACAGGGCAAGGCAGTTACCCAGGGAGAAATGGGGTCAGCTAACCTGGAATGAGTAAAAGCCGTCAGATTTCAGGTCGCAATGTGCTGGCTGCCCCCTGACCCTGCTTAGAGCCTGCCTGTGTGTGTTGAGTGCCCCTATTAACCCCCAGCAGCTAACGGAGATACGGGAGGCAGCCCGCTCGCCTCCCCAGCCCAAGCAGGAGGTGAGCGAAAGGGTCACTTAGCACCCACACAAGTAGGACGGGATGAATTATTCTCTACAGAAGCATCACCAGCCTTTTTCTTCCTCCCCTATTGGAGAACAAACCCCCAGTAGATCACAGGTTGTATGAATTCTTTGCTCAAAAAACCACCACCACAAAAAAAAACAAACAAAACCCAACATCAACAACAAAACCCCCACACAACCACCTGAGTGACTTCTGCATGAACTTGTTTTGTAAGTCAGCACTGGGGCTGATAAGAAACGGCCGCTGTGTGTTGGCTGGAGGAGCACAACACCACGCTGCCCATCTCTGACAGGAAAAAAATTATGATCAGCTCTTCCCTCTGCTCCCACCTCCTCCCCGCATTGAGAGATGGTGTAAAAATCACAGGTCTTAAAACAGAGTGTAGGGTGTTTGTCTCTGCACGAGCACTTCAGAGCACTGGGGTCGCACGTGCATCCTTCTCTGCAAAACCTTGGAAATGTTTTCTTTTGAAGGAAAGCTAACGGGCCTCCCATTGCACGACTCCAGGAGCTGGGGTTTAGCAATGTACACTAGCAGATGTCCCACACGAGCATTAATGTTTGTTGAGCCTATGTGCATGGAAAGAGGTAGGGACCTGGAGAGAATTAATTTAAAAATTAGAACAGGAGCTATTGGGTAACATTTTTCAGAGTAGTTTTAGTGGAGAACACAGGCACTGGGTGCTCTGAGTTCAAGTGGCCTCCCCTGTGTGAACACAGTCCCACAGGCTGTCAGAGCAGCAGTTTCTGTACCTAGATCCCCTCCTTGCCCATGCCACTGCTTCCAAGAGCCTCCAGACACCTCTCCCAAGCCAGGCAACACCTGGGGAAGCAGAGCGGGCCGTGGCAGCAATGGGGCTCCCCCAGACCCGGTGTGTCCCTCCGTTGGCATGGCAGTACTCACCCAGGGCTGGCACTGAGAGAAGATCCAGCAGGATAGCCAAAAACCTCTTTGTCCTTGTGTTCTCCATGGATACAGGGGAATGCCCCTTGGGGAACCCTTTGGGTTTGTTCTCCACTGGGATGGCTCTGTCGCTTGGGCCGAGGATAGCCCCCAGCTCAGTCACCCCCCAAAGCAGAGTCCCAGAGCAGGAACGATGGTAGAAACGAGCTGAGAAGGAAAGAACCCACAGACAAGAGGAGAGAAGATACTGGAGAACCTGGATTAAAAATAAAACAAATAAAACCAAATCACACATAAGGAAAAAACTCAATGCAAGGGGGAGAGGGAAGAAAGTACTCTAGAACAGGAAGGGTTTGTGGGAGAGACAGGCAAGGGACAAAACCACACAAAATGGATCACTCCTTCTGGATAGCATAAGCATCAGGTGCATAAACACCCAGATTCAGCCCCTGAGAGCTAGGTAGGACAGGGGAGTTGGACAGCAGATTGATGGAGCTAAGAAAAAAAGCCTCTGGGACGAAAGGTCCCTTAAAAACAACCTGGGACACGGAGATGAAAAGCTAGAATCCAACAGCACCATATGAGGGACTCTTGTACCGTAGCCTCCCTTGGCACAACCAGGCAGCACAACTGCCACTGTCCCCAGTGGAGCAGAGGCCTGGTCCCACATCAGCTCCTAGGGGGACACAAGTGGTGGGGAGGAGGACACGAGCACAGCAAAGGGCTAAACCAAGCAGCTCTGAAAGAACCAAATCCCCATCTCCTGCCTCCACCACATCTTGCCTCCCCCACTCCTCTCTTAGCAGTGTAGCTCCAACAAGAGGAGGGACAAAAATGGGGAAGCGGCGAAGATTTGTTTAAAATTAGCAAATTTTGTTAAACAAAACCTTTTCCTATTCAGTCGGCCTCTCACTACTACTTTTCTTCCTCCCCACCCCGCCCCCAAATTAAACAGCAAATTATACTTATCAAATAAAAGAAGGTAAAGAGAAATCTGAAAGGCTGTGAGAAACCTTTAATTATTAGTATAGTGGCATGAAAAGCTGTTGAGCCCCTTAGAAACGTACATGGCCAATTATCAAAAAATATAAGAGATGCAGAAAGAAAGGTTTGTCTAATAAGTATGAATCGCGGGGCCATTTAGAACATCAGTGTTAAAGCATTAGAGTTAAATGGAAAAGTAAAAAGGGGCTGATGGTTTTAACTATTTCACAGGAGGACAAGAGGTTGATACTGATAAGACAAGCAGTATAGTGAAGTTAATTATCTGCGGCCCTTGGTGCACAAAGCTTTTTGAGCTGGTGATTAATAGAGATAAACCATTCAAACTCCACATTTCTAAGGTGAATGAAGATGGCAGAGGAACCGCACAGCCCCAGCATACTAACTAACCCGGCAGCAGCGGGTGCCGGGTGGCTGCATGGCACCCTACCTGCTCCCCTCCTGCGGCGTGGCGGGGTGGTTGGGAGGTACGCAGAGGGTTGACCAGATGTCCCCAGCACCTCTGGGTCTTCGCTTTGGTGGAGATGTTTGGGGCAGATTCTCCTTAATTAGCAAAAAGAGGTCTTTGTGAAATGTTCCAGTGTTATCTCTCAGAGTGAAGCGACCTGGGGGAGGTAATACACGCAAAGATTTTACACCATGCTGATCAGTGCTTACGTGAAATCCTTGTGCTGCATTAGCTGCTGGCTGCAGGCCTGCTTGCTGCTAGGTACATGCAGAGAACCTCTCCTTTAGCTTCTCATCCCACCACTCAGCTCGGGTAGAGGCTCTGCACCCTCCCTGGACCAGGGGTCACTGGGGGAGATGCATGGTGAGGGGTTAAAAGTGCTCGAAGAAGGCCTGCGTCCTAGGCATGAATTGTGTTTTATAATCGCAGAGTACCTGCACAGACGATGGGAATAAATTAAGTGGTCTGGTGCTTTTGTGGAAGCTGGGAAACAAAGATGTGAAAGCAGAAGGATTGACTCAGCCCTTCATCTTTCTGAGGCAGACAAATCAGGCTCCACGAAGTTTATCATGCTCGAGTCTGGCAGATAAGACCTTAAAAATGGAGAGGCTGGATGGACAATCAAGAGGGACAGATCCTGATCTTACAGCATTTTCAGACAGATCTCCAGACCAAAGCAATTCAGACGTGCTCCCACAACAGTCCTGGCCTCCACACTCTGTGATTTCGGTCAGACATTTCTCCAAACCTCCTGGAACTGAAGAATTCCCTGGCGATATCTGATGCTTCCTGCTGCGCCCCCCCCCCGCCCCCCCCCGATGCAAATGCTGGGTGTCTTCTTCCAAAGTTTCTGTCTGAAGCCCAACTAGAACAATGAAGTTCAGAGACAGCAGTGAAAACTAGAGTAATCAAAAAACGGACTCTGTTCCTGAGCTCCACGAACGACTCAGTGCTTAGGTTTCTGGTTCAATTTGAATTCTAGGATGACTTTGGGGTTGGCTGTTATTTTCTCCAAAGTAGTTCCCTTGTCCTTGATAAGTTTGGAAAGGCATCTAAACTTCAGCATCTGCAAACAAAAGAATCTTATATTTTTGGCCAAACTAAATTGAATAAATTTTGTGTTTGTTAATTGCATCCAGGCCAACCTAGCGCAGGGCCAAGTTTCAGCCCAGTGGGATTTGCACATGGCCTGGATACAAGCTATTGTAAATGGGGATCCCTGAAGGAAAAGCTGACAGATGGTGATTCTAAAAATGTTTGTCAGAGCCAGCCTTTGTGACACATAAAACCCATAGCCAAGGGGGTCCCTGAATATGGGAGATGGTTCTGAACTATGTGTAAGGCCAGGGAAGTTTGTTGGTGCTGGAGGAATTTTACTGGGTTCCTCTCGTTGTCAGCCAAGCCCGTTTCTGCTAAACCCTCTCTCTCTGAGTTCTGGTTATTTGGATGAAATGAAAACTGGATCAGTGCTGCACCTGGTTTTCCAAATGCACACGCCAAAACCACTCTGATTTCCGTGTTATAAAGTGGGACCAAAGACGAACATAGTTCATCAGAGCTGTTATGGAAATGCTTCTCAGCCAGTCCCACAAACACAGTTACAATCTGACTTGTGCTTCAGCATTTTGGTGATGGCATCAACACCAAAAGGCATTAGCCAACCTCCCTGTTATTACCACTTTTCTTCTAACTCAGTGACTGCATTCAAAGCCTGGACTGGAAAAAGTCTCGTGATACACCACATGTAAGTGGCAGACAAGGAACAATTTCTCCTTGCCATTCTTTGACCAAGCACTGCAGACCCAAATATTTCCAAAACATGGAAGATAAGATCCAGAAACAAATTCCCAAGCTGGTCCCATTCACAACAACAACATCCCAAGACACCGACAGGTTCCCCAAGGGGCTCTGCAGCAAGCATCAAGCTTTGCAAGGCAGATTCAGCCTTAGAGACTGCAGGTCTCTCCTTTCCTTGCTCATCCTAGTCAGTGTCCAGTTTCAGCTGTTGTTGAGCAAATGGGTGTAAGCCGCTTGATGCAAGGCATCGAGGAAGAACAATTAGAAGAGGATGATGCCCCAGGAGTCATCTCCTGGTAACGCCCTGGAGGGAGGCTGGAGCATACCTGGTGCAGGTCCAAGGCACACCAGTGCCCAGCTGTGCAACCACCCGGTCACCTGGGGGAGCAGGAGCTGGCTCCAGGAAAGCAGCGTTAGCTCCAGGAGAGGTTACAAGGCCCTCACAATCAAGTTCAAATTACACATCAGACACATGCTCCCATGAGCAGACTCCAGACACCAGCTGGTTATTTTCAGATAGGAAAAACCTTTTCTCACTAGCACAGGTGGTGAGTTTGGAGTCCCCAGAGCACCAGGAGCCCACAGCCATCCCGGGAGGCTTGTGTCCCATGGAGCACCGAAACAATCCTCTGAGCATCATCCATGATCTCCTTTCCTTCTGGGAAACCAGTGTGTTGTACCACAGCAGAGGGGATAGCGTGGAGCTCTCCTGACACCCTCGCAGGGGTCGTGCAGAGCCCTGACGCCACTCAGTGGCACATCGTGCCCCATCACAAACATCAGCCGTAGCTGTTCTCCACTGAATGTCGGCTCCATGTTTGGCCATGCTGGCTCGGAAATTTTGAGGAAAGAAAATAGCATCTTGGGAAACTGCTGGTGTTTCCTACTCAGCAGAGCAGAGAGCAGCTTTCTAAGTAAACAGCTTTTCTACATCACTCTCCTCATCACTCTTGCTCTAACCAAACCACCAGACAAGTCCAGACACCGTTAGCTCCATCAACAACTGGACAAATCATTTGGATCAAATTATTTATTTAATGAATTTGCTTTTACCATGCAAACAGCCAATAAGAAGTCTGCAATGGTTTGGATACACGTGGTTTTTTTGTTTGTTTTGTTTCTTTTAAATTTTCTGCAACTAATTTTTGTTACTGGCATCACTCACTGCAGCATTTGTCATTTGAAAACTGGAAATTAAATCCTTCGTCTGAGCATTTGTCATCTGAAAACTGGAAATTAAATCCTTATTCTGAGTGAAATTACCTGTCCTGGGATTGCTTACACACACTTAGTTGGTCAAAATTTTAGAGAAACACACTAAAAAGATATTAAAACTGACCCCTACCCCTCAACATTTTCTACTATTAGCCTATTGTACCTGTTGCCACCCATGTTCCTATATATAAATATGTATATATATGTACACACATAATTTTGTGCACTTACCAGAATATTAATGGAAAGTCAGCACAAAGAAGAAACAGGCAAAGCAAACACATTTACTGTAACTTCATGTTAGATAACTATTTTATGACAAGGCATGTTCCTCCTCTTACATTTTCATAATTGTAGGTGGAAAATGCAAGAAATAAGAACATACCTAAATGATACCCTCTACAGGCATAAATAAGCAAAGCTAACAAATATTTCAACCAATAACATAAACATATTTATGGGGAAAAACAAAACAAAAGAAAACATGAAAAATGGGCCATTCAAATCCTTAACTTCAAAGAAGAGACCACATTAAACAAGAAAACCAATCTTTCCATCTCATGGGAACTCACCTTTTTGAACTCTGATGGAACACAAGGCTCCACACAGTCCTTCAGCTCTTGCCGTCTTGCAAAAGAGTGTATTTCCCCCAAATCAGTGTGAATTCATTGGGAGAGGGAGGGTGTTTCTCCAAAAACATCAAATAGGCAGATTTTCTTCTAGAAGCTCATTTTGTTTAAACATTTCTGCACTAGACATCTATTTTGGAGACTTTTATAAGGAGCACTAGACACGCACAGCCCTGTGGCAATGCTCACTGCTGCGTTTGTGGCGCATGCATTTGGGGGTTGCACAGGATCTGACCCTGCAAAAGAGAAGGACACCCACAAGTTCAAGGACATGTACCCGGGCCAGAGCATTTTATTTGAAGCAAGAATAACTAAACACCGTAATTTTGTCAGAGAGGTAATGGAAAGGCATAGGGAAAGCCAGACAAAGTGTCCAGCAGAGCCATTCTGCCCCAAATACCAACAAGATTTTTATCAGGGATAACACAAGCCCTCCAAAAAAATCCAGTGTTGCAAGTTTGCTCCTATCTAGCTGACTGCCTGGTTATGCCTTGCGGGCAGGACACCGCTCCTGAGCAAACACTTACCTCACCTACCATTTTTGGTGGGCTTGACTTGATCGCACTATTGCAAAGGTCATTTATTAGCTCTTCTCCCTGTATTTTTTCCTGCCCCAAGTCTTTGCTCTGTTATGGCCGATGGCACTCCTAAGGCAGCCATGAAAAACATCCCAATCACCTTGTGCTGCCCCATTGTGGGAAGGTCTTGCTCTTCTACTGCCATATCTGGAGAGGAAATGATATAACACAGCAGTGACATCTCGGCAAAGATAAAGTGTTACTCAAAGTAAAGTCAGGCTACTTCATGTTTCTGCTATTTATCTCCCCTGCTAGCAGTTTGTTAGGAATTTATGCATGGTCTTTAGTCACTGTTGACTCACCTTCTCTCGGTTGCCTTTAATCACTCTTCTTAGAGCATAGGAAAGGTGAAGATCTACTCACAGCTAGAGCAAAACTGGTTAGGAGAGCAAACTGATTAGGAAAACACTGCTGGGCCATTGGGCACTTCTTCCTTCTGAAAGCCGTAGCTCGCGCATCTTCCTCAGTGGGACGGACAGTCTTCATCCCCTCTCCCACCTCATTTTTCTAATGGCTTGTTATTGCTGTGCAACAGGGTGGCATTATAAAAAAAAAGGGGCTTTCCTGTTGTTCAAAACAGGATAGTCCCTGTCCTGAAGTACTAACGCAGCCTGGAGAAACCCTCCCTAGGCATGCTCATGCTATAAAACCCCGCTGGTTCAAAGGAACAACCCACACGCCCAAAGGGCAGGCTTTGAGCACCCTGGCTCACATCAAGCACTGTGGCTGTCCAGCACCTTCCATGATGAAAGGCTTTTGGAGAACAAGTTGTAGATGTTTCTGGAAGTGCCAGAATTATGGAATGTTGTAAAATAGCAAGCAAAGGACACACAAAAAGCCCGCTCCATCACAAAGTCTCTGGTATGGACTTTTTTTTTTTTTTTTGAGTTGTATTTTACTGCAACTACTGATGATAACTCATTATAAAGCCCTAATAAATTTGCTGAATGGCATTTTTTTTTAACATAGAAATCATGTAGCCATATGCTCAACTCCACTCCTTCTCGCTCAGTAAAGTTAGGCACGTACTTGGCATTTCCAGAGCCTGGGTTTGAATTCAGACCTGACAAAATACAAATGTGCATGCAACTGCACAACAGGGTAAGTGGCTGGTAGGAAGAAGAACGATGGGCATCAAATGTATCATAGAGTTGCCTGGCAAAAGCTGAGATGAATTTTTACATACTAGGAAAATGAAATCTTAGTCACAGCTCAGTGGGACATTTTATTAAACAGAATAAAGTTCAGAAATGGGAGAACTTTATAACAGCAACTTCCCCCCCCCTTCTAATAGTGGTGGGCATGACCATTATTTTGCTCAGGTTATAAAACACAGATTGGGAAGATGTAGATCGCAGCATGAATGGTTTTCCAGTTAATGATGGGTTTCAAGTTATAATAGAGATTCACTTAGCTGCTATTTGGAAGAGATTTGATGGGATCACTTGAAACCGTAATGATGAACTGTTTGATTATTTCTGAAGTGCCTAAAGACAAATTATTTTTTGCTCTAGGTCTTCATTTTCTGTGATGACATTATGACGATCAGATTTCTCCCACTTCACAATACCATGTCTGTTGCTAAAAACTGAAGCATCATCTTAGCCTATAATAAAGCTAATTTGGTTCCTGATATAACACCACGAGCTTGCACCGAGTCACACAAAATGAATGAATTTGATCATATCTGCATAGCACCCATAACTATTCCTTCTCTTACATGCACTCAAATACCATTTTAACTATATGTGTGCATACATATACACAAACATACGTACGTGTATAACATCTTCTTGTATGCCCAAACCAAGTAGGTGGCTGGTTGAATTCTAATAGGTTCTGCTTGCAAAGTTTTCCCATAAAATCCAACAATATATTTCAAAACAAGAGACAAAAGGAGAGACAAAAGAAAGAGAGAGAGAGAAACCAGCACTGCTGAATGTATATGGAGCCTGGACTACTTCATTTCTGTGTGTTGAAACTAATTTGTTGCATTATGTTTCTATCTCTTGCATGTCCACATTGCCACAAGGTCTTATTTTTACAAAACAGACCCATCATTCTTTCCCACAGGATGAAAACACGGTTAAATACTTGCTGTAAAAAAACCATTATGTGATGTGCTAGCCAAATGATACACTAATACTCCGACGTAAGTGCTTTTTTGGCAACTACTCAAAGGAGCAAAAATCACATCGTTTTCAACCCCAGTGATGATAAGATTACACAAAAGAAAGCAAAATATACAAAATGGGTTGATGATAAATATTGTACAATAAATGGAGAATAAGCCGGTTTTCTTGCTGTCACACCCTTTGCAGTTTTCTGCGATTTTTCCATCACTTGAGGCAGCCACACCAATTATTTCCATTATATTGGGTGTCCCCTGAAAAAAACCTGACAAAAATAAGGATTTGAAAGATTCCTTTTCAGGAACTTCCTCCACCAACTATTTCCTCCTTTTCAAATGGGGCTTTCAGAAAGGAAGTGGTGGCCAGCAGTAACATTCCCCACGGGAGGGACCCATCTTCCCTTCACATGTGGAGAAGCGAGAATATCCTCTTATGAGGCAGAGCAGGAAAAGAAATCATCCTCTCATCGGCGGTGTATTCCGACCGGATAGGTGTCTGGTGTCCAAGATGGTACCTTCTGAGGAGTCATTTCCAATTGGCTTCAAGCCCCACACTGCAGACAGACAGACAGCGTAAAGCCCACTGGCTTATCCTCTACCCTACTTATTTCAGTTGGAAACAAATCAAGACATTAACAGAAAAAAAATAGCTACCCTTAATCTTCACCCAGATCCTCCACTGCAGCGGAAAGATTTCCTTACATCCTCAGCGAGGTGCTCAAATATTTCTCCCTGTTGCTAGCGGGCACAGGGGTGGTGGAAATGCTTCTTGCAGCCTTTCACCTCTTTCCCCCCCCAGTTTGCAAACCCAGTTTCCTGCTGTCTGCATATTGCCTTGCTCCTTGCAAATGCTTGCTAGGAAGGTGGAAGGAACCATCCCAAAGGTGGCTGAGAGCCGGGGCTGCCCGGGGAGCCAGACGAAAAGCAGGCGCTCGCCGGCGGCCCCGCAGCGGCGTCCCTTGAGCACAGATGTTTGCAAGGGGGGGCACGGAGAGGGGCACCACGCCGGAGGTGTGATACTGCCCTGCACGTTTGCAAACAGCATTTAGCGGAAGTCGGATGACTATTTATCGCTTTCAAAGGGAGGCGAGATCGGCTGTTAGTGCTCGCAGGATCAAATGGGTAAATTAGAGGCAGAAAAGATCGCCATTCAGGCTAATGGGATTTACACTCTCAAATCAAGTTACGTGGATGCATTATAGGGAGTTCACATTGAGGGGAGCCAATTACCCCATTAGCACTAATAGGAATTACACTAAGGCATCATGTGAGAAGACTCATGCAAAAAGATTGCAGCTTTCCCCTGCTTATTAGGGATTGTTTTGCTGAAAGAAGGCAATAACTGATGGAACTGGATGTTCAGTCTTGGCTCCATCCAGCCACTCCATTCATAAAGCCATGGAGGGACCTTCCTCCCAAAGAGCTGCTACAAGGGCTCAGCTCTTCCATACCCATCGCAGCCTCTTTTACGCAAACAAATGCAGAAATCCAGGAAGGCCTTCTGCTGCTAAGAAAGCCATGGTAGGAGACATGCCTTTTATTTGCAGTTCCTTCTGCCTCTCAGAAGCTGCATGCTGGCGTTGTCTCTGGTGGCTGTTGTTTATCACCATCCCTTCACTGGCAAGTGCCCAGTGGACCCATTTATTCTCTGTGCAGTGCACAGAGGCATCTTGAACAGATACCTGTAACTCCAGTGCTGCTTCTTTGATGAAGAAAACATAGCAAAATTAAATGCAAGTGGCATATTACCACACTTGTTTTAAATTGATATTTAATTAAAAAGTTAATTATTAATTAAGTTTATCAATTGCACATCAGTTGTTCAATAGAAAGGGGCTCATTCATTTAATTATCTGCGTGCAACCGATAGTATATGCTTTTTAGCCAGGCAAGGTTATCTCTGCATCTCTTCTAATTTAGATCAGTTTAGCTTCTAATCTATCGAGAGTGCTTCCTTTTGCGAGCTTTTGATTTGATCTATAAATGTTTACTTACAGAACTGTTAGGTATTAGAAGCTGATCAAATAAAGGGAAGAGCTGCTCGGAGCTGCATTACGCTCACCAAAGGGCGCCGGTGGCGCTCGCTTGCAAAGAGTTCTCGGGGTTTTCTTTAACAATGTGCCTGCCGTAAAAGTTTCAAAAAAGATAAACATCCACCCTGAAAGTATGTTAATAGCCCAAACAATGGGGAATCTTCAAAGGCCGAGAGGGGCCGGAGAGCAGAACACAGCCGCAGCCGCCACCACCGCCGGGTGAGCCCCTCGCGCCGCGGAGAGGAGAGGACCCTGGGGACGGGCCGTGGCAGAGGTTCTGGGTCCGACCCAGGATGGTGGGGAGACGGTGCCCTTCCTGGGGGCCCCGTGATCAAAGAGTCAGCCTAAGGCTCTCTTTCCCCCCCTCGTGCGGTTCCTAGGTGCAAATCAACAGCTGTTTATGGAGGGGGTTTGGATGCCACGTAGTAAGCCGTGCAGTAAACACCTCCGGTGCTTGGATGGTATAACGGAGGGAAATGTCCTGTCCAGGCTGCGACTCCAACAGTGCATTCTAATAAACTACTTTGTATTTGTTTTAACTGCAAATCAGGGTGCTGTTCAGTTTCTATTAAAACTCGTGCTCAGTACATATATTTAAGTAGCTAGTACATATATTTAAGTAGCTAAAGGGTCCTAGCACATCAGCATGTTATCAGGGACCAGACCTCCTAGTGCCCAGGATGCTGAACATCAGTGAAATTAAAAAACAGAGTACACAGACCTTGGAGCATTATAGCAGGCTATACACAAGCACTATGTAACTAATGAGAAACAACCACCCACCCAGCCACTGGGGCTGCAGCCCCCCAGAATAGACTGCAGCACTTACATCTCCCTAAATATTTCTAAATATTTCTCACATCCATTGCATGATAGAAGCCTTTCACAGGCAGCCACCACAACACACCCCCTGCCCAGACTCCACAGTCTTAACACAGATCACAAACACAAGACAAAAAATATAACAGACCACAGAGGGTAAGGTGAGGAAAAGGTGGGAGAAAAAGATGCTACAGAGCACTGATGGACTGCCTTGAGGGGGCAATGCTGAAGCAGATGTGTCCTTTCAGAGCTTAGTTAATCAAGAAAAGGAAATGTATCACAACAAGTAAATAGCTACAGCACGGAGGTTCATATAATTCAGGTGAATACCCAGAGTCTGCAGCTTGTATTTGATCTGAAGACAACAAGCCCAAGGCTGTCTCCCATCTCCTGAATGAAAAGCACTAAGGGGAGAGGGCTTTTAAAAGGAAGGTAATTTACAATGCAATATTGCCGGGGGTGGTGGTGGTGGTGTGTTTGTACAACTGGAAAGAGGATAAAAGAAATCTCCATGAATAGTAACTGTATGTTTATAGATGGGTGCTCCGTTGCCAACTCTGCATGCAATGTGCATTCATCTTCACCAGATATTCAAGTGGCAGGACTTTTTCAAGCAACGATGTTTATAGAAAATGACTGTTTTGAAGCTTTACACACTAGAATTTGAGGAAACTTAAAATTTACATTTACAAACATCATCAGTCACTCTATCTGACAAATCAGAACAGAGGAATCTGGCTTAACTGCTATAGATGTGCAGCAAACAGCAGTCGGTTTCTCCAGAGATTTGCTACATCAGTTAAAATGAAAAATTTATCATGCATCTACTCCTAGATACTCTGAGAGAAGCCAAACATATCAAAGCACTCACTCGTGAGGAATTATTTACACCAGCCCTCTTTCTTGACTAGAGGACAAAACTGGAAAGTTTCCTCTCTGTTGTATCACCTCATCCAATGTGGCAGCAAGCCAGGGGACACTCCTTTCCTTCAGTGACGGGGCTAAAGAGGAGATAAAGAAGAGCTTCCATATGGGCATAAGTTATCAATGAAGATGTCACATAAGCAAGCAGCCCTGAGAGATGGGGAACAAAAAGCCAGTTTGTTTGTTCTTCAAGGTGCCACTGCACAATAAGATGCTTGATAAAGTGGGAGTTTTGACTGGAGTTTTTCCACAGCTGGGGGAGATCAGAAAGCCCTTTGCCTCCCCTTGACCCAGCCTCCGCTGAGGATCCTCCTCTGCTGTTTGGTAAGGAATGAATTAACACTACAAACTTTTTGTAATAGAGGTGCTAATTCACTCTGTCATCCCCGTTCAACCATCTACTCTCATAAAACCTGTAAGAAGCTCTCTAGACTTTGTGGCCAAGTGCCATTGAAGAAGTTACTTGGGGAAGGATTCAGAGAGATGTTTGGCTGTTATAGGACCTCACACCATTTGTCTTTTGATTTTTCTGTTGAAAAAAAAACACACCTTAGGTAATATAAATAATTTCTGCATGAATCAAGCAGTGGGGTTTTGGGGATGAGAATATTTCTTTGTAAGGCACAAGACAGCAACCACCCCCTTCCTTCCATCCCCAGTGCATGTAAACATTAATTTAACAGAGCCGTGTTCCTCTAATCTTATGGCCCAAGAGGGTCAACACTTGCCTCGCAAAGCATTACCTCTGGGTTTCTGCCCCAAAGGTTGAACCTCTCCAGCTGTCAGCAAGCAGTAAGCAAGCCAATTAATCAATCAAGGACTGGACCTTCTACGCAACACTTTGATTAAACCTTTGGCTTCCAAGCTGAATCTTCTGTGCCCATCTGTAGTCCCGGGCTCCACTGGCAAATAAACGCAGAAATGCCGCTGGGGAAAGCATGTTTGTGTGAGATTTCCAACCCAATTTTGCAGACTCAGATGTTAGGCAGTTTAGATAAGAGGATGATTAGAGGTCTAAGCCTTAGGTTTGAAATACCCAGACATCCTGGAACCACTGGTGCAAACCCCAGCAGGGCTGACTCAGCCCTCCAACCTCCTGATGAAGATAAAGCGAGCTCCATGCAGAAGTGTGACTTGTGAATCTCCACCAGCAAGACCCCACTGGAGCTGAGATAACGACGGTGGTGCCTACAGCACAGAAGAGGATTCGTTATGCAGCGGAGGCGTAGCGTTCCGACTCTGTCCATGCCACAGCTCCTGCTGCTGCTCTCACTCTTGGGCTCTACCAGAAGTGATTTATAGACCCTAAACTTTTCTAGAGTTTTGCTCCAGCATGCCTGGTGTGCGTGTATGGAGTCTTTCAGTGCTCCTGGCAAAACGGCAGCCCTTCTTATCTTTCTGTTGTGCTACATATTGACCACTTCAGAAGAGTACTGTATCACTATAGCTTGTGACTCACTCTTAGAGAAAAACTCCATAGAAGCGTATGATGTTGTTTTTCTGTCAATGAGTTCTGTGATCCAATCATTTTTATTTTTAAAAATAAGCCAAAGACCCAAATCTTTGGAATGCTCTTCACACTAACATTGGGTTTGCCAAGCACAACTACCCAAGAGTTATCAGCAAACAACTTTTAACAAATAATCTGAACTAATGGATTTAGCCTTTCTTTTCCCTTCTGTTACTGGACAATTAGCCAGCATGACACAAAATTCCTGCACGCATTTCCTCTTCTAAGTTATTCATAATATTTTCCTTTAATAATTCACAGAGTACTTGCAATGAAAACTTGCAATTTATTCTTTTGTGCTGCGTTCTGAAAATTAAGCCAAGTGATCAGGAGCTCCCATGAAACAAAGTTAAGAAAAACTACCCAAACTCTGTAACTGTCAAATACAGCATTGAGGACTGATTTCACTACTAAATGTATGATTTGAAATGTACTTTAGAAAAGTATGGAAAGAGCAGAGCTAATTAAACTTTTGCTCCCACTAGTATGCATTGTGACTCAAACGTTAACAGTGCAACAAACCCATACGGGACACACATACCTGAATATTTTCAAGTGAAACTCCTCAAATGGACATTGGTACAAACCCAGTCCCGCTTTGTCAGTCCTTGTCACATATCAAGAGCAATGGATTAATCAAATCAAGCCAGGGCAGCAGATATTCAGTTCTGTTACTCAGTCCAACACAAAAACAGCGGTAGGAAAATTGTAACTCATCCTCGCTCATTCTCCTGTTCACACCATAGCCAACTGGATGATGACCCATTGGCACCTCCACCCCCAAAATGCTCTCCAGCAGAAGGGGGGGGGATGCTGTGCTCGTTCACGTTCTTCGAGCCAAAAGAAGTATCCCCAAAATGCCATGCACAAAATCCATGTAAGTAAATTAAAAACAAGACACTTCAAGAAGCGGAAGTGCCCTGTTTTCCTGGACTTTGTGTTCCCATGGCTGAATTATCCCGCATCTTAAAGGGTACAACTGTTATACACATGCTGTGATGGAAATTTCTCCAGTTGGCTGCAGCCACAATGTCTGCAAGAAAATATCTATCCCTCTCTTTCTCTCAGATTTTTGGAAGATCAGTAATACTGCTTCTACATGTAGAGAAGCTTTTCCTTCAGTTGAAATAATGATTTGGGGTTCTCTCTCCTCCACCTGGCTTTTTATTTTCACCAAATGTAACAGGATTGTGGTACCTTTGAAACGTCCACCCTCCTGTCACTTTTCATTGAACCTTGCAGGTTGGCTCCAAAGTTATTGGGGGAAGAAGTGAGACCCATTTCTTATGAGCTGAAACTAAAAACAGCTACAGAAGCCATATATGCAGACAGAAAAACTAAATAACTTAATGGAAGCCTTAGATTTCCAAATAAAAGTGCCCACCTTCTGGTTTTTAATACCATACAGCCAGTATTTTCTTTCTGCTTTAGTCTGACTTAAATTGTAACTCCCTTGGGGCAGCATATTTGCCTTTCTATTTGCTTTTAAAAATGCCCTGTATGCCCAGAAGCTCCAACTATAAAATAATCTCTAGTGCTGCAAGGAGAAAAGTCTCCACAAAGACGCGCCTGAATTTTGTAATGAAATTGTCTCCGTGTTGAGATGTCCTGGTGCACAAACATTTCCTCGACAGGGTTTCGCTAGGACAAATACTTGCTTTTTGTCATTTCATGTTTGAATACACATGGAGACTGCATCTGAGCTTGGGTAAGCATTCACATCAGAAGCAGCTTTGTAAGTGAAACTCGCCTGCTCAGAGAACAGAAAGAGTGATTTTCTTGACCCATCCCAACTCGGCAATAAAATTCAAATGTGGCAAACCAGACCATCCAGGCTTTTATTTTTCCTTTCTTTCTTTCTTTTCTCCATTTCTCACCCCTCCCTTTTTTTCAAAGCAACAAACATTTTGTTGAATTGTTCTAAATAATGACAACATTTGAAACCACTTCAGTCTGTTTAAGATCTCAGGGGGGAAATTTGGTGAATAAATGACTTGGGATAAATCAAATCATTCTGTTCTAATAACTGTGTCTCTCACTCTCCTTATCTTGATTGCTGTCCCTACTTCTGCATGCCCCCATAGCCAAATCCTTGGCATTGCCCCTGCCCTGAAGCCACCCTCTCCACCCCTGTCTCCAGTGTTCGTCCCAGCCCGGTGACAATCCCTGACCCACCTCCTCTCATGAAGCTGTCAGGCTTCTCCTGCCTTGTCTTCTATTGCAACTCTTTTCTCCATTCAGTTCCCAGCCTCTGTCCACAGCCCCGCACACCCAGCTGCCAGACGTCTCCTCTCACCACCCTTTCCATCAAGGCCACTGCGCTTTGCACAGCTCTCTCCAGTGAGAAGCCTGGTTCCTTTCAGCTCTCCATTCCTCTTCTCCTCAAAAAAAAAAAAAAAAAAAAAAAAAAAAAAAAAGGCAATTTCTCACACAGGCACAACCCCACCATCTAGACCAGTCTCTGCACCTCACTGCAAACCCAACCCAGAGTCCACTTCTTCCTTTCCCTTCCTGCACTCTTGGTTTGACACAGTAGCCATATAATTTACAGCAGTCCTTTCTGATGGCCTTTGGATACTGTTAGCATGGGAAACGTGGCCCAGCATCGCGCTGCCTCCGTGCACCCGTGTCAGGGGTGTGCGGCGGGGTCTGAGGAGTCAGGAGAGGTCAACCCTTGGCTTGACCTCCTAAGCCCATCTGCCTCCACGCAAGCAAATAGACAAGCTCTAAACGTGTATTATCTTTTCAGGACATTTGTTTCAGGAGCGAGTTGCGTTAAGCAAAGGTACGTCAATTGATAATAAACCTGCTCCACACTGTCATTTGTGGGTGATTTGAAGAAAAACAGACCATGTAATCAGGTCTAAGGGGTCCCTAATACCAGAGACGCTGGTGCTGTCAGCTATAGAAAATAATTAGAACGTTATCCCTGTGGCAAGGAGAATGTAAATACATCTAAAATACGACATAATGACATTCTCCTCTGTAAGCCAGGGGATCTGCTTCAAATAAAAGGGCCATTAACACAACAATTAAAGCCGAGGGGGCTGGTGAAGTAGGGAGCCGGCCTGGTGCAGGGCGAGGCGAGCGAGCGCCCAGCGTAAATCTTTCGCCATCCCAGCCAGGAATGTGACTATTAGCCCTCTCATGACCCGAGGGCTTCCCAATAATGCATCTGCTCTGTGTCAGGGCCAGGATTTCGTAACGTCCTCCAGCACAAGAGGAGGGCCAACTCCACGGTGCGGCGCCAAAGAGGGAGTCGGCGGGAGCAGGGTGGCTCCAGGCCGGACCTTGGACCCCGTTCAGCAAAGCACTTAGCGCACGCCGTAGGGACGCGGCTCTTCCCAGCGAGGGTGGCGGGGCTCTTGGTGTGCTTGGAGATGAGCACGGGTGGGCTCTGCTGAATCAGGGCTGTCCTGGCTTACCCGGGGCTGGACCCACTTTCAGCTTCAGCACTTCTCTATTCCCGTGGGGGACGCACCCCATGGTGGGCCTGGTGGTGAATGTCCTCATCGTGAAACGGCAGCTTGGGAACCTGTGAGACACACAGCACGAAGAGCACTGCAGAAATTTAGGCAATTTAAAGGATATAATGTCCCTCCTTCCACGGTCCAGGCACCAGAAGACATATGCTTTGGACATGCTGCAGGCAACAGACAGACAATATTTCCTAGAAGCCCTATAAGAACCTTACAGAAATGATGGACGAATGCTTGGAGAGAACAGCAGGTTCAGTCTGAAGGAGGAACAGCTGAAGATAAAAGCCCCAAACATATCAGGAACTTTGATTTGGGGCAAAGCACACCTAGCATGCCCCTGTGGGTTCAGTTTCCAATTTTGACTACTCTTATACAAAAGAAAAATATCACTGAGCTGGCAAAACCAGCTTCTGCAATTACATCAGGTTCAGACATAAGGTTTCTTAAAAGGAAGCTGAGAAGTTAGGTCACAAACACAGATTTTATTTGTTCCTTATATAGAGGTCTCACCAGGGCTCAAAAGACATTTATTTATTTATTTCAAGTTTGGTGACTTTTTGTGGTAAATGTAAAGTTTTGTGTATCCAGTGGAAGTTTGTGAATGCCGGAAAACAGGAAATGAAACCGACCTGCATGCATAGGAAAAGAACAGTGCCAAATTCAGCCCTTTGGAAAGATTTGTCAAAAGTCAGTTTTATTACTGCAATCCCCCTTTTCAGTTCTACTCATCCTTTTCAGAGAAGGACACAGCAGACACTTCAAAACAAAAACAAAGCCAAAAAACACCACAAAATTTTGCCTTTCAGTCACAAAGCTTCAAAACACCAAGGTAACATACTTCCTGTACCCTGCTTTGGGCATATGAAAATTAATCCCTGCTCCAACGGTAATTAAGTGTAATTAGTTGTAGGATATGCAGAAACTTTACAAGCTATTTAAAGCAGAAATTTATATATATTTTTTAAAAGAAGACAACACATATCCTCTCAACCTTTATGAGTAAGAAAGATTGGAAAAATAACAAGCACAGAGGTCACATTTCTCTTATGAAGTCATACAGTACAGTGAGATAATTTTAAAAGGCATGCAGAGAAAATGTCTCCCTATGATACATTAATGACTTCTGCAAAAGAAGCACTAATGTAAAAACCGAGGAGCTGGTTAACTCAAGGTACTCTATTGAAGTCTGGGATTTGACTTCCAGAGTCACTAGCATCTCATGAAACAAGGCTGAGCTCCGGTTACATGGAAGTTCAGAAAATCAGACACAATTTTAGGGGAAAGAGGAAGGGTCTTAAGAAGAGCCTGAGAACTCGTCCATGATCCCCTACTGATGGATGCAGGATCAACACCCCCCAGAGGACGGACTTACACCTGATCTAAGAAAGAATTACTTATGTCGAGGTAGAGCAACCACTGCAGCATATCTGGGCATGGTGAGAATTATGTAAGCAAAAAAAAAAAAAAAAAAAAAAGCAAAAAGCTACATGTCCAATATAGAATAATCTTTGGAGATTCTCATTACAAGTAAACACAAGGATAATAAGTAGTGGATAAGCTAATTAGTCATGCAAATCTGATGGATTTTCACTGCCTCCTTCCAGCCACTCACTACTTTAGAAGGCATTTCGTTTTCTGAGTAGTGCACAGTTCAGCATCCAATTCATATTAGCTGGGCAAAAAGACAGTCCTTTAATCTTCTGACACTTTGGTCCTCAGTGTGAAGCACATGGAAGGCTTCCAACAGAGGAACAACAAGAGTGATAGTATAAAAGAAGATACTCGCAAAAACTCCCATGGAACAAAATGAGGTGGTGTTCTCTGGCACATCTCATGCCTGAGTGTTGCGGACAGCAGTAACTTATAACCTGCGAACTCAAGGACAGCAACCAATGCATCTGTCTCTTTCAATTATGTGAGCTGCCTTATATATAATAGAGCTAGTAAAAGCGATCTGAAATAAACAACATCAAGCCTTTACAACTAAGGTCACACTGGCCAAAAGGGCTGTGAGTGTTCCAGCAAGCTAGGAACAAGTTTCTAGACAGCTGGAGACATTTCGAGCAAGCATGGGCCAAATTAAACCGATGTGGGAAGCCAAAGTGAAACCAGTAAAAGCTTGCCTACTCAGATGACTTTTGTTTGAGCTGGCAGCTAAATTCAAACAAAATTCCTAGGATGATACTGCTTCAACTGCAACAGCAGTCACCTGAGTCATGTGATAAACACTTTGCTTTAAAATCTCGGCCTGTCACTCCTGAGAGCACTTGCACATCAGATCCATGAGAAGTAAAAAGGAGGGTAAAAAAAAGGGAAAATAAAAGCTTTTGTACAAACTCCATGAACCAAGTCCCCTCTGTCTCTTTCCTTCCAGACATTTCTAAAAAAACAGCTCACTGGAACCACAAAGAACAACAACAACTGAGCAGCATTCTAATATGGGACATCCTGCCGGACCAGCCAGAGCCAAAAGAAAAAAGAAAGCCACAAAAGTCAGAACTCAAATTGGACGTACAAACCCAAACCCTTACATTTGGGGGCATTTTTTTCATTTAAACTAATCTAATCAATTGGTCACCATAACAGAGGGTTCAAGCAGCTGGCTTAGTTAGGTCCATCTGTGACAAACCTTGGAACCAAAGCCATGTGTTCAGATGCACGCACATTTGAAAATGTGAACAAAAGATCAACTATTGTGTCTTAAAATATCTACTGTTGACTTTGTGCATCACCACTAATAAGTATCATAGCACACTGTATAGTTGTAATATTGTTTGTGGCGCCTCCAATCAGATCCCTAGAAATACAGTTTACACATTTATTAAGTCCCAGGGACGGATTTCCTCTCACACTGACATACAAACCACGGGTGAAGGTTTATCAAGGGTCATTGCCTCGTGCTGATGACCCTGTCTTGGGAATGGATGCAGATTAGAGAGCACAAGAAATAGTATGAAATGATGTTAAGAGAGGAAGACTGTAACAAGACAGGAACCTGGTAACAGCACATTTTTTTTTCCCCAGGAAGCAGTAAATACCTGGAAAATCATGAAGAAAAAAAAAAAAAAAAAGGCAAAAAACTAATTAACCACTAAAAGACCACTTAAGTAGATCAGTGGCAAAGCTCACAAGCACAGTAATAACCCAGATATCAGCCTCGCCTATGAGCTGCTATCCACTTTGCTTCCGTCCTACCAGCTGGGAATAAGATCTCATGGCTCTGCTGAGCAGAGCAGGGGCACTACATGACACACCCCACAGCACTGATTCCCCATGGCCCATTAGTCTGGGAAGAAAAAGCTGCAAGGACGATGTACAACTGAGCCCAGTCCCAGCACAGCGTCAGATCACGGCTGGACTGCGACTCCCAGCACGGAGTCCAGCTTGGACCCAGGAGCTGGAAAATGCTCCTTGGCCCCTGTTCAGCCTCTGGGACGTTTTCCAGAAATGAACCAGCTCTGGAGCCAAGGTCTGATAAAATGGAGCCTGGGACTGGACCAGGCTGTTTTTTTGGATGTGTAACCCCCAAAACCCAACAGTCAAGACACCACAAATCCAACACCAAGCTTGACAAGTTGGGTCACTGCAGGCACCAGGCATCCGGGCTCCACGTTTGGGTCTTTTCACATTCCAGTATGGTGCAACTCTCCCTTTTATGGTCATTTACCTAAAATAGGACCTACGCATGCTCGGTTTTGCTAGCTCAGAGCCATCTCTGACTTTGCTCTTCTCTTCGCTGCCACTGTCTTATTTAATTTTTCTTTGCAGCCACACAGAGATAAACTCAGTGAGTAAATGGCCAAGGGATGTTGAGGCTGCTGCAAGAACAAAACCAACCGCTGACTTTCTTTTTATCTAGTAAGGCAAAGGCTTAAATTCTCCTAAGAATAAACTGGCTTTTATTGCAAAAGAAAGAAAAATTCCTAGCAACAACAACAAAAGAGATAAATGTCCTGTGAGAATACAATGGAACTGGGGTAAATTACTCTAAAATAAGAAATCCAGGGTGAAGGGGAAACTCCCCAAAAGTGAACAAGTGCTCTTCACATTTTAAACAAGGGATGGATTTTTTAAAAAACTATTTTTTTTCTTCCTTTCTTTCCAGCAGCTAGAAGTCCCATCTGGTTCCTGTTTCTATTCGTCTGATCTCCCAGAAACTTCTAAAAGCCATAAGCATCAGCCAAAAATTCCCCAGGCATGGACTCCTTTCCAAAATAGCCCACAAAACGGCATTTTTTAGGTGGGTTGGTTTGGAAGGAGCAGAGGGGGGGATGTTGATTTCTGTAACATTCTTAGGAATTTTCTTCCCTCTAGAATTTCTCCTCTGCCTGAATCCCCCTTCCACTTTCTGCAGGCATGCCAACCAGCACAGGGACTACCCACTCCCACACAGTGGGTTTCAGGTCTTCTGGTGGGAGCTCACGAGCTGTTGAGAGGTTTTTATCCCCCAAGAAAGGCAAATGAACTTGCAGTTCACTCACAGATGAGGTCTCCTCCGCTGGGCTGGTGGGTTACATCTGGAGGCTGCGTAAGTGGACATCTTCCTCAGTGAAGGCATGGTCAAGACAAGACTTTTGGAAATTATGACTTGGTGTAAATAAGATAGATAAGACAAAGAGCCTTGGATCACCTCTACCGTCACTGCTCCATGGCAGGTGAAAGAACTTGAACAAAACACATCAACTTGTGCCACAGCCCCCACAGAGAGGGTGGTGCAAGTGTCATTTCCTTCAGGTCCCCAGCTCCTACCTAGCCTGGAAGCAGAGGGTGTGAGCAAGTGGCACTGCAGGCTCTGATGGCCAAAGGGAACAATGGCTTTCCCTGGGTGGGTGCAGCTGGAAAGAGGTGAAGACTGGTTAAGATAAGGACGCTCACCTGACGTTCCTTCATGATGGTTTTGCTCCACAGACATTTAGCTGATCAATAACTACCTCTCCAAAATGGAGCACAGGTGTCCAAGTTCTGTACATTTAGGATCTGATTCAGACAAGCTTTGATAAAGATTGTTGACTCTCACTGACTTCAGCACATGCCTAAAAGCTTCCCTTTGCATAGCTAAGACCAAACAAAACCCTTAACAAAAGCAGCCCCATTTAATTCACCTTTCACTTACACCCATGATTCCTGCAAAGGTGCACAGACACGTTACGGAGTCTCCAAGCACCCCAATCTCCTCTGTTTCTGAATCCTCATAAACCCTCACTGGATCTAAGCAAACAACATAAAAGTGCAATCTTTTAGGCAGTGAATAGGAGACACAGGGACGGCTCCAGAGATGAGAGATGGACTATAGAGATTTACCCCACCACCACCCCCAGAAGAAAGCAGCCCAGGTCAGCAATGACTAAAGGTTGCTACTTTCAGACAGCTGAATTAATGAGATTAATTTAACCTCACAAAAGAACCCAGCTGCCAGGCTGTACCCATCCAGCATTTGTAGTAGAGCAACGGAATAATCTAAAAGGTCACAGTCTTATCTCCACATCCTCCACTCGCATGTGTTACTTGCATGGCTATTGAAAAAAATAAAATAAAAAATAGAGGCATAACCAAGAGCAGGCTCTAGGGCTCCGTGGCACAGCTCTGTGACACAACATAATGCCATGCAGAGCTCAGCAAATTAGCTTGGGAAGCACCCCCAGAAACAGACCAGTGATGTCAGTGTCGTGATAGGAGGGTTACCTGCCTTCCTCAGCGGGGCTATTTCAGTTAGCTCAGGTATCTTTATACGTTGTATCACCTTGGCAGATGCTCTCTGGCGTGCTTTGCTTTGCTGGTGGACTCCGTTTAGATACCAAAGCCTGAATACAGTCCAAAATCACTGCTTGGGTAAGCCTGCCTGGCCAAAGTTCAAGTGCACTGGCCAGAGACTTTATTTCTGCTGCCAAACACATCTGCTCAACAAGCCTTTGGGTCTTCCTACAACGTAGTCCAGTGTGAGAAGAAACCAGTGGATTTCTCTGACCCTGCTGGCAGAATTGGAGCACATCAGAGATCACCAAGAGATCCTGACATCCCCTTATCCCTTCCCAGCCACAAAGCAGGTGAGCTTGACCTGGCAGGGTATTTGTACCAAAGACCAATTGGCATTTCTAGTCAATGCACAGCCCGAGATGCTGCTGTGAACATCTCTCAAACCCTCAGAGCAATTAAATGCTTCATCAATAAAAAATAAACACACTTCATTTTCTATTTATAAAAGAATCTCTCCCTCCCCCCCCCCCCCCCAATGTTTTATTTTAGCAAGTGCACTCAACCATGTTCTCAATCTGCACTTCATTTCCTGCTATTCAGCTTTCTGTGGTTCACAGACAAAAATACCTGGGGAAAAAAAAAAATGAAAAAAAAAAAAGCACAATACCAGATCCCAGGGGGCTCTGATTTAATGCAGGAAATAAATGTGGCACGCTGTATAACAGAAGCCCATGCCCAGGCTGGGAGCGGGAGGCACAATGGACAGGGCAGAGCACGTAGGTTCAGAGGTGGTGGTGCAAAGAGCTTCCTGTGTCTTCTCCAGTCAAGATGGTGGTGAGCAACTCTGTCTCCATCATTTGTCCTTGATTCCTTCAGGAGCAGTAGAGAAAGCAAGATGTTCTTTCTGCAGGAGGAAGAGCAGTGCACAAAGCAACCTTTCAGGCCCAAAGCAAGAGCAAGACCTTCAGTCCCTGTTCCTGCTAGCCCAGGACCTTTCACCAATGCATGAATGCATTTCTGCAGCCATTCCCATCTACACAGATCCTAGAACACCCAGACTTCTGCAACAATACATGGGAGCAGGCACAACCCGGCAAGCAGGTCACAACAGGATTTATGGACCAAGACGTACAGGGTGCCCCCAGGGACCCAGGAGGATGTGGCTATTCCCCTTGCAAACTGGGCAAAAGGATGGGTTTGGGAAAAGAGGTAAAAAAGAAGGTTTTGTGGTTTTGGAGATGAAGTCCTCCCCACCTGCTGCAGCATGCCCTCTCTTCACATTACATTTGCTTTTGGTGCTGCTCCCTGACAGAACACAGATGAGCTGAGGCTGGAAAAGAATCCACCAAAAGAGACCCGGCAGACCCACCTCCAGCACTGCAGCAGCCAGGACAGCCAAGGGAGAGCAGGCGAGGCTGGAGACAAAGCCACGGCAATCCCAGTCCCACCCTGGCTGCCCCACCGGTGGCTGCAACGATGGAAACCACAGCAGGGAGCTCACTCACACATTTTTACTATGTCCCTTCACCCCAAGCAATGTGAAACAAGACACTAAATAGGTGACACAGCCTTAGAAACATCAAGCTTTGTCTGTGCTCCAGCTTCCTCTGCTGTTATCCCCAGTGGAGAATTACAGCTACGGGGTTTGTAGGGGTTGATTTAGCAAAGGGGAAGGAGGGAGACAGAACCAGGCTGGAGAGGGAAGATAGAGAAAGAAAGAAAAGTCCAGGGAAGGAGTGGGCTGGGGGCTAAATACAAGTGTTAGGGAACAGAGCAGAGTTTGTAAGCAAAGAGATGGGAAGGCAGAGAGGGAGAGCCAAGGATAAATTGTTTTGATGAGTGCTCCAACCCTGAAATAAATATAACCACCCAAGGGGGCTGTGTGACTCAGTCTGACATTTTGGCTATTTTTTTTCATGCCACCAGATGTAATCAATTTAGCTGGGGGGTGGGAGGGAAGCACACATTTTTATTGCATTCTAATGTCCACAAAAAAAAAAAAAAAAAAAGAGACTTGTTTTGTTTTGTTTTCTACTCATAGTATATGGCACTTCATGCAAAACCAAGCAACAGCAGAACTTCCACCTGCCCTTCGCCATCCCAGAAATAAGAGTTTTGGGGGCTGGGGGCAGATGGGTCTGGTCTGTCCAGGGGTAGCCTCAACACCCCCCTCACCTCCTCTGCAGCAGGAAGAAAATCTCCGAGCTGGAGGAGAACGTAAAGGATAGCTGTGTGACTGTGTTCGCATTTGCTTCAATATGCACGAGGGAACAAATATGGCCAATAATGTCCTAAGATGTTGTCGTGCTGAAATTCTTTGTTTACCAAGAAACGACATGTTGAAAGCCCTTGGCATTTATGAAGCAGATGATTTCTATTCATTTATTTGAAGCATTTTGCAGTACTTACCCAGACACTTGGAGCGATTATCTTGCCAGATCTCATGTGGAGGACTGGGTCAGATGGGCGAGCTCCAGCACAGCTCCCGGCCTGCTAGAGGAAGCGGTGTGGTGCTTGTGTAGGTGTTGCTCACCTATCCTATATACCAAGGCGAGGGAGAGAGCTCATCCAGCTTGTTGCTTTCAGTAGTAGGTTCAATTGGGCATACAATCCTTCAACTCTTGTCCAAACCTGTGGGGAAACATTTATGTGCACTGTTAAACTGCTCCTGCATTCCACCCAGAGGCTGATGCTGTTCTGTGGTAGGTGAATAATTCTTATATTTACTCTCTGCAAAATATTTTGGACTCTGGAGAGTTCTTGCTCAGGCAGACTCCTCCTGAATTAATAACAGCTTTGCCTGAGCAACAGTTAAGAAATGAGAAGAAAGTGCCATGGAAATCAGGGTATTTTTAAAATTCTTTATAGTGATGGACTGTGCAGATAAAGGTGCTGGCAGGAAACACCCATTCCCCTTTCTGCCATACAACTGTCCACCTCTAGCTCCTGCCCACTGATCTGCAGTAGAGTTGTAGGAACTTAGCCCAGCACAGGGCCTAAAGGCACACATCCTAAAACTAAGCAGAACTGTCCATTGAACTGGCTACCAAGTCTCCATCAAGCGATCAACACAACAACCATTATGTCTAATATCTACAATGACCTCCATCCTGCATTTTACTTTAAGATCTGCAAAGATGTAGTATTCCTCCAGAGTTACTTCAACCACAGCTAGATCTTTGGATGCCTTCTTGCGTGGCTGTTGGCATGGAAAAGAAGCCCAAGTGCCCTTGCAGTTCCCTTTTGCCAATTTTCTTTCGATTAGATACACTTCCATCTCCCAGGAAGCTCCAAGCAGAAGGCTATTAGCAATAAGGGAGCTGTGTGAGGTCGCTTAATTTCTTAAGATGATCTACAGTATCTCTTCATTTTCAACTCTGAGCACATCTTCCTTGCCTCTTGAACACATTCCCAGAATCTTAAACCCTACTTCAAAATCAAATACATCACATTTATTTTTCCCCCCTTTAACTGAGAGCAATTTGAAATATATATAAATGATTTGATTGCATGAATTTCTTATCACCTATTTGAATGTTTCAAATCAAGTAATCCACCACGATGCATTCTGGGAATGTTGCAAATTAGCCATTTGGAACGCACTGCACTTTCCAGGAACTGCTTCACGTGTGTTCAGTACCTATACTACATCAATTTCACACATTTATGTGCATATCTGGAAGTACCAAATTAATATTTCCATTCATATTCTTGTGGAGACAATCTCCAGACGTTCAAGGAGTTGTCCTGTCACAATGGAGTAGAGAAGGGAGTGGAGAAAATTCTACATTTGTGCAATGACCTTGTATTAACTTCATAATGCCACAAATCCTTGGGCTGGTATTTGCTAACTTTTGAAGATTTAATTAGTTAGGCTTACTATTTGGTTATCCTGACTTTCTAAGAAAAAGAGGCTGTCAAAAGAAAACAATCTTTAAGTTTGAAAATCCAGAGGAAAAAACGTGCATTAAACCACAAGACTCCTGTAAATGATAAATTCAATCTTGGAATTGCTGTTACAGAAACATCATGAATGGAGGTTTCTCAGTGCCAAGACATAATTTTTGCTGCTTCAGTTCTAAACAGATTTTTCTGTATTTGAGCTGTCCGTTAAAAAGAAAGAAAGAAAGAAAAAACAACACAACCAAAAACCAACAAGTCACCAACAAACCAAAAGCCTCCTACCAGAGACACTCATAACTAAGTTAACACCGTGTTTTTAAGTCCGGCATCCTTGACCCAGATAGGAAGAAAGGCAAACTAGAAATCCAATACATGCACTAAGATACCCACTTTAAATTGCCACAACTTTCTAACTGATAAAATGCTTTTCCTTAAGCTGAATAATTTTTCAAGCCTCCTCACTAAGGAGATGGAATTGAAGTCATGCTAAAAAAATGTTGATGTATTAGACACTGAAAGTAGACATTTTTGCCTTTATGTTTCTGAATCATTCTTAAAAAGTAGAGAAGATTAAAAACTAATGATCAAAATATGTTTTTTCAATAGAAAGTGCAGTTTTCACAAAATCTGAATGTTCCATGGAAAAACTTCAATTTTGCCAGAGCTGTGCAGCTTTCCACTAGGGAAGATCTAAATAAAAGATTTCCTTTTAAGTTCCAGTTGACTGAAATGTAAACTTTTAAGTCACTTTTCAAAACAAACAAACAAGTAAATAAATCAGAATCCATCCTCTTAAGATTTTCTTTAACTTGACATCTCCTTGGACATGAAAGATGGACTTTCACCATGGGGCAGAGATTACCAAGGAGCTCTACAAAGATGACTCCAACCAGCGCAGTCCACACCTTCAGCAAAAACGTGTCACTGGGCTGGGATGAACCATGGAAAATTTCGACCCAAAAGGAATGAGTTTGAGAAAGATACAAGCACAAGTGAAGGAGGACAGGCAGGAATAGCAGTTGGAGCTCAACCTCTGTTCCAGCAGCTCTTGCCAATGACTGTGAGTGCTAATAAGTAACAGTCCCCCTGTGCATGCCACGTGCAGCCAAGGCAAGATAGATGCGTTCGTTTCTGCTGCCAAGCAGCCCAGACCAGATACCGGCTGTGGTTGCGTTAGTAGAGACCCGCACCAGCATTTGTCCCTCCACCAAGGAGGAGGTCCCTTGGGATGCACCGCATTAAGGGCAGCGCCCTGCTTTGCCCAGCCTACATTTATCCATTCCTGCGGCTGCTGGCAGCGTGGGAACCCTACAGGCACCAGAGCTGGGGTTGGGTACCACCAACCCATGCACATTGCCTTTCTGCATGTCCTCACTGAGCACAGGGGCACTGCAGCACCGCCGTGACTTCAGTCGGCTGGCAGGGAGGGGACCCACACGTAGCAGTGCTGGTCACCAGTCCTTTTCCACCTCTCCGCCTGCCAGGGCTGGTTCTGACCTACTGAGATCTCTTTTTTTTTTTTTTTTTTTTCTTTTTTTTTTTTTTTTTTCAGAGGGAGACATAGCTCCTGCAGGGAGGAAGGGTTTCGTGGAGTCTTTCTTCCACATGCCCAGCCTCTCCCTGCCCTCTCCAGGCCTGAGAGCGACCAGAGGCAATTGCAACCTGAGTCCTGGCCCAGCCCCGAGAGCCCCACACACAGCTTCTCCCCACACACATCTCTGCTCTCCCTCCTTCAGAGCGGGACAGCTGTCCCCAGAAGGCAGCTCACAGGACAATTTTCAAACAATCCAGTATAAATGGAGTTTGCAAACCTATTTCTTCACAGTTTCTTCCTGCCCTGGAGCACCTTTTCCCTCTGTTCACCCTGCTGGGGCTCAGCAAAATGGGGGGTGTTTTCTTTTTCTCTGGAAAAAGGAAAGAAAAACAAAAAATATCAGTGTTGCCAACTCTTGCAATTTTAGTCCCACAGTACTTGATGTTTTTCTTCACCCCCTCCCCAGCTCCTTGCTCCGATGTATTATGCAAAAATCTCAGATTTCATTTTAAAAAGAGGAGAAAAGGAACAACCAGTTCACAGGCTTCCAGGTCCCAGAGAAAAGCTGAGAAACACAACCCCAGGGCACACCAAAGTACCCCCTAAACCCAAAAAGCAAGCACTGGGGAACCAACTATTTTAGTTAATTTCCTTTTCTTAAAAAAAAAAAAAGAAAAGAAAAAGAAAAAGAAAAAGAAAAATCAAAAACCATCATGGTTTTAATCCATCCTCTTGTCCTAAAAGACCCAATAGACTTTTGAGCCCACACTGGGTATGTGTGTACTGCAGAGACCCCCACCATGGCGTGAGGGATCTCACAGGCACCTGGTTGAGATGGAAAGGACTGGGGCTCTGGGACAGACCTACCTGCTGAATCAGCACCTCCAGGGGACATCCACATCCTCTTCTCACTGCAAGCCTCTACCAGTCTGGAAAACCTTGTAAAGCAAGTACAAGCCAAATGAGCTGATTTTGAAACACCAACACATCCAATCCACCTCAGCACCATCCTGCCCTAAACACCCCCCTACCACAAACACCCTGCAGTGAATGTCAGGCTGGCTGGCAGCATGCCACATATCCATGGGCATTTTTACCGTCCTTTCCAGGCACATGCCTTGGTCGGATGCTCTCTACCTGCCAGAGGGTGCCAGAGGGTCTGTCCTTGCAGGAAAATGAGTGCACCATGTGGTTTTCTCAGTAAAACAGAAGATCTGGGGAGGTCACGATGCTGTCTGTAGATACAGATGCTCAGAGGTATGTGGTGCACACAGCAAGAACATGAGTGCCTTTTCACGCCTCCCTCCCACGTGGTGGGGGATCCTTTGCTGACCCCAACGATGGGGCTTGATCATCCTTGCTGAGTCTCCCCTTTGCACTTTCAAGAACCAGGAACTTGTGTCAGAGGGAGGCATGCTCAGATGAGGACAGTAACTTTGGACCAGTCAGAGATTTTACTTTTCTTCTGTCTTGTTTTGGCCTTAAAATAAATAAATAAATTTAAAACACAAGTCATCCAACCTGAAATATTGTGGCTGCTGCTTATATATGGAAAATATTTAACAGTTCAAGTCAGAAAACCCAAAATTCAGAGACTCAAGGGCAATCCAAAACTCCTAGGGTCTTCAAAATCAGACTAAAAATACCATGAGAACAGGCTCCCTTGGACCAGATACTAATTTACTGCAGCACTGTGAAGGAATTAAAGCCGTCCTAAAAGCACCAGCTGGGATCTGCCCTGACATTTTCATGTCATCTGCTCCCTGGTCCTGTTGTATAGGCCATGTAGGGGTGGGCTGGAGCTTTTCGGGGCCCTGCTGTAATCCAGCAAACCTTGGCTGGTAGAACCGGCCCCAGAAGAGATTCCAGCTGGCTTAAGTTAGAGCAGCCCCGTGGCTGCTCTAACTTAAACCACCTGCCGGTTCAGTCCTGGGCCAGCGCTAGGATCTGGGAGGTATAAGCATGGCTCAAAGCCAAATCTGTCTGCTCTCTTCCTCATCTGTCCGAGTAGGAGCCAGAGGTCCAAACCCTATTTCGGGATGGCTCTAGAACAAGGCTTCAGAGGGACACCTTTGTGCTCCTGGTTGCATTTAAAAATCCAAGCGTGGGGATTCCACCACTTCACCCTGACTTCCTTCCCTTCTCTCACCACGTGCTTGCAATCACGCTATCGAAGCCCAGACATGAGGAAATGCACAAGGACAGGTTCTTTCCTGGAATGGCTGATGCCTTCTGCCCTTGTCTGACTTCCCAGGCAGTCTCTCCCCTGCAGCTCTGGCAGCTCTGCTCCTGTAGGGAACCAGGAGATACAGACCCGGCAGAGGTTTTTTCTCTTTTTAAGGAACAGAAAATAGAATAAAATAATAATAATAGTACATATAAAAAACAAACAAACACATCACCACCACCACCAAAATAACCTCTTGACTCTGGTTTGAGCTTTGGCCATAAGATCACAAACGATTTACACAGCCCTGATTCACCCGTGCAGAGACAGACACCTAATCATGTGCGATGGCAGGAATTACCCTGATAATACAGCCGGGATTGTCCTGCCCCTGCCCTTCCTACTTGCCTTTCACCCTGCAGCTAGCAAAGATAATGAGTAACAGTGATATTAAACAGGGATTTGGGGGTTTCTACCTTTTTTTTTCCCCAGAAAGTGGATAACACACTACAGTAGATAGAAAAATCCATCCGACTTTATTTAACTGTAACATTTATTAAGAGCAATGAAAAGGTCAGCGTGGAGCTCCCAGAGTATGGGCTAAACTCCTTTCCCCAGCCTTGAATGCGACAAGAAAGCAGATCCTTTAAGATGCAACTATCTTAAGCTCCCTTCCGATGGTTAAACTCTTAGTAATTCTAGGTTTTGGAGACAAACGTCAAAGCAGAGGGCTCTTCCCTTCATTATTCAAGTAAAGGCCCCATCAATATTATCTGTAATAAGAATCTGCTGTTGACATGGCTCACCCCGCAGTTCCTGTTCCAGGCAGTAGTCCCTGTCAATAGGATTAAAGTGGAGGAATGCCTTTGACAAGTCCACCGGCTGCTGATTCATTGCTGCCATCAGGCTGCCGGCTGGGAAAGGCACTGGGCATGGATGGCGAGCCCACCATGGCCAGCCGGGGCAGGCAGGCCCCGGGGTTTGGTTTCTGGTGCCAGAGGGGAGCAGGTTGAGATGGGAAGGAGGAAACGGGGAGAGGGATGGCCCAGGAGTGGTTTGCATTGCTCATGCCCTGCCTTGTCACCTCTGGGTGATGCGGTGACCCAGCTTTGTCCTGGAGTTCAGCCATGGGGATGAAGGGTTTGCTTGAGGGCCCACTGACCCCGTGGCCAAAATGAAATGGCACAGTAAAAGCTCCGGAAGGAAAGCTCTGGGCACCAAACGCTGCACATTGCTGGAGCACATTTGGCACATCCAAACCTTGGCAACCCTGACCTGTATTTCCTTCTCCTTTTCCACCCTGCTTAGCAAAGCTCCCGGTGCAATGACTCTGTCATCACCCGTTGGCTCTCATGGCCCCACGTTTGGAAAGCTGCTGGCTCTCGGTGCTTGCAGACCGGTGACTGAGGAGGGGGGACTGGAGGGGCCCGTGCTGCACAGAACAGCACCAAACTTCAGAAATAAGGAAAAAAAAAGTCAGCTCCCAGCCTCCAAACCTTCTGCCTCTCAGCTCTTCGAGTGGCGCACACGGGACACATGCACGCACGCACCAACGCCCTCAGCTTTTCCAGTGACTAAGTCCCAGCCTAATCCGCTCTGTTCCCGTCCCCTCAGGTGCTGAGGCCAGGTCAGGAAGCAGGCAGCCTAGAGTAAATAGATTAGCTCTTTTTTAAATAAAACCTCTATTATTATCCTGAGGAAAAAAAATAACAACCCTCGTTTTCAGGAATTGTTACATTTAATTAGGCTGCAGGTTCCACTGGGCTCTACACACGGAGCCAAGAAAGCAGGAATGTCAAAATATTCTGCACGCGAGATGAAAAGCCCCGAGCCGGGTGATCCAGTGAAAGGGAGCCCTGTCAGCTGGCCTGTCAGCTCGGCCATAGATTTTTCAAACCTAATTAAAATGATCTTTAATTCCCCTCCCCCCCCCCCCCCCCCCTGGTCTTCTTTTTAAAGAAACACATATTTCAGCTATTTCTAAAAAATACGTATTTTTTAAAAATCAGTCAGATTTCCTGCATTGAGCTGGCCAGGAGGAAAGTGAAATGGAGACAGGGAAACCCCTCACGGGCACCCAGGGGTGGAAGGCAAGAGGACGGGTGGGTGCTGAGACAGCGCCGTGCCCAGGGCTGGCCCAGGCAGGAAGGACAAGGCACCGAGCTCTGTCCCTGCCTGTTTCCTGCCACCTTAGGGGGAACAGGGCCTTTTAGGCTCTTTGTAAGTTAACAGGAGAGCATCAAATAACACCTGACTGCTGCACCAGTTCTCAGCAAAACTAGAATGACTCGCAGGCTCTTGAATTTTTGGCTGACAGCTCAGACCAAAAGGGCTTTCACTGCCCTAGGGTTAGCAGTTCTGATGCTTTGGTGTCGATAGGGGCAGTTTGCAAATCCCGAAATGGGAGCCTTATAGGAGAGCTTGAGGTACAGCTGCTTGTTGCTCACGTCCATGCCTCGCCTTCGCGGGGCCCAGCCGCTCCCTCGCCACATTCATTGTTTTCAGGAACGAGATTGTTCTGCTCTCGGGAACGTGCCCCATGGAGCCCTGCAGCAAAATGGGAGCTTGCGAGGCGAGGCTGCAGCACAGGGCAGAGCAAGTCCTGAGAACCCAACCACAAAACGGGCATAAACAGGGATAAAGAGTTTTAAAACGAGAAACGCTAATGCTTAAGAGATTAGGTCGATAGGTGTAGAAACACAGTGTTTCCCCTACCACCTCCCTGCCCTGCTGTCTCCAAGAAACGTATTTGCTTATTTAAACAACCACTTTTTTTTTTTTTTTTTTTTTTTTTTTTCAGCCTGGTTTCCTAGAGAAACAACTCTTTTGTGATCGCGCCGTGGGTGTGTCTGTCTTTCTGTCCCTAATAAAATTTCTGAACTCGCTGGCCAATTTCAACCAAGTTTGCCAGAAGGGCAGAGTCCTCAAAGAAACTCACTGCTTACGAGCCTTCCCAGGGCCGGGCAGACAAGGGAAAGGCGAGCCCATGCTGAGAGAAAGGCTGAGGCATGCGCTTGTTTGATATTAAACACCAGAGCATCCAACCTTGAGCCATCTTATATGTCTCTCCACAGGAGGCTGAGCTTCCCTGAATTACCCCAGCTCAGTGCGCTATAGGAGCAGCAGCAGCCGAGCTGCTTTGCACTGAGAATTTAGCACGTGTGGCAACTGATATCCCCTGCTCCTAAGAAATGCCAATAAATAGCAAGGGAAGCAGTGCCAGCAGGGTGAAATGAAGCGTTTGCAGCCACAGGGCTGCACTGGCACCAGAACCAGCTCTCCAGATACCCAAGCTGGTCTTTGACCCACCCTGCACCAAAGTTTCCCCCCGTGCACTGAGGGGCACCCCCTGCTTCTCGCAGCACCCTGGCTGGTGCCCTGCTTGGGCATGGAGGAGCCCAGCTACCACAGAAGTCAGCAACTTGTAAACTGAGCACGCCTGACCCAGGATCAGCCGGCGGGATGGACGCTGCCATGAGGTCGGTCTCCTACAGCATCAGTTTTCAGCCTGAACTTGTGCTTTAACATCAGTTTGGGAATGGCCAGCTGCTAGCAACTGCAAGCACCTCTTTCTTCTGCAGCTGTGTGGGGATGCTCCTGGCTGGGGCAGGGGCTGCCCCGCTCCTACTGAGCTCAGGTGCCAGCAGGCAGGAGGGGCTAGGGAGCACAAGGGGTGAATTAACACCCCCCACCTCGGGCTGCTCAGTGCCAGCACAAGGGAAAAATCTGATTAAGAGTCTTCCTTTTTCAGGTGAGGTTTTGTCCAGGCAGATTTAGGATGCTCTAAATGAAGGGGAAAAAGAAGCCAAGGGAGCTACCAAGGGTTTGGCTGTGGCAATGAGTGTCTGCTGTCCGAGCCAGGGAAGCAGGCAGAGAAGTGAGAAGATAAAAGGACACTTCAAAGGGGAGTGTCTCAGTTTCAACAGTCTTGTCCCTGATACCACTTCTTTTAAATTTGGGAATCTCCTCAAAATATCAGAATCACCCACTTCACTGCGATGTCCCGGCATTTCCCAATCCCTTCACATCAACCCCTTGCTATCTCTTCAGAAACACCCACTAAAATATATATAAATAATAAAACAGTCTCCTGGAGCAACACAACACCTCGAAGGCAGCCCAGCAGGCTTTCCCATGCCATTGCTTAGGGAAAACTCCCCCGGCTGACCTTCGGCAGGGCAGGACCGCGTGCCCACAGAGGCGAAGAAACACAGCCTTGCGCAAGGCGCTGCGGGGGGGACAGATGGGTGGCTTCGCCCCCCCAGTGACCAAGTCACCGGTACAGGGTCTTGCGTGCCTGGGAATCATGTCCAGAGGGGAACAGATGGAGCTGGCATTTTCGGGCCCCTGCAACTGGCTGCCCAGCGGGTAATTTAGGAAAGGGAGAGCAGATAATTTCCTGCCGGACTGGTCTGCTGGAAGGGCCCGTCCCCTCTGGGGCAGCCAAGCCTGGAGGCGCAGGAGCCAAACGCGCTCCCTGCTTTTATAACAGGGCTGCCTCCCCGTGCTGCCGTCACCGCCAGGGCCATAAGACATGGCAGGCTCTCCCCCACAGAGGGTAAAAAGTCAAAAGGGTATTAAGCTGTCAGATTGGGGCAATTTATGTGTATAAACAGAGCCCTGTTTTGCTGATTTACGCCCTGATAGCGCACGGCCCACAGGTAACGAAGGCGGCACATCCCCACATCTGCCGGTGGAAGCAGTCGGGATTGACTGACCCATAAAACTGCGAGGCCTGGAGTTATCTGCCTTCACATCTACATGCACACACGCAAACAGCCGCGGCCAGCGAGTGCTCATGGAGTAACACGATACAAGCAATAAACGCTTTCCCCCAGCAAAAGTTGGGAGGGAGATTAGATAAGGCGGCTAAAACAAACTTTAACCACCATGGTGGGAGCTCGGCCGGCCTGGCCCCTTGCATGGCTGGGTAGGCCACGGCACAGATGGCCCAAGTCATGCAGGGACAGTTGCCCCTTCACAAGAGAAATAAAAGGGTTGCAGCTGCCCCAGAAACCTTGGGCCTTCCCCTAACAATTGCACCAAGAAAGCAGGTTGTCCCCGAGCACCAGCACCCATGCGTGGAAGCAACGGGGACACGGGCTGGTGCCTGCCCCCAGCCGAGGCCGCTGGCAGCCTGTGCTTCCCACTGCCGCGATTCATGCCTTCACATCATCACGCCGCCACAGGGATGTGAGCGGCTGCTGCATTCCCATCCTGCCCAGCAGACTTCAGTGTCAATTGCATGCTTTAGGCAAAAATAACAATTGGAAAAAATAATTGCATTTATCATGTTGGCGACTCGGCCAGCTACATAAGAATGTTACATAGCAAAACCGCAGAGTTCAGCCTGTTTCCACATAGGCAGCAGAACAATGACTGGCAGGAATCCCCTGACATCAGATGCTCGTGTTTAACTGAAGCAAACCTTCTCCCAGCATCTCCAGTCCACTGACCTGGGACGCTGCAGTAGCCCAACAGGTGAAGCTGATGGAGATGCTGCTGGCCAGAGGACAACTCCCAACAGCAGCTAAGCAGGCAGGAACACTGCAACAGACTTGTTCTCATCTATTTTGTCAACAGAGGCTTGGAAAGAGGTAGGATTAAACCTTGCAAATGACGCCATGACTCGCAGGAAATTAAACTTCCCCTGCTCCAGGCAGCAGCGATGGGTGACAGATTATTGAAAAGGCAAATGACGGCTCTTCCAGTGTCACTACGGGCCAGGCTGATAGCTGAACTGCAGCCATGCCTGAAACGGTGACTTTCTGCCCTGCACAGCACTGCGAGATGTTATTTCAGCCTAGACTTGCCTTCTGTGCTTAGCCTAACTCTGCTCGTATGTAACCTGGCCACTACATTCACATGCTGCTTTCCTGCATAATTTAGCTCATCAGGGTCGCGAGCATGCTGTTAACCCTCTTTATTTGTATGTAGAGGGATTTAACATCACACAGGTCCCACCTCAAGGAACCCAGGCAAGAAAAGCAACGGAGAGCCCAACGTTATGAAAGGCTTCATCTATTCTGATGGTTGCCACAGAAATCCTGCTCACACTCACTGACTGTGGTTACTGGTACGCCTCTCTGCAAGTCATATCAGGTCAGGATCCGAGCAGAAACCAGCTCATCAAAACAGACCATGCCAGAGCCCCTACAAATCCAGCTCCCAGCTGGTCGCATGGTCACTCCATCCAACTCCAGAGACAAGATGGGGCAGGGAGGAAAGAGTGATGCTGTCCCTTTTGGATGCAGTGCCCAGCTGGACGAATGAAAAAAAAAAACCATGAAATTTCCCCCAAGAGCCTTGTAAGCAAATGTAAGCTCAAATACATCCCTCAGGGATGCAGCTTTCAATACCTTCTAACTCTATACTGTGGAAATTTTGTCAGCTATAGATTCCCTCATACCTCATTGTATCGGTACAAGAACATCCAAATGAATCTCTGTTTCTCTACTCACAAGATATAAATGGTCAGCAATGACTGAGGTATCACTGGTCAGCGCATTCCCCATGCCTGATCCTGCAAAATGAAACTCAGTCTAAGCTACCTTCAAGATGCAGTAACGGCATCTCAGGTAATAGCCTGTTATTTTCAACAAATCTTGAACTGCTTTAAATCTTGTTTAACAAACAACTTTAACATATAGAAACACTAGTGCAAACATGCTCGGTCCAATCCTAAGTAGATTCACCCTGAGAACACAGGTTGTTGTGGACATCCATCTCCTCTAGGTCTTGCTGTTGTGGGTGATGACCACGAGATGTGCATTGCCACCTTGCTGGGAAGGCTGCCACCCCACAACCCCTGGTGGCTTTAAGCCTTTCCAAGTTGAGATGGAGAAGAACCACATGGCTGGGAAGTCTGTGGGTAAGGGAATGCTTCAGCCACTGCATTCACCCAGCTGCTGCAGGGTGAATGCCTATCTAGAGCCTTGGAGTCACACGCAACATACCCTACAGCACTTTTAAATTAATTTTGAATCATGCATCCAGGAAGGTGTATTATAATGGTCAAAAAAATCACTTTTGGCTTATTTTACCATTGTTTGTAGACCAAGATAAAAGGTACCTAAGAACTCCAGGGGAAATCCCACCTCCCCAGAAGTGCTGGCATTTTTGATACTGACCTCAACGTGAGCAGGACCTCAGCTTTTACCTACATGCAGACATCCGTCACCGATCCAGCTATGCCACTGTAGCGATACTGGTTCAATCCTGCTGAGATGCTGGTGCTCCATAAGGAGGTGTGCCATAAGTTACGAAGCCTGGCCAAAGCTCCTAGATGACAAGTTAAGACCTGATGAAGTACATTCCCAGAAGCCTTGTTCCCCCCCTCTGAATGCCTCCATATTCAGTTTCTAGTTGCTGTATACGGATCTAGACAAAATCCTCTCACTTGCTTCACTCTCCCCATCTGCAAAATGGAACCATCTCTTCCCTTAACTCTGCTCTGGTGGCTCAACAAACAGGGTCATGCAAGGCTTTGCCACCCTTTCAAGACACCTTCCTGGCTCTTCCCTGAACCCTCTCCAAGGCATTGACTTTTTAACTCACTGCAGCAGCACTGGCACTGGAGATGTACCCCATAACCTGCTCAGACACAGCCCAGCACCAGGAACATCCCTTCACCAGGTGACTTTGGCCCATGTCCCCAAAAGCTTCTTCAGCATTCTGCAATCCTGGAGCCTCCTGCCCCAGAGGCGCAGCTTTTATCCTTTGTTCTTTTATACACCTGCATCACCATGTTTGTTGTTTGCTTAAGCCTGGCTCCCCAAGCTCTCTGTATTCCTCCATATCAGTGACCTTTCCTCCTCATTATTTACTGCTTCCTGGCTTGTTACACCATCAGTAGACCACATCAGTGGTGATTTTACATTTTCTTCCATGTCATTGATAAAGATATTAAATGCAAGAATACTGGAGGGACCTTGCAACAAACACAGCTGGCGGATGATTTACAGTTACATTTGGAGACCTGTCAGGGAGCCAGGTTTTAATCCATTTAATGCACACACTCTTGATTTTATACTGCTCTAGATCCTTAATCAAAATGTCATGTGGTACCCAGTCAAATGTCTCACAGAACCCTTGTATGCTACTATCACTTCTATCAACTAAACCAAAGAGAGACATCACGTTCTGTTTTCCAGGAACTCATGCTGATTGGCATTAATTACAATTTTCCTCCTTTAATTGCTCATGGACTCCCACGAAGAAGGACTAACTTGTACCATGAAGCATACCACAAGCAGCATCTCTCTGACTCGTCCTTGGCCACGGAGCAGGTATGGGAGCACTTTGGGAACAGGCATCCCCCCAGAACCCAAAGCTGGAGCTGGGGGCAGGCACCAGGTGGCACAGGATGGGGACCTCTGAAACCACCATGGTCCTGCTGAGGGGTTTGCCTCTTCCAAAGGGCTGGAGGGGCAGATTAGCTGCTCCTATCTCAGGCACTGATGTGAACAGCAGCTCTGGCTGACAGGGGAATCAGCCATCACCTGTCTTTGCAATACCACTGAGGTCCATGCTGCAACCACCTTCTGAGGAAAAAACCTCGAAGTGATCAGGAGAGTCTTTTTTTCATGAGCAGATGGGTGATACAAAGTGCTTAGATCATTGCAAGAAGGCCAAAGCTGTTTATTCCATATGTAGATGAGACTGAAGCATGCTTCTAGCAATAACAGTGGATATTATCTTGCTATCACAGATATTTGGTTCTGTTCCTTGAAAGTTGGAAGTAATTCACTCGCTCCCGCCTGAGTCAATGCCTTGGTTCTTTCAGCTCTCCAAGTGAAATTTAGAGGGCAGTCCTACAGCACCTGCCCTGATACTGGAAGCTCTAGAATGCTGACTAGTTTTTTGTTTTGTTTTTAATTCTTCAAATCATTGTCCAAGTCTCTCAAGTGAGAGTATTTTTTTTCATTAAGGAACTACAGATAATAAAAGGAAACAGGAATTTTTCTTCAAATATCAAAAACACATTGGTTTTCATTTTGATGTAGTCAGTATTTCTCAAAAACCTGGAGCAGAACAAGAGGTTTTGTTCAACTCAAGACTATCTTTTGAGGGAGGTACTATTTGTTTTACTTTTAATGATTTAATTAAAGCTAAAGGATATTACTAGAAAAAATGTTTCCTGTTGTGTAGGAGAGGGACAGAAAACACACTGTGAAGTTCTTTCAATGCAACAGTTCAGCCATGTTGAGGTGAGGTCACTAAGCATTTCAGCATCACTTATCCTGCATTTTTTTATTTGCTACAAGTGTTTTAGCTGGGGGATTTTTATGATCTCCAGTCCTGGAGAAATACTACTGGAGCTGTCTCTTTTTGTTGTGCCATCCTCAGTTACGGGCAGCTGCTTAGAGAAGAAATTATAACCTCACTACTACCACAAAAATAATTCCCTTATACGACCTGCTTGGAAGAAAGGGGCATCCAATGCAGCTACCTAAAAAGCCCTTTTGAAGTTTAAATTTCCCAGTCCTTTACATCCAGGAATGAAAAGCAGAGGAGGATGGGAGACAAGATTGCATCCTCCCAGACAGGGACCACGTTTCCCCTCCACCATTCTCCACTTGTCTCACTCTGAAGAAAAGGGTTGTGCTGGATGGGAGAGATGTTTCCCTACTTATTATACGCAGGCTCTTCTCTGTCCCAGGGAGCAGCGTAGCAGACAGTGGTTTTCAGCTGTAAGAGAATCTTACAGCTTTTTTGCATTTTTCATCCTTCCTCTGCTTAAGGCGAAGACTTGGCAGGACATGCTGGAAAAACACAAAGGATATCATAATCTCAGGGTTAATGGCTACACTGCTGAAAACTTTGCAGAGCCTTTGACTTATCTCATAAGTGAGCCCAAGAGCTGCTCTGGCATTAGATGTCACCTATGCATTTGAAACAATCCCCAACATCAATAAATCTCAGCAAACATCCCCTTGCTACAAACCAAGTGCCTGCGAGGGTGCTAATCCCCGGCCAACATTCGCTTGACTAAATTATTTTTAAAAGATGATGCAGCTAATACTCCTTATACCAGAGAATCCTGCATTGTTTTCCTTGCAAATTGCTCCTCCAAAAGGATAAAAGCTACAGCCTCTCGCTTCCCTTCCCAAAGGAGCCCTTCTCTGCTGGAGCAGCAGCCTGCAAAGGAAGGGAGGCACATCAGGTGAGCCCCAGCCCGGTCCTCAGCTGTGGCCGAGCCCGGTGCCACTGGTAGGTGTGACACTTTGGTGGCCGTGCCTGTGTCTAATTACGACCGGCTCCTCATGCTGTGCCTGGTGCTGGCGGCTGCAGCCCTGGGTGCGGATTAGGACGTCCCTCTGGCAGCGAGCGTGGCGGTGCCGGGGAGCAGGAGTGAGGCCACGCAGGAGTCAGCGGCATTGAAGGGCTCTGCACTGGCAGAACAATGGGTTTGCTCCAGGCGCAGCTACTGACTTTTAACAGCTCTGTGCCAGTAACCCCATACGGGATTGCATCATGGAAAATCCTAGTGGAAAGCCAGGAACAAAGGAAAGATGTCAGACTGCTTTTAAAAAAGACCGTGTTCTCCAGGCAGAGGAAGCCCTTTGGTGGCCGGGCTGGGAAGGCGCAGCCAGAGGAACCTGGGCTCCCCGAAAGACTCGAGGCGAATACGGAGACACTCTCCAGATGGGGGAGCAGAGAAAAGGGCAATGCTCAGGAGGCTTCGCCTCACTCTGCAGCGCTCGTGCATTGTCTGGGGATGAAGAGTGTGTGTCTGTGTGGAAAAAATTCCAGCGCTGCGTCCCTTTATTGAATTGTCCCATGGTCCCTGAAGAGTCCGGAGTGCCCATCAGGACAGTCGATGCGACAATGCCCATAAGCTACTGAGCTCTCATCTCTGGTCCAACATCCCCAGAAAGGGAGCCAGGCGAGGAACGCATCCCTGGGAGCCAGGGCTGGGGACACTGGCTGGACTCCGGCCAGGCTCTGCTAGCTGGAAAGCACCCAGGGCTGGTTTTGTAATGGTGTGTGACACCATCCCCAGGGAAAGCCCAGGCAGAGTTGGGGCAGGAGGGTTTGGGCAGGAGAGGCTCTGCTCTTCTGTACAGAAACACAGAGAGAGGTGCAGACAGAATCCCCACTCTGTTTCTGCAGGGCTCAAAGCTGTAAGTGATAACGCATGGCGGGCCTCATGGAAAACTTTTTTTTTTTTTTTTTTTTTTTTTTCCTCGGTATAGAAGAGCAACACTGTTGATTAAAGTGTGGAAGAGAAGAGCCAGCTAAGGTACCCTATGCTGCCCAGCCATGGGCTGGTTGCTGTATGCACCAGGAAAAATAAATGACTTGTGCTCTGACATGGTGTCTAACTCAGAGACAAACCTGCTTCTGACCCAGTTTTCTAATTCTAAACTAGTCTGTCTTTAAGGGAGGGCACACGGAAGGACCACATGGAGCAGGTGTTTGAGAGTTTCTGGTTTCTCCTTCGCTACACCTTCCCAGCTCTGCCACCCAAACACCCAGTGTCTCCTCTGCTCTGTGAGGACAACCCACAAGCCAGCAAAACACACTTAGATCTCATGGCAGAAGGACAGCACCTAGGTACCAGGCAGAGAAAGGAAGCAGTGGAGGTTGCAAGCTAGAAAACCAGCCCATTTGCATTCTCATTAGCTGTACGGGAAACAGTGAGGAACATTTTTTGGCAATGAAGCTAGCCATTGACTTGCTCGCTTGGCTGAAAGGCCAATGCCAAGGAGCAGCAAAGCGAAGCAAGGGAGCTGGCCTGGAATCAGGGGATTTTGCAGAGCTCTCATTTTGCATTCATTGCCCTTAGTCCAGGGGTCTTAAGTGTTATCAGTTTTAGGGCATGAGTGAGAAACTGGACCGCAAAAGCAGCTCTTCCCTATTTGCACACAGGCACCTCTGCCATTCCCTTCCACTTCAGCCTTGGCCAAGCGGCCTGGAATTTGGATAGGAAAGCCCTCTAGAACTCCAGTGCTCCCGCGTTTGGGAGGACACGGCCCCGGCCGGCAGGGGCAGGAGCGGAGGCAGGCCCCGCTCCGGCAGCACAGCCGTGCCTGCAGCACCCGGCCAGTGCTCACCGCTGCGCTCCGGCTCCAGGCGAGCTCTTCTGATCAGCCGGCTCCTCCAGGACATGGCAGTCACTGTAATCCTGGCTGGGTGATAAACAACTGAAAGTGTTGTTACTTACCTGAGAGCCCCTGAACGTATCGGACATCTCAATCGCCCTGTCCTCGTCATCTCCAAGCACAACGCCTCCAGCAGAAGGAGCACACCCTGCCCCATTCGGTGCTCACATGCACCTGCCCCACCACAAACACCATGGAGCAAAGGCAGCCTGCAGTGTGAGCACCACTGCTCTTACAGTAGTGTGGGGCATTATGTGGGATATTGCCTATTAAGATTTGCAAGCAACAAAAATAGACGTATGTTTTAAAACACCCTATGAAAGCTTGACAAGAAATTGGAAAATCTGGTGTCAGCTGGGCAGAGAGACCCTGTTCCCAGCAGCTTCACTGAAGGCTCGGAGGTGGCTACCTGTCTTGGAAGCTGTTTCCCCTAACTGCCCATTCAAACAAATAGCTTAGATTTGCTCTGGCTTCATTCACACGCTTTTTATGTTTACTTTACCAATAATATTCTAACAAAGGCATTTACTGTCAGGAACATTTACAGAAATGGCAAATAATAGAGACCTCATAAACACAGCAATTCAGACCAGAATCTGGATCTGAAAGTCACGTACTACTATTTAAGAGAAGAAACAATGCCGTGTGAACATTCACCCAAGCCAAAGTCACCAGCACAGCTGAAATTTCAACCATTCAGTAGCAGCGGGTTCATTATCAAGATCTATTGCCTGAATTATTTCTAGATGTTATTCAGAGAATTATTTCAAATAATTAATATATGTAAGAAAATAACTGGCTCTGAACAGAAGAATTAAACTTGTCACATTAGAGCTGAATAAATGCCCTGCAGCTATTCACTGCCCTGTTTTTGGATACACTAATTGCCCCAGATCCAATCTTTAACCCCGTTGGGGCTGAAGGAAACATTCTCCTGGGGCTCTGTGTGCTGTGGCTTGGGACACGATCCCGGGGATGCTGACCTGCTCTCTGTAGGGGGACCATGGCCTTATCTTGCAGGCTCTCCATTGTATTTGGAGGAGGAGACTCACAGTTTTGCTTTTCACTTACCCTGGGGTAATTCCTGTGGTCTTCAGCAGAGCCGCAGGAGAACCACGCCAGGTTTGGTCTTGTCCTGGGTCTTTGTTCCAGCATCTTGGGGAGGTGCAGGCAGCACGTCGAGGGAGGCGCAGGCAGGAGCAAGCAGGATCGGGTGCTTGCTGCTGGTGGGACAGACAGAGCTGCTCTCCTGGGCTTGGTGCTGCTCCTGCCGGGCAAAAGGGAGCCTGGGCACTACACCTGAGCACAGGAGATGTTTGAGGAAACAAATCATGACATTGAAATCCTTGTTTGTGCTCCCTCACAGAGCAACACAATGTCCCTGCAGGGAGCCAGGGCCAGCAGGTCCTGGGCTGGGACCCTCCTTTCCCCTGCCCTACGGGAAAGGGCAAGTGCAAGGCTGGGGGATGGGGGCAAGAACCACAGATCCAGGCATTTTGATAACACCTTCACCAACTGTTTTTGTTTGTTTATTGTTTTTATTTTAAATGCCCACGGTACCTCATGGATGCCAGAAAATCATTGCACCTCTCCATGCCCACAGAGACACATGACGCCAGAGACCTCCATTTGCACCAGGGGTGTCCCACGGGCCACGTCCTTCGGTCACACAACCCAACCCCATTACCCGTACGAGCAGCCTTGTCCCGGAGATCCCTACAGCGTGCAGCCTTGCTTGAGGAGTGAGGGTGCAGGATCAGGCTTCACGTGGAAAAGAGAGAGACTGACATAAAACAATTGGAATAACTAAGGAAATGTTTACATGGACGTTGGTAAACAGGTGCCTTGCTGGCTGCACTGTGGCCACGGTGCTCACTGTTCCTTGTCCTGTTTTTATCAGGGCTTGATCCCATCTCATGCAAACCTGGAGGATCAGCTTGACTGAGGGCAGGACTGAGCACTGAGCAGCCCTAGGTTTTAAGCTCCCCAAACTGACCTCTGTGGGCAGACTCTGCACAATTAGGAAGATGCATTTGAGTAAGCCCTTTCGCAAAGGGTTGACCCCACACATGCAGGTCACAGCCTGGGGGTGTCCAATGCCCCAAACCCAAGCAGAGCCCCAAGAGCCAGGATATAACTTCTCTGCCACCAATTCCACCAACAATCAACAGAAAAAGTAATAGCGATAACTGGGAGGATCTGAAAGAGGTCCTTCGGTGCCCCCCAGCCTCCCCCTCCTTTTTTATTTGCCTGAGTGACAGAGGATTTAAATGCAAAGTGGATCTAATGCACACCCTGAAGTCGGCTGGCAGTATGCAAATGACCTGTCAGATTAAAATCTGAATGAAAGAGATAACAAGCTTATCTTCATAACAAAAGGCTCTTACGGGCAAACTATTTGACGCAGTGTTGATGTTTGTTTTAACCCGTGGACTTTGGGCAGTGCAATATTTCTGGGGCTCTGCTCCCCTCCGCTTTGCTCCGCACGCGTGTGCGTGTTTGCACGGCAACAAAAGCAAGTGCTACGAGAATAAGAAAATCGGGGGGTTGGGGGGGGGGGGGGGGGCCCTGGCTCGGAAAAGCTCCAACAGTAGATTTCAAAGTCCTGTTCGGGGGAGGGTTCTGCAGAGCCGGTGCCAAACAAGCCAGCTATAGGTCAGCTCACGCCTGCGACCAGCACTACAGCTGCAGTGAGAATAAGCAAACACAGCAGCAGGGGAAAGAATTAACGGGGGGGGGGGGGGGG
>NC_048904.1:10132570-10172177 GCF_011077185.1 Oxyura jamaicensis
GGGGAAAGGGAGAGAAGAAAAAAGCTGCAGGTGCTTGCGAGGGGTCTGTATAGAAGCCACGCAGGGAATTAGCAACTGAGGCAAGTTGCCTTTGGAAAAGGAATCGGCCCTGAATAGATTTGCATTTCTTAATTTAGGGATCATCAGCAGGCAGGAGGCACAGCGAGCATCCCTCTCGCAGCACCCCGGCTTCAAAGAGAGGAGGGACGCGTGGCCGGGAGGCCCGGGCAGCAGGGCTGGCTGCACTCCCGCTGGTGCCACCCGCAGCCCCACTTTATCCTCCTGGGACAATGAGGAGCCTGTGAGCACTGAAGGATATGTCCCTCACCCAGGGGAGCCACGACCAAATTGTCCTTTTTCAGGGGCTTCCCAGAGCTCTGAACCCCTGCAGTTCATGCCCGCTGCTCTGCTCTCTCCCTGCAGAGAAGTGAAAGCCCGTGGAGAGGGAGAAAGTTTTCTCTTAGAGCCTCTGAGTCAGTCTTCAAGGCTTCTTTTAGAAGCTTTCCCCCATGCTGGAATTCATGGGGGACAGCAGTGATGTGCCCATGGCACGTGGGCAGCGGTAGGAGCCTGTCCCAGACCATGAAACCAAGGCAGTGCCACCAAGCCTGGGCAGTGCTCTCCACCCCTTGCAGTGGCAGCGAGTCCCAGCTGCACCTCACACCCCCCTTTCCTAGCATTCACAGGGAAAACCTGTCCCCTTCCACTCAGTTTTGGTACTTTGGAAACTGGCTCTGCCAAATGTGTTCAAAGCCCCATGCAGCCACCCCAAATTAATCGAAAGGTAGTTTCCCATGTCCTCTATGGTAAGGAGTGTCTTGGTAGTACAAGGAAGTCAAAACAAGTAAGGGATAGATGGTGTAAGGAAGGTCCTCAGCCAAATTAAGTTAGTTGGGTAACTCCCAGCTCTCAGACCCAAACAACCAAGGAGATTTGGTCAAGTTCTCCTATTGCAGTATGGCAGTTCTGGAGGTTGAGGAGAGGCTCTCCCAAGCCCCATTCCCTTTGCAGCTTTACCTCCTGTGTGGCTGCTCCTTATAGGAACACGGGCTCTTCAGACCCAAAAGATTAGAAGGCTAAGAGTAGGGGGCACAAACCCATGCAACGTGCTCTGCCTGCTAGGCAAGGCTCTGAGGAAGCACAGACCCCTGATGTGTCATTGGCAATGAACAAGTCCTCGGAGCAGAAGGGCTCTGGGACACGTCCTGCCTCAGACTGTCAGCTGTGCCTGAGAGCAAGCAACGAACTACCTGGACAACCAAAGGACTATGTAGGGTTTCAGGGATGCAGCCTCCAGAAGGACTGAGGAGGGCTGGATAAGGAGTGATTTATTTGGGATACTGGCAGGAGTGCATTCCAAGCGCTGGCATGCTCTGCAACAGGAGCCGTAGTGCCTTTGCTGCTTGGCTGGGGAAAAACACACTAATGCCAATGTAATTGTTCAAGACCTATTTCAGTTTATGTTTGGCAAATACTAAGCACCATAAATGGCCAGCTGGGGCTGGGGAACGATGCGTAAGGGCGATCTTTGCACAGGACACCTTCCCACACGTGCTCTGAATGGCTCCCCAGGCTCAGCCCTGAGCTACAGAAACAAACCCGCTCCAAAGCGCTCGGTGGGAGACAGGCTGGATGGAAATCCCAAATGCAGGGGTCTCAGATGAGAGAGCAGAGCATGAAACCACAGGCTAGGAAGAGCCCTCCAAGGCAGGTCACGGTGCTCCATGAGATGTCCTCTCAGTTCTGGAAGGGAAACGCAAAAATAAACGTTAGACAGATGTCAAAACATTTCTGGGTACCATGCAACTTACTCATTAGGGTCTTCCCAATCCCCTTCAGCTGCTCTCGCTGAGCATGAGAGTGGACTCCAGCTGATAAACTGCAGACACAAGAGACCACCTTGAGTGCATCTGTGAGGCACAAACCTGAGCCTTCAGACAGAGAGCTGTAAAAAAGAGAAATACCTCTGCCAGCCTGCCGGTCCCTTTGGCCGTGCTGTTATTGTGCCCCAGTGCTCCAGGACTGCTTTGGGCCTGGGGAGAACATCGGTCTGGGTCCTGCTCCCAGGTCGGTGTGACCCGTAGCACTTGTCAAAGAGCACAGGTACCTGCGGTAGGATCTGCAGCCTCAGGGACCAGCAGGCGCATGAGTTCTGGTCGTGGGGCACACGAGTAGACTGAGCAGCTTTGGAGAAGTAATTCATGCAACGGCTCTCACCGCCTGTTATGGCTATGGAGCAACCATGAGCAAATTGTGGTTCTCTCAAATTTATTTAAGGCTATTTCCTACCCTTGCTTCTTCTGTGGCTACTGCCTCTCTAGGACTGGGGCCAACGCAGGCACGGGACTGGCTCCTCAGCGGATCAACAGCACTCTCTCAGTTTCGGGGTAAGGAGGGGTGCTCATCCACATCAAATCTACTTGGTACCAACAGCAAATGCCAGTGAAATGCATTGGCACAGACAGACATGCGAAACAGACAAGGGCAAGAATGCAGCCAGAGGGGCTGGTGTAAAAATCAAATTTCCAGTCCTAGAGCATTTTGCTGCAGCATTTCCCATGTTCCAGGAACAGCTCTGCTGGGACCTCTCCCCATACCTGGGTTTTAAGAGCTGGCTCGACAGCACAAGCTTCCCATGCTGTCAGCTCATGTTGTTAACATGGAGCTTACAATATATATATATATATTTTCTGATAGTTTCAGTTTTAGCTCCCAAAGACAACTGATGAGGGATGGGAGGGGTGCTCACAAACTGACCTGGGTGCCCAGCTTTGGGAGGCTGGGCTCCAAATGCTCCTTCCAGAGGAGCTTCACCGCTTAGGCACCTGAAACAGGTGCCATAAAGGTGTGCAGCACAAATAGTCCCATGTTCCTCAGCTGGAAAAGTGAATAGCTCTGGGGAAAGCCTGAAAATGTAAAAGTATCCTAAAGGTTTCAGACACAGCCGGCAAAAACCTCCAACAATTCAATCAACCCTTCAAAAAAGCCTCCTCATTTTCAAGCCAAGGTCATTGTTTTGGCTGGTGTGTTAGATCATGACCTCTAAATCTTGGACAACACTGCAGCAAGGAAATAACACATTTTTTTATGATTCAACCCGAGGATTTGGGAAAAGTGTAGCCCACTCCTCTCTGAACAGGAATCGAGGAATACTGCCAAGGATAAACCTGGAACAAAGAAACGAGTAGGAATGTACAGAAAATGTAGGTCCTGGTTGCAGAAAACTATTTTTGTTATGGTATTTCCATCTGTATGAATAACAAGTATGAATAACAAGTGTTTGACCAGAGTGTTTGAAGAGTCATAGGTCTACCGGGACATGACTCTGCTAAACAGAGAGCTCCCCATGCACAAAACTGTGGAGAGCTCCACAGTTTTGCAGTGCTTTGGGCCCATCCTCACCATCCTGGGGCTCCTCCAGCCCCAGATCCTGCCCAGAGGGTCCATCCCGTTCCTGCTGAAGCTCTGTTTGAGGTAATACTTAAACTCAAAGCAGGAAATTCTTGTGAAAGGGCAATCCTGATTCCCCTAAAATCTGCACCGAAACACTGTCTGGCTTAATTAGGGCCAGTATTTCATGCCATCATGCCTGTTTTTAAAGTGCCTTGCCCAACTTCGGTGCTATATAAACAGCAACAAGCCACGAACACAGCATTCCTGCCCCGCTCCTTTACATCATCTGTTTTAGTGGTTTGGGTTTTAAGAAACAGCAGAGTGCAATCTTTGTGCTGATCGAGCCTACTGGGCACATAAGACAGAACCCTCCTTGTGCTGGGTAGTCAGCTCTTGGTCTTTCCTCAGCACTGAATCCAAGCGGCGGGTCCTCAGCTGGCATCGTTCAGAGCTCGTCTGAACGCAGCCACATGCGGCTTTTCTGCAGCACAGCTCCTGGCCCAGCCTGCACGAGGAGGAGAGGATGTTTGCTCCAGAAAGGTAAGATAGGATCTGGAGCGCTACACTACCAAAGCAAGGGTGGGAGGGCGAAGCCAGACTGTTGAGAGAAGGCAGACTGTGCGTGTGACAAGCTGGAATTAATATATATATATTTTTGAAAGGAAGAGACTCCACTGACGGGAAATATCTAGACACTGGTGTGCAGCCCGAGACCAGAGTTCCCTTTCTTGGAGGCCACGTGAAGAGCCCTTGAAGTCCTTTGGCCATGCTCATCCAAAGGGAGAATTAAGCTGAGCTGCTTCCAAACAGATTTTCTGCAAAACGACCAGTGGTGTCTCCTTGCCCTGCGCCACCAGAGACCAAGCTACCCAACCTTAACTCGTGAGGCACACATGGTCCCCTTCCAGCCCGTAGCTTCCTGGCCAGAAGTGCTGCTGATGTGTGGGGCAAACTCCATCAGCTGAAGATCCTCTGGGTGCCCTCCCCAGCTCCTACATTGCTTTTTGCCAGCCTTCTGCACCCATGAACTTCCAGGCCCTTTCCATGCCTCAGTTTCTCCAGCTATAAAGCTGCCAGTAAAGAAACTCCCACTTCCCCAGGCTTTTTCTTCAAATTATTATGATTCCTTCCCTTTTACAATGGCAATGAGCAGACACAGCCAAGATTAAAATCACACAGTAAAAATATACAAGAAAAGGCAGTCCTGCTCCAGACAGCACTGAACAGAGACTGTAATCAGTTTGAACTGGGTCTGCTCATGTTTTTTTGCCAAAGCATCAGCACTTTGTAAATAATACTGCAATTCCCTGCTTCACAGGGTTGTTTTAAACCCTCGGTCATTTCAGATCGGGTGTAGAATGGCAGTATGAATATCAGCCTTTCCCACGCGAAGCAGCTTTATACTGCTAAATTGAGGCACATGGGAACAGACTCAAGTATTTTACCTGTAGCTTCCAACCCATTGTGCCACGTACAGACAACGCATAATTTCAACCCCCTTGGCTACAGAAGGATGGTGGATGGAAGAGGAGGTTGGTGGCAATGTAGAAATAGCTAATATACAAAGCCAGAGATAAAAAGCTTTATGAAATAATAATAAAAAAAAAAATACAGAAAATCCCCTTGCATTCCCAAATCATCAGGAATTGACTGACTTACACTCTTGGCCATTTAAGTATGAAATAAATAAAGAAGATGTTGTTCATTTTGTGTGTGTGCCTAATCCCACATTCTCAATACAAATGCATTTAACCTTGTCCCTTTAAAAGAGCTCTGGACAATCAGAATCATCTTTACAGAAGACTGCGCCTGCTTTTAAATTAGCTTTTTAAAAAGCAGCCATTCTCTCTTTCCTCTTTTCCAATTCCCATTCACACTCGGCGCAGATAAACACTGCCGGGCCAGAGCTAGGAGCCCTCCGAAAGTTTAAATGGAAACCATGCTTCCAAGGAGTGCTGCTTTTCCCCCGCAGTGCGTGGGCATTTACTGCCTGCCCGACACCATCAGAGGCTCAGAGATTTTGTCCAAGTGTGTCAGCAGCACCTCAAATAACAAAACCAAGGTTTGGACAGAACAGCTTGCAAAACCTCCTCATCAGTCTGTGGGACCACTCATAACTCACCTGGGAGATGATTTTATACCTCTGCAGTGCCATGGAGTGCACCTTATGATCTCAAAAATGTTTCTACCAGGTGAAGGTCAAATCTATCCAACCTCATTTTTGCCTGTCCTGACTTCACTTCCAAGTGTCCAGCCCAGCTCGCAGCCACATGGGGAGTTGTTCCTGGCAGCGACCTCTGTGTCAGGCATGAACTGGTGAACTGGAGCAGGATTTGACCCATAACGTTGATTACTAACCTCCTTATTAATCACCTGTCAGCGGACATGGAAGCACACTGCGAGCTGCAGTGAAGTACAGTGATGGCATGGGTTACGCAGCCTCTCTCCATGTTGCAGCTGGAACAGGAGCACATCGGCCTGCATAATTCCTGCTGGGGACACGCAGGCTTCTGGGTCTGGCCACCACACACGACCTGCTGCTGTCACCACCCTGAGCGCACAGGGACCGTCCTCCCACCACTGTGGCGCGGGACAGAAGCCCACGGTGATGATTGAAAGTGATACAGAAAAAGGACCACGTTTGTGGCCAGAGATGGCACACAAGGGGATCGCAACAGAAAAATAATTAGAGAAAAAGTTTTTATCTGGAAAAGACAGAGAATTAACCACCCTTACCAACACTGGGGCAGCAGAACAGCACACTCCAGTGATGACGTTGCTGTTTGGTTTCTGAGCTGAGGCAGTGCAGCCCTGCAGAGAGGGCGCCTGGCTTTAGCAGGGGGCTTTGCTCCCCACAGGGCACGGCTCAGCCCAGGCAGGGACCACCACGTAGTGCCACCCTTGCTGGCAAGACTCTGGTAAGGATGGACCTGCCTCCAGTGGACAGGACGCCCGCAGCCTGATCTGCTGCTGGGTTCCATCTCTGAGGCGCGCGGCAGTGGGTTTGAGCCAGAGCCCCAAACCCACCCTGAAGGAATGGTCATGGACAAGCTTGTAACCCCGCCTGGGGAAGTCTGGCTGTTTCTCCAAACTTCCCTGTCCACCAGCCTGGGGACCAACGGTGCCCAAGGGCATGCTGCAAACACTAAAACCTACACTGTGCTCTGAGAGTCTGGGACAGGGAATGCTACAGGAGTGGTACAGCCACAGCGAGACAGGGTAACGCTGCCCACCCCAACCCCTTCCAGTCCCCCACAGGTTCGGAAAACAAGCGTTATGCACATGACCTGTTCTGTCCTCATGTACAACAGCAAGGCAACAGCTCCGGGGTGAGGCATTCGCTCCTGCTAGACCAGCTGGAAGCACTGGAGTGGAAAAAAACAGACACGTTATTAATACTCAAACTCTTCTTCAAAGCACGTAAGAATATTCCATGCTGTGGTCTGCAACTGAATTTCCTGAATGCCATCCTAAACAGCTTTTCTACAATCTTAATCCAACGTTCCTCGTAGGCTGGTTTACGTGCCTCAGGCAGAGAGCCCCTCGGGTCGGCCACCAGAGCAGCGCAGGACAAGCCCTTGGTGCCCGCACATCACGCTCGTGGGAGCAGGGCAAAAACTTCTTATGTGACAGAAATGGCTTCTCAAACCAAAACGATTTTCGAACCAAAACTTGACAGTCATACATTGCAGCCTTTTCAACCAGAAATGAAATTTAGAGTGATTTTTCAGGATAAATTATGGTTTTTAATCAATAATTGTTCTTCAGTGCTAAAAAGCTGTCTGGCTTTGCCTTCTTCTGAAGCACTGGAAAAATAAACATCCCTGAAAACTTTTAGGGCAAACTGAGTATCTTCCCCTTGCCACGGTTTCCAGTAAAACACATTTTTAAGAAGGGGAAAAGCATCAGCACACTTCAGCAGTGCAGATTTCCAGAAACGCTTTTCTTTGTAGTTAACCGTGGTAGCCTCGAACTGCAACGCAGACAAGCCCAGAATGAAGAGCACTGAAATAAGAGGTGCAAGTTGGAAAAGACAGGCTGGATCGTATAGGCTGGATCGTATAGCAGTGAAATTGGTCTAAGTGTTCAGATTGAAACACATATTATAAGGTATGACAGGGAGGAAAAAAAAAAAAAGCGCCCTATATTTGAGAAAGAGCAGACGATCACACAAGCAGAAATCCGGCCGTGCGCTGAGCACGGGGCAAGGGCTCCATGTGCAACACAACCTTGTGCAGCTCCAGGCAGGATTTGCAGAAGCCCGCGTTGAGAGATTGTTATTTTTAAGGATTGCAGGGTAAAACACGGGTGACCTGTTGGGTACGATGAGCTGGGGGTGTCGGGAGACCTGGGTTTCGTGGCTGGCGGCACTGCAGGCTCCGGGTGAGCCCAGCCAAGCGTGCTCGCTATCTCCGAATCTCACTTTCTGCAGCAGTAAAACGAGGCTGTTTCTCAAGAGCGTTAAGAGGCTAAATTCATAAATATTTGAAATTTGCTTTGAGATCTCTGAGGGACAGGAATTCAGCCTGCCAAACAACTGCAGCGTGCCGCACCTTCGAGGCATAGTGAATGTTAGCCAATTAACTGCAGATTATTATGTTTAGAGGAATTAAAATAAACTCCTGGATTCCTAGTCGGTGTAGCTGGGAGGGGTGCAGCGTGCAAATAGCATTCCTGGGTGCATCAGCAAGAGGGGCTCCCGGTGCAGGCACGGCACTAGCACTGCTCAACAACTGCTCATCGCCTTCCTGCACCCACAGGGGCTGCTGGCAAGGGCTAGGAGGCGTTTGCCTTGGATCTGACCTTCTTTAGAGGCTCCCATTCCTCCTTACCCCCTGCATTTCCCCCCAACGGTTTGCATTTGGAGGTGGGAGGGGAGCACAGCAAGTGACACAACTGGTTAAAAACGACACTGCCCGCAAATACTGGCTTTCCAGCCTGCCGCGAGCAGCTCGGTGCCCAGGCGTAATCGGAGCAGTGGTCAGTTTGCGAAGGACTGGCTATATCTGCGACTCCGGGAGCGGGAATCAGAGCCATGCAGATAAGGCTGTCATCAGAGATAACAGCAGTCAACAACCCTCGGCGTCATTATCTCCGCAGAGGGAAAAAGCAGGCAGCTCCCCTTAATATACAAAGCGCGGCAGTTATATATGTCTCCTTTACAATGATAGATGGTAAGGGATAAAGGGGAAATCTAACAGAAAGCCTTCAAAAGCCAGACTGCTTCACATCCTCCCGCTCCCAAATTGCGAATGTGTGTTCATAGCAGCAGCAAACGGCCGCGCTCCGGCTGGGCGCACGCTCTCGCAGCGAGGTAGCGTCGGCAAAACAATTTCGCTGACACGAATCTAAGTGAGGTCTTTTTTTTTTTTCTCTCCTTTGGTTAATGGGATTTCTTAAGATGGAATAATGAAGCGGTGACTGTCACAGCCGCCTAACTGGAAGGCAAACAAATTGGCTGGATCAGGCCTTTTTAATTTGAAAAAAAAATAAATAGAATAAACGCGAATTTATTTGCAGTGGTTTGATTGCTCTCGGAAACCGTGACACCGCTAAGCCCCTTTTTACCTTACCAACTCCGGGAGCGGAGTGCTCGGCGCGGAGCCGCCCCGGGGTTTCGCAGGCTGCGTCCTCCCCACCGCGAGCACGGACAAAACCCAACGCTTCCCCCTGCCACGGGCTGCTGCTCCCGGACAGGGACCCCCATGTCGGCACCGAAACACCAACACAGAGGCGACCCCATGTAATTGCCCTTCCCGAGCGCCCAGGCCAGTCGCCAAGCCCCAGGCGAGCCGACCCCCGAAGAAACACCTTAACCACAGCCCTGCGGGGAGCAGGACAAGTATGCGAGGGGAGATGGAGGGAGAAGAAAAGTGGTAAAATGCTAAGTAAAATGTCTGGGGCTGCTTTCTTTCTGTGCGTTTCTGAAGTGAGAAGAAGCACACAGAAGGGCATTTAATTAAATCAAAGGGTAAAGGAGGGGGTTGCCGTGCAGCTCGCTATTATGTTACAGTTCACTAAAATGAAAACTTATTTTTAAACCTCTGGTATTAATTTGAGATTATTCAGATACTTAATTAAAAGTGCAGCATGTGTTAAATATTATTTCAACAAAGATTATCATCAAAACCCTATGTAATAAGATCCTTCAATGCTTAGAGCGATATTTTATGCAAATTTTCTATGCCACCAAATGAAGGTCTCTTCAATTTTTTTTTTTCCCTTCTTCATTTGCTGAAGCAAAATGTTCCAGGCAGGAAAAAAAGTTTCTAGAATAACACGGGTACTGCAGATAATGCAGAGCAACAAATAGCACTCAGTGTGGTCACGTTTCTGCGCTCGGCTCCCTCGCTGATACCACTTGGCAATAAACGAGCAGATCAAACGGGCTCCATCAGGGCTGAAGGGCCGGGGTTTGTGCACGCTGAGCTCACCGGAGGTGTCAGCCAGGAGCGCATTTGCCCTGGCAAAACCCCTCTGGAGTAAGAAAGGCAGGATTTCGCCCTTTGCGGTTCGGGAATGAACCAAGTGTTTATACCTGGATCGTATAAGATAACGAGGTTTTCAGGGCAAAGAGTACGTTTTCCTGTGTGGGATTTCTCCCATGGCCTTTACTCCCGTGAACGGAGACATAAGGTTGATGGGAATGACTCCGGTAAGATCAAGGCTCAGCACTAAGTTTTCTGTGTTGCTTGCACGGCTAGACCCTTTTTAAAAATAAATAAAATAAAAATTACTTGCTCTAAGGGACAATATTTTGCCCCAAAGCAAGCAAATAAAAACCAGAACAAGCATCAAATACTTACATGGACTTCCCTTTTCTGCAGTCCTGCCACCAGCAAACTTCTTTTAATGACTGGGGCCAGCGCTGCGCTCACTCGCTAACGAACACTGGACCGAGCCTGAGTGAAGGCTTCATTGTTTAAAGCAAACGTGTTAGTTATGAGGAACTGCTTGTACTGTTTTTCATGTATAAAACGTTGTTACTTCACAATACAGAAGAACTTCAAAAAGAATCACGCTCGCTACTCAGCACGTATGCAATACATTGATTTTTTAAATACCAGGAAGGGCTTCCATGTATTAGAAGCTGCTGTCAAAATATAGGAACAGCAGCCACTTTCAGTTTGAGGAATTCAAGCCATCATCAAAAAATAGCTCAAAAAAGCTTCCAGAGCACCGTGGATCAGAACTAATGCTCTCAGTGCATTAAGGAATACGCCCGCATCTACCCCCCAGTGACACACGCACACAGGCTCTCTGTGGGTTCCTCACTCTGAATTCACGGCTGCCGTGCAGCGCAAGAGCCCCGCTGAAATAAGGCACGTATTCTGCTGAGATGGTGAGCCCTGAAAACAACATAGCCATGAAAAATGTCGAGACTACGTTATAGCGACTGTCACTCGGTCTCGGGTGGTGGTCAGAAGTAAGCCGCACCAGCAAATCGGACAAGAACTAATACGAAGCGTAATTAAAAAATATCCAGTCAACAAATCGGAGCAGCACAACGCCAGCCATGGCTTCAAGCTGGGAGCCAGGAGGGGATTCCTGTGTCAGATGAGGATTATTAGTGCGACTGTCCTCACAACGAACTGCAGAAAAGGTGCAATAAAGCGCATTTAAAGAGCAAACCATGGAAGTGAGGAGCAGCACCCCTTGGTAACCATCTGCTCCGTGCTCTCTGCTGCTCACCTCTCAGTGCCTGCACAGCCCCGGTGAGAGCACAGACACTGCGGGGTGAGCTGCTCACCTTCATGCTGGACCCTAAAGCCCAGAGCCAGGCACTGACGGTGCCGAAATCGGAGCAACGAGTCCACACGGGATAAAAAGGGTGGGGTGGGGTTGTTTTGTGTGTGTGGTTTTTTTGTTGCTTCTTTCTGAAGGATTGTATAAGCAGGCAAAGAGGGAAGAAAGTAATAATCATTAGCTTTTAATACTAGCTGCTACTATTAATATTTAATACTAGCTTTTAATAATAGCTGCATGTACTGAAAATGGGAGAATATTTAGTGCTGAAATAACCCATAGAATCAGTCGCGTAATTTCAGCTATATGTTTGCCTCAAGATCTAGGCACAACACGATATATCATCTTCGTTTTCACACGTCCCTACACAAATAAAAAGCTTCTCCAGGAACCTACAAACACAACGCGCACCTTAACTTGGCCGTTCTTCAGCGCAACCTCGGAGTCGTTTCTAGATTATTAGTGCAATTATTCCTAGATCATCATTATTGCTTTTTGACTTCGGGGGAAGGCACCGAGGCTCCCCCCACCAGAAGCCCCCCCCCCCCGCACGACGGGACCCCCTCCCCAGCCCCGCACGGAGGCGGCCGGGGGCCCCCGGCGCGGGGCTGGCGGCAGCGGCAGGAGGTTGCTGCCCTCTATCGGCCCCCAAAGCCCAGCTCCGGCAAGTTTGGGAGCGCCAAGCCCTGCCTCTGCGCCTCGTCTCCGCTCTTCGATAATTAATGACTTCTTGGACCGCCAAATCCCCCAAGGAACGGCTGATACTTCTTCTTATGCCGCTTGCAACCCTCTGACAACACAGCCCAAAGGACAATACAAATATACAGCTTGATGAAGCTGTTAAACAAATACGAAATGCCTGTGTTTTGGCCCACCAGTCTAAACAATGTGATAATGGCAATAATAGCTCTATTCACAGCATAGCTTTCCCAGTACAGCTCTTGTAAACTTTCACTATCTGAACTGTTAAACAAAACTCGGGCTTTATCAAGGGCCCTTTGTGCTTTATCTCGCTGCTTTATGCGCGACAAAATGATCCCCAAAGTGATCGAGACAACCCAGGAAAGAAAAAAGAGGCTGCACGAGATTCCCACAAAAGCAGCTGACCAGATATTGAAAAAAAAATTAAATAAGATAGATGGGACTCGCAACGATCAAAGCAGTAAGGAAGAAAAAGAAAAAGATGAGAAGAAAAGACACCAAATTCAGAGGCAGAAGGACCACGAGGGCATCCCTTACACCAGGGCCGAAGCCGCACGCTCGCCCCATCCCCTGGGGCAGCCGAGGCACGAGCGTGCCGGGACGGGTGCTCACCTTCAAGGAGCACGAGCGTTCCTCTCGGTCCTGTCCTCGCTTCCACTGGTTATGAAAATCTGGAGAAACGCCACAAAATTAAGTTAAACCAGTGAGAGTTTGGAATCAGATTTCCAAATATAGGCATTTTAAAGGGTGAACAGTTGTTCCTCCTAATAACATAAAATGTTGGGGTCAGTCCTGTTTCCACTGAAGTCTGTGTCAAGTCCTCATAAATACACATCTACAGATCGGTGTCTAAATAGAAAGAGAATTACATACATGTGTGTGTGTATATACAGACTGCATTAAAGATAATAAATAGGCACGCTCTCCCTGCACAAACATGCATGTCGGGGTAAGCACTGAAGCACATAAGAAATCTATCTATCTATCTATATATATATGGCATTTAAACTTGCTGATGAGATCATGACTTCCAGCCACTGTACACTACGGGAGAAAAATCCAGATTATAATTTAAAGTACCTAAGAGTGGACTGACTTTTTCAGAAATGAAGCCAGACATCAGCTCCCAGATGTCAATGGATCCTGGCTCTCAGGTAACAGCTGAGAAAAAAAAAAAATACAAACCAAGCCGTGTTTCTGGTCCTAATCAGGACGCCCGCGTGCTTCTGGCGGGGGCCATGTAACACCATGGTCTCAGAGCAGATTAATGCTTCGAGATGAACTCTGAGGCTGCTCAGTGCTGAACAGCCATCCTCTATCTGACACTATTTTTAATAAAAACAAACCAAGTTAATTCCTTCCTGAAGGTCTTTCAGCCTTACCTGCACCCATCTGTTGGTTCATAAGAGCTCCAAGAGTGAAGGCTGCTCTTAATTTCTGCGGCTGGTGTGAGGCAGAGGACAGGGCTGGCTCCAACGCAAGCTCTCCTGAGAGCACAGAATGCGATGAGAGCTGAGCAGTCAGTCACTCTCGGTGCCATACCTTGCAAACTTTATCCCATCTTTTTACTCTGTTGCTTTTAGAGGCAGATTAGCTCTTACAGATAGCAAGCAGGGATGTGAGGCTTGCCGAAACGGCCTGGTGAAATGTATTTTAAGTCACATTAGTAAAGATCTCCGTCACAAGGAGGTCAGCACATGCAGCAGAAAGATGCTACGTGAGCAGCTACCGGCTCCTGCACTTTATAAACAAATGCATCCCTACAGTAACTGTGTCCGTTTGCCTGTATGGAGCTCATTAACGGCTGGGCCACACTCAAAATCCTACAGTTTACAGCATATGCAGGGGTAATTATTTTTCAGATGCTCTCTGTTCCTACTCCTCCACAGAGGCTCTGAGCCACCCACGCAGCCTCCACCCGCCGCAGTCCGCCTATCGATCTGTATTTTTAAACTGCCCCCATATAGAAGAGGTTTTACATTAATAACTGCTGTCGGCCTTCGCCGATCTTAAAGGGATACCAGCAACATGTTTGAAACGCATTTGTCCTTTTTCTCTCTGAAACAAAGCGAGGAAGAGACACACCTCCTTTAAGAAAAAAGAAAACCAAAAACACATCATAAACTGCAGCACGGGGGTTGTTCACCGGCTGCGCAGCTCCACGCCAGCTATCCGAACCTGCTCTCCCAAACACATCGCGTCCCACCATGCCTGTTAATTACACCAAACCCTCCCTCCATCATGTGAAACCCTGATTATCCCAAATTCTCCACCGCTCCCCATTATGCTCAGATAATTGAGGTTGCACGGAGCACACTCGCAGCCAGTTAGAAGAGCAAGCATTATCTTTCAGCTGATACAACTATCAATAGCAAGTGTACAGCATATACTACAAAGGCTTTATTGTGCATATGTAGGGAGATAGAGATGAGATACGGTTCCAGGAGGCAGTTTGTCTAGTGGTTACAGTACAGAGTTGGGTGTCATGAGACCGGAGTTTTAATTACTACCTCTGCTACCGACTCCGTTACGCAGATAAACCGCTCGCTGTCTCCGCATGCCAGCATCCCGCCCTGCAAAAAAGGGCACTGTGAGAATTACCCACCTTTGTCAAGCACTTAGATATCCTTAGATAAACAGCTTTTCATGCTTAGCTGTTGAGTGTTACTGTCCATTTAATTGCATTTTTTAAAACTCTTCAGAAAGGGCTGAAAAAAAATAGCTGAAAACATTTGAGAGCCAGAGCTTTGGTTGGTGGAAGCTGGCACAGAGTTTGGCAGAGCTGTGCTGATGTAAATCCAGCCCGACCTGGCCCTTTAAACAGAGTTTGCTGAGCATGACGTGACCAGAGCGAACAAGCTGTACAATGCGAGGTACAAAGCACCCAGTGCAGACTCACAGTTATTGTGGCCTCAGCACAAACCGGTACCAGCACTCGGTACTGAACGGGAATAATACAGCTTTCACAAAAGCAACAACCTGCTTGTGCTCAGCATTCTCTGACCAGAACCATCTTGCTCTGGGTCCCCAAACTTTCCGCACACGAGCACTGGCATTAACTTGTGTCCTCCCTCAGGTGAAGCCAGCCGGCGCCCGGCACGCTGCGTGCCGCTGTCGGGAAGGGTGCCAGGCTCCAAGAGCACATCTTAAAAATCACTGGGGGACCATTAACGTCTGCGCCATGTAAAAATGCACAAAGATAATAGAAAATAAAGGTCTTTGGATAATGATAAGCCCGCTGATTGCAGGTGAGTGGCTACAGGAGCTCTCCTTACAAAGCTGTAACTGCAAGAACAGTACGCCCGGACACAGTGCAGACAGGCTTGTAATCACCAGCCACTGAATGCCTTCAGAGCACCTGATGCTCTTCTATCTTTCTGCTTTGTCTTACAAGCATCTGAAATTCTGTTTTAAGGCTTTTCCATGCAGTGATTCCTATAAATCGCCCTTCTCGGCTGGAGAGCTGAGGTGAGGGGGAAAAAATCCCGCGCTCACTTAAAGCCTTTTATTTCTCTTGTAACATGGACATCTTGCAGAGCAGATTAGCCAAAGGAGAAAAAATAAAAAGCAAACGGTATTACTGGTGACCTAATCCTTCCTCTCAGAAAAAGAAAAGGGAAAGAAAGCCTCTTGTGATCTCCAAGGAGGAACTTGCCTTGTAAACTAGTCTCCTGTATGAAACGGAAACAAGAATGTGAATCCTGATACAGAGAGGCTACCAAAAGCAGGGAACAGCTTAACAGACCCGAGATTTTCCTTTCAGCAGGACACAGGGTATTACACAGGACCTGTCTCGGTTAGAAAAACATGCGGTGAAAACTTAACAGGTTATAAGATCTGGTAAGATCCTTTGGCCACAAAGAAATCCAAATGCAGTTATTTTTATACAGTAGGCAGGAGCGTAATCTGTGTCCAAGTTTATAAACTGTGTGCTTGTAGTTCATTAAAAGGATTCTGTTACCGGTTCCTTTCTCGCAGGTTATTGTATCCAACCCCCGCGACGCGCATTTACAGCCCTCTCAAACCTGCCCCTCTATAAAACCAGGAATGCTGCCCCTGCCCCCCTCCCCTAAGGGAATGGGGGCAATCAGCATTAGATTAACTAAATATTTGAAGAAGGGAGCCATTTTTACTAGCAAACACTATTTGGAATAAAAGCTTGCACTTCCTAAAGTGCTTAGATAAAAGAGGATGAAGTAAGGCACGTTGGCTGCCACCATCCTCCTCTGACAGGTAAGAACACCGAGGTTTGGGGTTAGTCCACAGCAAAATAGAGAGCAAACACCCAAACCTTCTCATTTCAACCCCTCCGTGACCCCTCGAGCCCCCTTGGCTGTACCAGGGCAGACAATCAGCCCATTGAGCCCCTGCTTCACCCAGCTAAACCACTCCTAATGGCTAATTTACCAGATAAATTTAACCTCCCTTCCTGCATGTCAATACCCAGTCTGTGGCTCCCTATGTTTCTCATAGCTCAGAAACACTCAGAGGAGCAGAGCTTTTTTGCAGGCTCCTTCAACTTCTCGCTCAGCACTCCTAGGACATCACTTCGGCTCCCCGGAGAGATGATCAGAGCGCTGCCAGCCCCGCCACACGGCCACAACCATCACAGCTTCCAGCAACACCCACATCTTTATGTGCTTTTTCACCCTCAGGAGCACCAACACCAGTGAAAACTGACCCGTGGGGAATGTATGCAAACAGAATGTCATTGTGGCTATGGCTAATTCATTTTTTAAATTCCAGGTAATGTCTTTAGACCTGACTTTTTTTTTTTTTTTTTTTTTGGCATCATGCCCCAGCTCCTATCCAAGTATCCGATGTCCACGGCTTCCTACAACATGGTGGCAGATGCCATTCTGATAGGGAAGCAGAAATTCCTTCCTGACCCAGAGGATTGCGTCATGCCTCTGAAATGCGAGATCAAATCCAGTCCAGCTACCTGTCCATCTCCAGACTGCCTATCAATTAGCATTAGACACTAATTTGATTAAATCAGTATATTGAAATTTTATTTGGTTCCACCTAAGGAGTATAATTCCCCCTGCGTGGTCTCTGTAACCCACTAATTTTCCAATGGAATGGGAAACACAGGTTGGGATTTGGAGGCTGTTTCTTCGACTTGTTAACATGTGAGCTCAAAACCGCAGTAAAAAATAAATCCATGCAACTTCGCAGAATGAGACTTGCCAGTTTAAGAGAAAACGGCTTTTTACAGAATAACCCAGATGGAAAAAAATGTATACATTTAACTCTGAAACCTGAAGTGTTCTTTGAGGGAAAACGAATACGTTTTAGCCTTAAAGGGATCACAGACTGCAATTATATAATTCTTGTCAACTGATGTTAAAGATAGGCTGGAAAGAATGTATGCTGAGGCCCTGCAATAAAACGAGCTCCTTTACTCCTTTCAAATGTTTGCAAGCCTTGGAGGTTATCCAAAGGTCGAATACAGGAAAAGTCTTGGTGAACAGAAAACACAATCATGAGCTTTTTTAATATGGGCTCTTTTTGTAATAAAATAAAATTATTGTAAGGGAAGGGAGGGCGGGCTCTGACTCCTCAGATCTAGGGCCAGGGGGGCTGAGTTTTAATCAGAGGCTGCTGTTCTCCCCTCCCCGCTCCTCCCCAGCCTGTCACTGCACCAGAGCGAAGGCAGCGGAGCTGCGCTGGGTGCTGGGCGTGCTGCAGAGGTACCGAAATCCCTCGGCCTCACTGCGGCACATGGGCACGCTTCTGAGAAGGAGGTAGAAAGATCTCCATCACCAGAGGCAGCCCAGGGTAGCCACAGCTCCCTGCTGCCTTTGTGTTGTACTGGGGTCTGCTCCAGCAGACCCATTTCGTGCATGGAGCAGCTCCATATGCCGTAGCAGTTACCGAGGTGCTGCCACTTGTGGCATGCAGCAGATAAGTGCTCATTTCCCCACAGACACCCCACTGGGAGCATTAAACTGTGGTGAGGTTTGTGGGGAGCACTGCGGCCAGCTGCAGCCACACAGGAGTTCAGAGGTGGGTTGTCAATACTCACATGGGCCTGGGAGCAGAATCCAGGGCTGCACACTCTACTCTTACCAAAAGTGCTACAGCTCCTCTCACGAGGATTTGTGGTCACGGACCTGTTTTCTCTTTCACCTGGAGTACGTGGTGGCATTGCCCAGACAGCCCACCTGCAGCGAGCAGCAAACCACAGGCAGGCACTCGCATTATCGCATGTGTTTGGCTTAGAAATTTCCTATCTAATTTGCCTCCATCTCCTCCAGCAGCTAAACATGGCCTGGAGCTGCAAAGCAGAAAGTATTCAGAAGAAATTCATGAAGCAGCCACTTACCAAAGGCATCAGGTGCTCCTGAGCTGTGATCATCCTTCATAGGAAAATCTGGGAGATGCACACCAAGACTCTTGTTCTAATCCCATACTCTGTAACACCTTATCACCATTCGCTCTCTATGGTGAACACCCCATCATCCAAACTTATATATACCTCAGAAACTGAGAAAGTCTTAAAATAATGTGTTTTCCTCTCAAAAAAGAGAAGCCCATTTTAACTATCAGTGTGTACTGCCTGGGGAGCACGTCATTCATGCTGACACTCCAACACTACACTGATGATTTTGTTTACACTTTATTGACTTTCTTGTGGACTTTGTCTCACATTTCACCATTATCAGTCTGGTGGAGGGGCCTTTTCCATTACTTCCACCAGATAAGTAACCAAAATTAGGAAAAGCATCATTCTTACCAGTGCCACCTAGATGAGAAACAGTTCAGAGCTGGAGCAAGCTGGATAGACTGCTAGCAAAGACACCTGTTTGGATGTGAAACCAATTCACATTAGTGGTGCTCCCATGGACAATCTTTTGGCCTATGGGTTATGAAAACTTGACCCCACATTTAGAATATATATATATATATAATATTTAATATAATTTAATGCCAGCAACACATCTTCCATCGTGAACAGCTATTTGCTCTCCATCATCATTGAGGAATTGGTGGGGAGCTGTTACTTCACAAAGCCAGGACACAAAGGCCTTCAAATATGGCATATCTTTATTTTTTAATAGTATGGACACTCACAAAGATGACATAATGGACAGCCCTATTGCATTCTAGGAGTGACTGTAGCACTCAGTATCAGGGTGCCAGCCCCCCTTCAGACCCGACCCACAATGCCACCTCTCTGCCATCTCATATAATCTCTCCCTCTTTTACCCAGTCCTCTTCCTCCGGTTGAATGGTGTTCCTTGACTTTAGCCATACGCTCCTCTTCTTCTCTTTGAGCTGAAAAGTCAAGAGTAAACACATGAACACCAGAAAAGTCATTGGAAAGCATGCTGCTGATACTTAAAAGTAAAGATCCCTGGTCACAGTCTGGTTTAAGAGAGTGTTTCAGCATGTGCTTAAGTCCAGCTGATGCCACAACACAAAAAGACTAACTCAAACACACCCTGAGGCACCCATCCTGAGTGAAGTGACTTGCCCAAACCAAGAGATAAATTAAAAGAAGGTATCCTCCAGAAAAGACATGCACTCAAGACAGCTCTGAGGCCCAGGAAACAGCGACGGCAGCAAGCTGCCCCTACAAGCCCCCAACGAAATCAGAGACTGGGGAGATGAGATCCAGATTTTCTTGTGTGCAGTCCTGTGAGCTGAAGGTGGATACTGAGTGGTGCTGCAAGCAGCCAGTTTTTCATATGAGCTCCACACATGGGAACAAACATGTCCAAAGGCCTCACACCCAACGAGGAGCTGCTGGGTGCCGAACACATCTGAAAATCTGGCTCTCAGAGCGGGCATGAGCCCTGGCAAACCTGACTCCCAGCCCTGCTGAAAATCTGTCACCACATCATCAATGTTAAAAGACAGGTTTTTCAAATGGGAAAAGTGCATTTATCACTCTCCGCAAACTCACGAACAACACAAGGCATAATTGCTCAAATGTCAAATAAAAATTCTCGGCTGAGTAAACACCACGCGTGGACCTTTTTTGATCCCCAAATATGAATGCTTTAGAACAGGATGAGCATGTGGCCAGCGGGGCTGTAATGGAGAGTGCTTTGTATCCTTAACTCTACCAGGCGTGATAAAGTGCCCGCTATCATGAAAAAAAAGCTCATCTGAAAGACAGAGGGAAACCAGATGGGAAAGGAGCAGAAACTCTCAGCAGGGATTTTAAGGATTTTTGCCTTTTTTTTTTTTTTTTTTTTGATTGCTTCCCATTTTTCCAAAATAAAGCTCTCTCCCATAGCTCAAGGCTAAGGAGAAATATAGTCCCTTCCACCCGAGTCGCTCGGAGGACAAAGGCCAGATGTCGCTTTGGCTCCGGAGCTGCAGCGCCCCATACCATCGGGTATGCGTGAGCCTAACCCAGGGACCGTGCGCCCATGTCCTGCTCACCCCAGTGGGCACCTGAGGCTGCCAGGGTCTCTACCTCAGCTATCGCTGACTGCAACACCTTGGTTACTTCTGCTTTCGCTATTCTTTCTGCTGCTCGGGCAAATGCTTCAGCAACTCTTTCTGCCTCTGGGTTTTCTGATGCTTCCACTGCTGCTCCACCAGGGTTGATCACATTTCCACCAGGGCTTCCCTCTGGACTTTTCATTTCCATTGTTACTGATGCTGCTTCTAAGGCATCCACCTCTGCTCGCAATGCTGCTGCATCCTTCTCTGCTCCTTCTGGGGCTGTGACAGCCAGCACTTCCATGTCCCCGGCAGGGTCCCCAGTGGCCAGGGCAGCAGGAGACCCCATCCCTGGGGACGGCACAGGCATGTGGAGTTGGAGAGCTGCCCGGGATCCTGTCAGAAGAAATGCAGAGAGTGAAGCAGCACAGCTATAACCAAGTGCTTTTCTTAGAACCATTACCAAGGGAGCAGTGGCAGGACCTGGAGCCGAAGAAGCCACCTGGGGCTGCTTTTCAACAACCTGGCCCTTCCATGCAGACACGGAGCAAGAGCCTGGGACCCAGCGCACTCGCTGGGTAGTACAGCTGCGACTCTCACGTCCCAGCCTCGTGCTCTCCTGTGGGTGGCAGCCACTTCTGTGGCCTGAACCAAGGCCAAGGACACAACTGTACACCAAAACATGTCCAGCGCTTCATATTGGGTGGTTTGTGTAGGAATCATAGACAATGAGAAGAATAAAGGGAAAGCTGGCTGTTTCCCAAGATATGTTTGCTTAATATCCCAGAAAAAAAAAATAAAAAAAAAGTTTTCTCTACCAGAGAAAACAGAGCACAAATTCCAGGGAACATACAATTCAAACTTATTTTTTCCAAACTGTCAAACCCTCATGAACCTTCTGTGAGAAGAATCCAAAGGGCAACCCCACAAGCAGGAAATAGCAGGCTCAAGTCAGTCAGACATGGTGCACCTCCTCCCAAGTTTCTGCCAATGCATCTCACTTCTGACCTGTAACATCCTTACTGCTGCAGTCTGTGCACTCCGTATGCAGCCAGGCTGTTCTGCTTGTCTCTGCTGTGACTGAGTCTTAAATTGGGACGTTTGTCCCCATACAATGGGACGGCCATCAGCTCAGAAGGGTGACATTTTGATGATCAAATACAAAAGGGACACTGGTAGAGGAGATCCATACCTTTGTCTGATACACATATCAGTCAACTTTTGTATTAGAGAGATCCCCTGACAAATACAACCCTGCAGTCAAGCCTAAAGACAAGTAGGAGTGATGTTAATGAGTAGTTATCTCAACAGACTTTGACGACTCATACCGCAGATGTTGCTCCTCCTTAGCAATGCCTACTCCAGCCTAGAACAAGGCTAAGAGGTGATACCAGGTGGAGTACGTTTTATGAACTCAGAGCATGAGATCAGGAGTCAGTAATAGCCACCAGGCTTGTCCATACCCACCAGTTTGGGTAAAGACTCACCAATTGATTCACTCCCCTGTGTTCTGTCCCTTCTTTCAGATGGAGACCAGCACAGGCACCAGGGCAGCAGACCACCAGTTTTTGGGCATATGATCACACAGCACTATAGAAGAATTCCTATAGCATGGAGGCACTTGCACGCCCCCAGCACAACACCAGGGCTTGGCACAGCTCCCCAGCCCCCTGCACACCTCCACAGGCAGTCCCGAGCAAGGCACGAGTAACGCTCATCAGATGTGCTGAGCAACTGGGAGCTGCAGGAGGCCCTGATGCGAGCACAGGGCGGGTACCGGCTGTTCCCCGCTCACATGTGCTCCACAAACCCCTACCAAGGAACTGGGGCAGGCCTGATGAGATCGTGATGACACCACTGTGCAGTGCCATGCAGCATCAGCAATTGAAAAAGAGGAGGAGAAAAAAAGGGGAGAAGCTGGGGAAGGACAGGATGGAATAAACAGGAGGTGCTGGGGCAAGAAGGGGGAAATGGGAAAGGAAAAAAGGGGAAAAAGAGGGAATATATAGGAAATAAAAAGGGAATATATAGGGAGAGAGGAAAAACTGGAGAAGAGGAAAGCAGCTGCAGGTCACCAGTGCCAAGAGAAAGAGTTGCACCCAGCTAGACTTAAGCAGAAGACTGGGGTGGAAAGCCACCCGCAGGAGCCCGCCCCGCACACCTACATCCTTGTGGACACAAGTCAGTCACTCGCCCGTGCCACTGAACAAGCTACCTGCATATCTGCTTCATTAAATAGTAACCCTGTAGGTCTGCTGACAAGAACATACTTCTCTCTCCTCTGGTAATTAGCCCTGAAGGCTGGTCACGCTCACTGGCCATGAAACGCTGCAACAAGCGGCCTTTTCATGCCGCCAGCTTTACCTTTGTCCCTGCCTGTTCCCATCAGCTGGGGGCAGGCAGGCAGGCATGGTGCCCGCCCGACACCGCGCTCCTCGGCCCCCTTCACGCTCTCCCCCCGCAGGCATCTCTCAACAGGGCAGAAATGAGCTGGCTGGGACGGTTGGATGACATCTGCAGGGATCAGGAACCTCTTCCTTTTTTTTTTTTTTTTGCTCGGGATAAACAAGGCCAGCTCCAGCCGTGGCCATTCGCTGCCAGCCAGCTCGAGACAGCTGCAATTCGATCTGCTGGGAAGAGGAAGGGTCTTATGAGGCTCCAGAGATGCTGGAGAGGAAGCACGGGGCTTTGTGTAAGGAGCTGGACAGGAACTGAAGGCTCTGCTTGTCTGCATAAGGCCAGGCACAAAGTTTGCTCTGCGGAAGGGCTTTCTCTCATTTGCACCTTGAGAAAGGGGCTTTGCTACCTACTGCACGTGCCAGCCATGACAAGGCTCTGGTCTCAGTTAGCGATCGTGTCATAAGAGCAATAAAAGAACAAAATCTGCTTCAATGAAAGTAAAACACCTCCCAAAGTTCCTGAAATGTGGGCTGAGTTAAGCTAGAGCTGACCCAGACCCACAGCATAAGGGATTAAAATGCTATTTTGGAAATTACTCGCCTTGTCAGAAAACAAAGGCGCAGGTTAGCAACACTCACCCCCATCAAAGACGGTATGGCCCCGAAACAAAGTATGCATAGCCCAAAGCTCTAGCTTTATGATCGCGTTTCCCCTCCAAGATATTTTGGAGACAAATTCCAGGCACCTCAGCAAGCAGACCAGCACAAAGATTAAAAGCAAAAGTATTCCCAGGGATTCTGGGCAACCCGGTCCAGCAGCGAGACTACAGACCTTGGAATAAACCTTCAGCTGTGCTCAGACTTGAGATACGACCTCAAGTAAATCACTCCAGCCTGGGTCCCTCATCTGCAATGCTCTGCTGTGGCCATGGCTGAGAATTAGCAAAGGTCACTCCTTATTTTCTTGCAGGTCTGGGCACTGCAAGGTTGGTCTTTCCAGCAGCTTGCTGCCTGCACAGTTTTTGTATGTGTACACATTAGCATTTCTATCCACATTTGCATGGGGACTAATCTAACCTCATAACCTCCAGTTTAACCTCCTAAATTGCCTCTGAAACACCAGATTACCCTGCTGCCCCCTCCCCAGGAGGGCAGGCTGGCAGGCTCCCGGATCAAGCCACCCCTCAGCTGCACCGCCTCGCCCAGGCCCAGCACCTCCCTGTCCCAGCGCTGCGACACAAGGTCTGCGTTCCCAACCTGAGCACTCGCATACCTTGCTCAGGATCGTGCACTTCAGGTGCCTCCCCTTTGCTGAACAAAGCCTGTTTCCTCCCATCAGGGCTCTGCTTTCTGCTCCACGGCAATTTCCTTCGCTCAGGGAAGCAGCTTGCAAGGCCCCTTGTTAAAATCTCTCCCACCACTTGGCAGTTGTGTAGTTTGCCCCCAGCCCATTTGTTTATGTCTGACTAATGTTCATTGCCTCAAAATGAGTTTGAAGCTAATGCTGTGTCTCCCAATTAAACGTTTGATGGAATGACATCAAAACCAAAACAGACAGAAAAAATGATTTCCCTTTGATAGGCTGACCACGTTGTACAGAACTTGCTATTAGAAGGCTCCGGTTGCTTAGAATTTTGCCAGACTTTAATCTTTTCAATTAAAGCTTTCCATGCGGGTTGTTTGCCCCAGCTGGAATTTGGGGTGAAAAATTCAGCTAATGCAGTTCATCCACTAGAGGAAAACTTTTTGCCGAAGTTACAAAAAAAAAAATAAACTGGTATCTCTTACAAGCATTTGGTCGAACAGTCTCAGCGCTACAGTTTGCAGCACTAATTTAAAATTTGGCAGGAACGTCACAACGATGCCAGGGAATAATGTTCTTATAGCATTTAGGGGAGTGACACACCTTTGGCCAAACCGTGAGCCCCTGAAAAATCACCGGTTGCACATGCTCCACAGCGATTTGTGATCGTTTGGCAGCTAAAATATTTTTCAAAGTCCTGACTTCATAACCTGAATGTTCTTTTTGTGCAGTTTTGGTGTTCTTTAATGTAATCTGTAAAAATAGCCAGTGACCTTTAGTGACATCCAACAGGCTCCTGGTTTCCTTCCATGGTTTGAAGACTTAAACAATAGCCCCAAAGAAATGACTCATTACTACACACACATGTACTCAGTGCCTGGGAAACGGCTGGCTGTCGGTGAGCAGGAACAAGAAGGAGATTCGCACAGCTCCAAAGCATGGCGGGCCCAAGGAATTTCATGGATTCATGCATGCAAGGCCTAAGATACAGCCAGCAACTTCCCCCCAGCCACTGCTCCATGCACCAAGCAGGGAGGGGATGTCCACAAGTTTTGGGTGAAAGACAACTGGGGAAAGATCATTCAGGGTTGCCAGCAGACCTGGTGGCTACTCTCAGCATAACGCTTACCATTTCTCAGCCTCCCAGCTTCTTAGCACAGGCCGCTAAAGCTTTCAGTGTAGTAGAGTGGGAGATCTATGGTCCCAAAACAGCATATTCCTATAGGCAGGGCAGGAGTATCCAATTACCCTAATTCTTAAAGGGGGAGGAAAACTTCATAATCCTATTAGGCAACATTCACCTGATACCAGCTTTTAACACGTGTCCTTGTAACCTCAGCCAGAAAGAAACCTTCAACAGCTCAGCTGGCGGAACTGTCGCCTGTAGACCACAAGCAACATGCCTGAAATCTGCAGGTTTGTGGATAAATCAGGATTCTGGAAGTGGGGTCAACCTCCTGGCTGACAGTCGCAATATGACAACTGCCAGCGTTCAAGGAAAGCGGAGAGTTTGCAAGTGAGTTATGCTGTCGCTCTGAAATCCCTGTCTCCTAAAAACTTCTATATAGCTGCCAAAGTTGCTATTTACCCAACATAGCCATAGCACTTGGGTCATTAAACAATACTGATGGCAATGCCCAGAGAACTCCAAGCACCTATTGTAGTATCACTGAATTCCTCCTTTGATCACCATGGTCAGAAATACCTGATTTTTATCACTCTTTAATAGCTCCCAATCAACTTTAAGAAGTTACCACAATGCTCATGGTAGAACCTTTGTCAGGCCACGGTAATCATTGACAAAAGCACAACAGCAGATCTCACTAGCTCAGCACTGTCAGTCAGATGTGACCTTCTGCATGGACTTACTACCCCAGGGACAGGGCTTCAGCTTCCACGTTGAAGATCGCTCTGCCTCTGTCAGAGCAAGAAAGGCTGTAAATGCAAAAGCCACTTTCCGTGTTTCCCACAATAGCCTGCAGAAATTGAAAGGGAAGACAATTTGAAGCACATTTGAGTCAGTTCCAGGGGATGCACACTTTTAAGTATACAGTAAGAGGTTTCATGTTTATATTTTCTTACTCAGTCATTCAAAAGAAACAAATCTTTCCCACACCTAAGATACAGAAAGACTGCCTCATAAAATTTGTCCACCTTTTGCATGTCCCAGACAACGCTTACAAGTAATCCAGCAATATTTTACAGGAGCTGTTAGGACCTAGAGATACCAATAGTTAGATTCTTTTTTTTTTTTTCCCCTTGAAGATGTAATTGACAATCTAACTATGCCCTGAGCAGCTCCTCACTAAGTACTGAAAGTTTCTGTTTCAGACCTGAAGGGCTCAATGCCTCTCAGTTTGCCTAAGCCTTCTGGCCATCCTACTTTGTCTGAAATACCATCTCTACCTGTGGGCCTTGTCCAGCAGTAAACAGAGATGCATGTTGTCTGATTCCAATACTTGTCAGTTTAAGAGAAATGAAAACCCAGCGCTCTGATGAATGCTTCCAAAATCAAAATGGTCAAAAGAGAAATTTGAATGAAGTTTATAAATAACAAAAAATTATAGAAGTTAATATTTTTACAAATGCCCTTTATTATATGATGCATGTCATATAAAATTGTCTTCAACCTCATTGTCTTCTCTAGGAAAGGGAAACATCAGCACCTACAACAGCTTCCTTTAGAGAAAACAAAAAAGGTTACCCTTGGTTTTGGATGCATTCAGTAAAACTAGTGATGATAACTCAGTTCCAACATAATTAAGAAATGACACTGAGCAGCTGAGAAGTCACTTCTGCAGAGGAGAGATCAAATCTGCAATGACCATCTCAAGAGGGAACATTTTTAGGTAATCAAAAATAACCTGAATAATGTCCAAGCTTGTAGGTAGTCAAAACCTAGTAGTAATACTACTACTAGACATAAAAAAAAAAAAAAACCATCTAATCCAACTCTTTATTTTGTGGTTATAACCCTGCATTCAAATTAAGAATTTTTCTTTATTACCTAATTAGTGACATACACTCTGTGAAATTTTGGACAGGCACTGAAGCACGAGGCATTAGCTAAAAGCAGTATAGCAGATTTGATAGGCAGCAGTAAGGTGCATCTGCCAACTTAGGTAACTTCCTAAAAGGTTAAATGATAACTGGAATTTACAAGACTTGTATGTTTCTGAGGAGTAAGGAAAAAAAGGCAAATTCACACACAGGTAAAAGTACTTCCATTAGGCAGGTTGGTATTAGCAGCCTAGGAAAGGTGAAGCAAAGACCAGAATATACTGCTATTTCACCTTAAGTAGCAGCTGTGTATCTGATGGAAGTGATGTTTTCCTTCCTCTCATGTGCACACATCCACGTCCCTCAGTTGCAGATCACAGACCTATTAGGCCACTTACTTCATCTTGTACAGTTTATTAAATCATAAGGACTTCCATTCTCTGGTGCATTTGGGGAATTTTGCAGACTTTTGGTGCTCCTACTCGGGTCAGCCATGCATCCAGATGATTAAGCTAAATTCCCTTAAAAGAAAATCTTTGTTTAATATCAAAACGAAAACATTAAGCTGTAAAACATTAAAGTGTTAGTTAATGACCATTACAGCAATATGAGAGCCAGATGGAAGCTGCTCTGTGCTGTCCAAGCTTGGCTTCCCCAGAGTGATGCTCTGCACGATACAAACCCTCCCAGCAGCACGGAGCAGCTCAGCAACACCAGTCTGCTCACTGGAGGTCGAGTCCTCAACCCAACGTACAGCCAAACAGAACACGCATCTCCTCTTGCTCTGGGTGGGATGGAGCGCCTGGCTCTCCATTAACTCCTGAACAAAACCAGCCATATGTTACAGGAGCCACTAGCTCACATCAGCCAGTCATTGCACTGAACTGCAGCAGCTCCCAGAGCTGCTTCTGGGCTCTGCCTCTTCCCAGTGAGACCAGTAGGCAACTTGTGCAGCAAACAGGAAAAGGCTTGGACCATACATACACCTTGTGGTAGCACGGCCCATACAGAGCGTAGGCAAGGAAAGAATAATTGAATCTTTTCCAGAAAGCAGCTGAAAGGTGTTTGAAAGCAACGTCTGTTCACTAGTTAGGCAATAAGACAATTTAGAAGTAATAAAGAATGAACACCCATTCTTTCAGGAAAACCTTTATGAATTAATAATACACGGATGCACCCAGCATTTTATTCAGAGACCTCTAATTACTGAAAAAATCCACAGGAGCAAGTAGCCAGACTGCTCTCAGACTCCTGCAGCAACACCTCCAAAGCTCTCCTCTAATCACCACACTGGATCAGAGTAGCAGAGTTGGAAGAATTCAAGCAAATCCCCATTGGATTCTTAAACTAGGCTCTAATCCGAACGTTCCCATCAAATGAGAAGCTCTGTTTTTGCAGGAAAAGGATCTGTCTCCCATCATGGGACCTTCCTCTAGCATCTAAGCTGAGCCAAGCGCAAATGAAACCTTGAACCTGTGCCCAGAATGATCATCAAGAATTGAAACTTTTGAATTAGGGACAATGTAAAATATGCCAATAAAAAATTATTTTCTGCAAGCCCTGTTCTGACGCGTAAATCTTGCCCCACTTTCCTTCCAGCCCAGTTAAAACCTGGGCTGTGCCAAATCCCAGGGGAGAGCCCACTCACAGCACTTCTGACACAAGCCAGGGAGCAGTTGAAATTACAAAAGACAGTTCTCATAAGAATCCCAGATCAAAGAAACCCACCTCCATTTGCATGAACTTTCAGATAAACATCCCCAAAAAAGTTTAAAGTTCACTACGGGACTGACCCTTTTCTGCAGCCACCCTCACGCAAATACTTCTGCCATTTGTCTTTATGGGTGGTAAGGTCTTTGGGGCAGGCACCAGGACTTCCTATGCATTAGTAAGAGACCAGCACCATCAGCCTCTGGTTCTAAATGAAGAGCGTGTGTCCTGCCAGAGTGTAAATATTCATCGTAACTGTAAATATTAATCGTAACCCGTCCAGCTCTAACACATGACTTCATGACAACCCTCCTCTCATCTGTCCACACTACTCTGGGTTATTGAGATTAAATTCTGTGAGATTCAACATGTGAAAGTGAATCCTACATGGTATGTCCAAATGACCAGAGACTGGGAAACAAGCCACACCATCAGGTCATTTGGAAATAAACCCCAGAAGCTGTAACTCTCATTCCTCCTTTTCTTTAACCACTCCATTCAACTACCTGATACCTCCTCTGAGTTTAAACAAGACTCAAAGTACTCCCAGAGCCACGAGCACAGCACAGAAAGGTCACAGCAGATAACTACTTTTGCCTTGGCATCCAACTTCTGGTAAAAGATATAAAGATAACTAGAAATCCTGTGATGACAAGTGAGGATCAGGAACTCTAACTAAGAGCTCAAAATCTCACTTTTTCCCTTGTATTAAAGCAAGTAGTTTCACAAAGACTCAAACCATAGATTATCTTCAGGGTTATTGTGATGTGACTATGAAGCTTTCTCGTCAGGCTGCCAGTGGGGAGGAAAAAAAAAAGGCTTTCTGAATCAGGCCCTTATCATTTATACCACATTACAATCCAAAATGAAAAATGACTTGCTCCAGATTTGATAGAATAAAGCATCTTGAGATGCCACAGAAGTACCCAATTTTCAATAAAGACATTAAACCTAAGCTTCAAAAAAAGGGAATAATTACATCGTTTTTTGCTTTGAGTTTTAATGTTAAAAGTGTCAATTTATAAAACTAGGTGAACATCCACAATTCCTAAGCAGACTGCAGCTAATTAGACCCCTTTTGATCTTTTATTTTGCCTAGAAGCTTATTTAACAACTTTACACAAAACTCAAGGTTTTGACACAGTAGTGGACTGGGGGAGGGGGGAGGATTGCAAAAGAGAAAAATTCTCTCTGCTGCTTGCTAAGGTGGGAGGCTTGTCACTTCCCCAAGCACACGTGCTATCAGCAGAACTGGAAAATGCTTTCCAGCCATGAGATGGACCACCTCTTATTTGAGCTGTCTGCATGGAGTCGTGATAGAGAACAAAACATTAAAAACTAAAGCATTGTACAAATAGAGTTGCAAAGGGTGGCAACACAAGAATAAACACCGTGCCTCCCAAGGGATGAGAAGGGATGCCTTTAATTGCCACTGCAAAGAAACAGCACTGGCTGAGTAGCGTTGTCTGAAACAACCATGCAGTGCAGAGCCACTGCAGTTTCCTACCTGAGCAGCATCCACCTTCATTGCAAAGGGTTGCCCAAAGGGGTCTGGCTGGAACAGGACAGGCAGAGCTGGTCAGGCAAGCAGAGAGCAGAGCCCTTACTGTGCTATATGCTGCAGCAAAACAAATCTTTAAGTGAGCGGGCTCTGTCCTGGGGCAGTGGAAGGGACTAGACAATTTCTCCTGGTTCCTTCCATCTCTCCTTCTCATGAAGGACTGACATCAAAATAACTGCGGGGGCCAGATGACCCAGGAGCCACTAGGACTTTGTCATTTGTAATTTCTGTGACCACATCACATCATCTCTCTCCTTTCTGTAACAGGGTATTCTCGCTTCTAAGAGCTTCATGTCTCCCAGGAGCTCACCAGAGCAGTGAAGTCAGGATTGTTAAGGGCAGAACGCTCCTTACCCCTGTCCTGAAATGAAACAGTATCATTAGATTTGAAGGACCCAGGTCGCTGGGCTCATGCACGCAGACTGTGAAGACCAGGGAGCCAGGGTGATCCGAGGCTGAGTGTTTTGAAAGGAATGATAGAGGGAGGAGACAGGGGATGGGGGGAATTAGCTGCTTCAAACAGCAAAGCTGAGTCTGCAGTAACACGCTCCTGTCTGCAAGCAGCTCCCGTCTGACAGGGGAAAGTGGATAGATTTGAAACAACCACAACCATTTGGATGTACTGATTTGTGTTCCGTCTGCGTTAATCTCTGCTTAAAGGGAACAAACCTGGGACCCAGTCTAAACCTCTGCAGTAGCAGCCCTCCACACCTGCCCTGTCACCACCTACCTTTATCTTCAGTCCTGAGTGAGGGTACTCCGAGTTCACCCGATAGCTGAGCTTATTTCCGATTCATCATTCAAGCAGGAATAAGTAATGCTGAATGCAGCGCTCAGCCCTCACTGAGACACCACACACCCACACACCCCTCCAGAGGACCCCCACCACCAGCCCTGAGCTGTGCTCAGACCCCCCACCCCAGACTCACAGCTGCTAAGCAAGCTTAAACCATTGCCCCCAGTTTTTTGGAAAATCGGTCTTCCTCACCCAGTTCTGAGGCCATCCTGGCTTGCAGGTTCACTTCCTTTTCTCCTTGCTCTCCTCGAGGTACATCAGCTGAATGGAGCTTCAACAAGAAAGGGAAGAAGGAAGTGATCACAGACTGTTCCCACACCGCAGCAGCGGAGCTATTTCACCCCTCATGCTACGCATCAACATTAATGACTTCAAAGAAAACCATTTGCAAAGTTAAAAGCTTAATGTAGTAACAAAAATCAATACTGTGCTCAAGAAAATCCCCTGATGCTGGAGCATCACTCAGGTAGACAGCACAGGGGCATTCCCCTCCACTACCAGCAGCCCGGCAGGCCATTAGGGAGGGGAGGCTGCCTTAATTTATTCTCTTTGTCATCCTAATATAGATCTTCCCTTTTCAATTGCTCTTTGTACCTTCATACTGCAATTTGGGTTCATAAATAGAACGAGTCCTAAAAGCTAGGATCAATATATCGTGCGTTCCCTTTCAGACGGGAGGCAGAGAGAGCACAGCAAGAAGGAGAGAACCAAATACCCTGCTGGCATAAACAGCAAGTTCCTTTATGCTGCGATTTTACCATTTAAAATACGAGTCCAAATATGGACTCAAACTTAGTTAACTAACTGAAAAAAAATGACTAGTCACCCTTGCATTCCTGGAGCATTCTCTGTACATAAATACAAGCCTTTTCCAAAGGCTAATAATTCACCATGTACCGTTACTAATAATGCAGGTGAACAGGACTGTTCAGATGCAGAAACTGAGCAGAGGGAGGCTGAGCCACCCAAGGTGTGGCAGCAAGTGACACATTGGAGAGGAGCTGGCTCACCTGCTGCTGCCCAGGCTGCCTTGGACACAGAAGCATCCCTCCTTCCCTCCCAGTGCTCCTTGCTTTCCAGACATCTGAGAATTGTAAAAAAAAACTGTTGCTATTTTGCACGTGGTATATACAGGTATCATAAAGACTCTTTTTGCCTGCAAAGGCAAGTGCTGTTTTAACGAACAAAAGCAATTTTGTGAGTCCATGGAAACGCCAATCCCTGGTTTCAAAGAGATCTGTCTCGTTTTAAATAAGGGTTATTCCCAAAGTTGGTTGTTTTTTGTGTGCCAGATTCCAGCCCTCTGAGCAGAGGTGGTGCACATGAAGGTACTTCAACACCTTGGCCACAGCGGGCTTCAAAATCTTCCTAAAAGAAACTTAATAAAGAACAGCAAACAGCCCAGCCGACCGCCTCCTTGACTCCCAATAAACAAGGAACAGAAGGAAAACAATCAGACAAAAAAAAATCCCCCAAATACCAGAGGGAAGATTTTATTAAAAACAAAACAAAACAAAAACCTACCACCTTTCAGTGCTTAAATTTGTTCCTATACATCAATAAAATTGGAAATAATTTGCACTTTGTAGGGAGATTTTATGTTGTACGCAGATCTCATACAACTTCGTCTATAGGCAGTTCTTGTTCGAGTGTTAATCTCTAGCTGGACTGAAGGTGCTGAAGACGACCTCTGGAAGCTGCGGGGACAAGTGAGAGGTCAATGCACAGGGCTGCGAAGTGTTGGTAACCCCTTGGTGCTCTGGGGTGTCCCCCTACCCCAGGATCGTTCATGCATCCTTAGAGGAGAGCGTGCAGCATTGCACTGCTGACAGAAACTTGTCTATAATTTGCTTTCTTCTGACGTAACATAGATGGGTTTCTTAATTTGACGCAGTCCTAAGGGACAGGGATGCTCTCTGCTCCCATTACATACACTTGCCAGATCCATACAGCTCCATTCCACAAGGAAGAAATCCCCAAGGGTACCAATTGTTTCCAATAAGAAGCCTGAACAAATGAAAACCAAACCCTCTCCCACCACCTCCTCAACAAGCGCACACAACCCTACCAAAGCACGCTGCTGCCGATGCTTTGCAGCAACACCTGCTTAACACCAAACAAAAGCACGCAGAAGTCACCGAGTCAGTCAGTAAAATCAAATCTAACATGTCAAAATATTTCAGTTTCACCCAAACACTCTTAGCTGGTTAGTGCTAAATATTAGTTCCATCTCTTAATCCTCCTGCCAAGTGAGCCAGATTTCCTGCTAGAAAACAAAGCTGAGTAACATGTCTAAGATCAGAGGAATGGTGCCCAAACCAAAATAATAACTAACATCTCATCCCTCAGTCTGTCCTCCTCCGAAGAACGAGGCCCTGCTCCTTCCACCTCTGTACGTTTCACCTTGGCTTTTATCCAGTGCTTATTCCTCTTATTTCCTCTTCCCTAGAATGCAAATAAATCCTCATGGTGCTAACTGAGCTCCTACAAAGCCGAAGGTGAGAGAAAGGCATCTCAGCTCCTCGTTCACCCAACGGCTCAGACAGCTCGGGACAGAACGCTGCCGTGCCTCCCCTGGGGCCACGCACAGCCCGCCGAGGGACTTGCTGGGGACAGCACCCACCGTTTCCCCATGGAAGCCTTTCTGCAGCTCGCTTGCTCTCCCTGGTAGGTCAGAGAGCAGCTGCTTCTGCCGCTGGGGCTGGAGCCTCCTGGGCTCTTCCACCTTTCTTTGGAGCTGAGACGCGCCAAGGTGCATCAGGACACCTTTACGAAGCCATGGCTGAGAGTTTGTCCAGAAAGCTCTATGAGCACAAGTGCTGTTGCTCCTGGAGAAAAGTCTACAGGGCTGCGTTTAGGAGAAGGGGGAGAAACATCTGTGTGCATACAAGAGCAGTGCAGGCACAGGCTGCAGCTGTGAAGCCCCTCTCACTTGGCCAACGCTGTCTGCTAACTGCTGGCATAAATATAGTAACAGTGCTGCACATATGGCAGGCTGTTTAATTTTAGAAATCAAAACTATCAAGTGATTAAGTTAGTCATCCTTCCTCAATTTGGGACCAATACAGCAGTACCAGAGGCAGTGGTCATAACCACTGTGGTTTGTTAGAGTGAAAGAGCGCACACGCGTGCGCTCCTGCACAGGCAGGGAACACCAGAAACCCTGCTCTGCTCTGCCCAGCCTCGTTTTTCGAAGCAGGATGGGACAAAAGGAGAAAACTTGAAGCAAGCCTCCAAATGGAAATAGAGTGCCTTGTCACCAGTGGACCAAGCTCTCCTGAGCTCAGCAGCCCGGCCCGTGCCAATGCTCACACACCCTTGATGGCACGGGGGGGCTCGATGCACTGCAGAAGCAGCAGCACCTTTTGCAGAGCCCCACAGCTCCTCCCCCGATGCAGCACCAGTCGCACCAGGAGGATGCAGCCCCACAAAGCCCGTCGGTATCTTTCCCTTCCAGTGAAAAAGCAGCAAAGGAAGAAAGCAAACAAGTCATGGAGGGATTTTCTGTTTCTCTAGACAAACACACTAAGAGCAGTTCAAAAGAGGCTAATTAAATTCTAAAATCCCTGTGCAAATACATTAATAATGATTTTTAAATGAGCAGTTAACCAAGGAAGTTTTCAAGGTGGGAAGTGTTTGATACAGAAGAGCCGCTCAGCATTTGCCGGAGACAATCTCTCCGGATAGCGCACGTGTTCAGGGGGTGGGCAACAGCACATGCTCTTCCTTCCCAAGCACCAGGAAGCCAAGCTAACACCCAGTGACGTGGCTGTAAGCCTGAAGGATCACTGTGCAGCCCCAAAGACCTCTTCTTACATATTGCCAGGACAGAGGAAAAGCAAAGACATTTCTTCTCTCCTGCTGTTGCTACAGGAAGTTTCCAAATGCCAGATAAATCCTTCTCCTCTTCCCACACAATCCTAGTCAAAGAAAAAAAAAAAAATCAGTAGCCTATAAGAGGTGAATAACAGTTATTTGGGGAGAGGGGCTTAGCCCGTAAGTCACAAAGACCTTTTGCCTGATTTTTCCTCATTTCCGCAGCTTGCATCAATAACCACACTGATGGAAAATGAGTATGAAATGCTACTATTCCAACAGGAACAAGGGTCTCTCCCTTTGCGCATGAAGCATGAAATGATGAGAAATTGATAATTTCTTATAATTGCTCATACGATGGGGTGGAAAATCTGACATTGTTGCACGGTCTCCACTGCCATGGTTCATGGCACGTCTCAATTTGAAATGCCCTCTTTCTCACAAGCAAGCAAGGCAACGGAACTGCTTTCATTTAACGATGGCAAACCAAAACAGAGAAAAGTAGCAATGTGCCCTTGCGAAGTTCTTGGCAGAGCAAGGAATGAAACCCACCGGCTGAGGCCCTGAAAGCCAGGCCATCCTGTCCTGGCCAAATCTCCAACCACGGTCACAAGACTACCCTGCTTCTTCCCTTCCCTTGTTCTTTGCATGTCCTTGCTCACTGCAGCACAATTACATTTTTTCAGGCAAAATCTCCTGAGATATTGATTCATATGCTTGTTAAAATCCAGATCCATTATACCTCCCTTTTTGCTTTCATTCACTAATTTTATTGTCCTATAAAATATAAAGATTTTCTGATGAGATATATTCACCATGCCGCCACTACTGCTGAAGGCATACAGCTGCCATCATCTTCCGGAAACATGTTTGTTTAGTACATAAATCCTTCTTTTGCTAGACACAAAAATTACGCATACAGGACAATAAATTCCAGGATCATTCTTCCTTTGGATTTGACAAGCAGGACTGCAGTTATTTCCCCAGCCCTGGAGTACCTCTCAAAGAGCAGTCAGCAGTCTGATAACTTTAGATAAACCATTTAATTTCCAGAAGGAGCCTTGTTTGTATATAGACACAAGTTATAGTCCACTGGGTGCTCTTTGTTCTCACTGATTGCTCCCAGTTGGGAAGCAGAGGTTTTGGGTGAGTGTGTTACTGGTAGTCTCTGCTTGCTGCACCACAAAGATGCCTCATTCAAAATGTAAGAATCTTTTTTGTGATCCAGAAGAGGATATGTTTGTTACTTACCTCAGCAGCATGCTGAATATGCTGTTCTGCAGTTTCATCAGCTAGGAGAACAGGCTCAGCAATTGTTTTACACTGCATTATGTGTAGATACCTAAAAGAGAAAGTAGGGAATAAAAAGATAGTAAAAATGACCAAAAACTGGGAGGGACTGATTTGGGATGGGGGTGGGGGGAGTAATGGAGAAGAAAAGCTAAACAGCTTTGACTCATCCTTAAATGCTCCCCAGAAAGACAAAGAATTATTTAGAGGTGAATCCAATTGGTAGAAGCAGAATTAAAGGAAAAGGAAGGAAGTTAGCTGCAGAATTCAACTAGACCACCAAGAAAAGTCTCCAAGCAATACAACTTGTTGTGGCATGGTGAATCCTGCCTAGAATAGGGGTAGAATTCATGCTTAAAGCAGCTCAGACAAAACAATTCAGATGCAATCAGTGTATGTAAGTGTACATAAGGTACCTTTAATCTAGGCTAAAGCTTGCACACTGATAGCAGCAAAATGTAGACAAATACATCAGGCCAAGCTGCTCAGCTGCATCCCTGTGACTTCAGACAGAAGCAGCCCTTGCTGGTTCGCACACCAGTGTCATTCCCATGAGAGCTCTGTGTAATGAAACATGAAAAAAGCTGAGATGCCCAAAGGTGGCAGAAGAACTTCAGGATACCAAGGATTATCTCCTTGCAATCTTCTAATTCACTTCCAAGGCTGTCCAAGGGCTGGGGCAGCAGAGCACATGCGTGGTTTGGGTTCTCTAATTGCACCATCAGTGATGTGGGGTGGGCAGCAGAATTCAAGAGGGCCTGAACATCAGCAATGACAAAGGGATGTTTTGCCAACACTGTTTTCTTTTGCCCAGCTAAAGCTCTCTGTTAAACTACCAGTGGAGAATAAGACTCCATAAACTTCATATCTGGAATCTTGGGACTACTCATCAAGAATGTGAGTGGCCTTAGTCAAAAACATTGATAGATTTGTTGTCTGCACTTTTTTATTCATCCTGGAGTAAGGATTTCACCATACTTCTCATTGCTAATAGTCATACTGAGCTCATGAGGAGGGGTGGTCACAGCCTGGACACCCTGACAGCAGAGATTTTACGGTCTTTTCCAAATCAAAGACTACAGATGTGCCAGACTAGCCCTGATTAGTAACAAACACCTTCGCTGTGAATATATTGATAATACTATGCAACTGTAGAATGCTTTTTTATGTCAGGGGGACCACATCTTATTCCCACAGCTGCCTCCATTTTTTTTTTTTTTGCCACTTTGCTGTCCTTTTTCTCTTGTATGCTATTCCACATACTGATGCAATTAAGAAAAAGCTAGGAAAAAGACTTTGGAGCTGTTATTAAAACTGTAGATTCTTACTGCCACTGTTTCTCCCTCCAACTACATTGCATTCCTGTTGACTCTCTTTTCCTAGCTGAGCCTGGAAGCATTAAGACACCTTTAAAATCCTCCCTGTTTCACACAAGTCTAGCTCATTGTTTGGATATGATGTGGCTAAAAAAAAAAAAAAAAACCAAACAAAAAACAAACAAAAAAAAAACAAGGCTGGATTGCTTGGACAAAGGTGCTACAAAAGAATTCAGGTACACTGCATAGGTATTCGAACACTTCATGGGCTGCTCTTTGAGACAACAACCCCTGGCTAAGTGCCACAATACCAGTGGTGAGATGACAGCCAGGATGATCTAGCAAGAACGGAAGGTATGCAAGTACTCAGATAAACATCGAGGGACAGCAGTGGAAGAATATGGCACATGCAAAGCATCAGTTACTTGGGAACGGACACACTTCCTTTGCTGTGCTAAAAGCAAGCCAGCCCTTAGCAAGCCCATTTCCATGGTAGCTTTCATCATTCACAATACGGCAATGTCAAACACCAAGAAACATTTCACTTGCCTACAACACACCATTATGTGAATGGACACAGAGGATACCTGCAGGAAACACCAAGCATAAACACCTGCTTTATCCACCTGTCCTTTTAGTCAGAAGAGTTATCAGAGCTCAGGTGCCAGTGGGCCAGAACAGGGCATCCTGGCTCCCAGCCCCTGCTCAGAGGAGGAGTGGTGTCCGACAGTCAAAAACAGTTGAACCAGGATCTAAATTTTGTTTCTAGCTCAACCCTGCCTCACAGTACATAACCTTGAACAAGATGCTACACCACCTTCTCCATGGGGACATGGCAGAACTTACCCATTTCCCTGTGCCAGGCTGTCTGGCGCAATCACTGCCCATAAGGTACTTTCGGGTCATTGGCTCAAGGGTACCAGAAAAGAGCAGAGCCTTATTGCTGTAGCATGTCCAGGGCTTATTCTGCATGATGTTAAGAGCCTGGGTCAATGTACGTGATTTTTTTTCCCAGCACTCCAAGAAATCTTCTGCATAGCAAAGTTAAAGCAAGCGAGAGAAAGAGAGACGTCTCCGTTTGATTGGCTGTGACTAGCTGCAATTAAAAACTATAATTTATTACCCTGGATTACGAGTATAATTTCAATGCAGAGAATTAAGGTTTTCTTCTGAGATGGAAATAAAGATTAATTTTTAATTTCCTTTCTCATTGCACATTTAAGAGCAATGGACTCCATAGAAAACTACAGGTCAAAATAGTTTTATGGAGGAATGACAATGTTCCATTGCTGAATAATTTAATGCTCTTGCTGCCTTTTTAATATTTGACTGCAGCTCCCTCATGCGAAACAACGGCAGCAGACACGGTACACGTTTGCTGCAGCACTCAGGTCAATGTGACTTTGAAACAACAAAGTTTCACTGCTCAGGATTCGGGCAGCTCTTGGAGCTCCCCCGACGCAGCGAGCTGCCTGCCACACCAAGGGACACGCAGCCATTCCCAAAGGGCAGGCAGCTGGTCTGGGGACGGGGAATGGGAAAAGCAGGGGTGATATCAAAGCCTGGGGGAAGCGGAAGACACCAGAATGGATGGGCACATGGGGACACATTCACACATCAGGCACATAACACCAGGCACATCCCACCTCAGAGGCTGGCAGGTATATTCAGATAAAGCAGAAGAAATGTTTCCATCTGGGAAACACCCTTGTAAGACAGCAGGGCTGGAAGGTTTTGCCTGCAGGCAGAACACGTTATTCCAATTTCCACAGCACATCAGCAGAATGCAGGAAAACATTGTGAAGCACGAGGTCATGAATTCACTGAGGCCCTGGCGCCGTGACTAGGTCACTGCTTTCCAAAACAGATCCCATGCATTGGAGAAAACCACAGTGGAAAAGCTGGGAAATCCACACCGTTACACAGCGCTTCCTAGCTACCTGTAACAATGCAACACGGCACGAGAAAGGAGAGGAGGTCTGTGTGCCTCTATTCCTCCCAGAGACAGGCTCTCAGGACAGGAACTGATGCTGCTGCAGATAGCAGGACACCATCACATGCCTTAGGCCCAGTATTTGACCGTGGGCAGTGAAAGGAAGTGCCAATGAAATTTAGAAATGCCTTAAATCATTGCTCTGGTAGTAGCAATTAAAAAAAAAAAAAAAAAAAAAAAAA
>NC_048904.1:10172277-10223188 GCF_011077185.1 Oxyura jamaicensis
AAAAAAAAAAAAAAAAAAAAAAAAGGTAGAAAAGCCCATAGTAATGACTTGTATCCCAGTTAATTGAATAACCCTGCACTGACAGAACTACATCCTAGATGACCTAATAATAGGCCTTTCCACTGTAGGGTTTTTAAAATTTATTGACATCTTATAACTGGTATCTTGGGTTATAAATGGGATTAGGTGCCTAAGTGATGCAACTGCCGCTCAGCAGAGGGTTAAGGTGCACTGTGCAGGGTCACCGGGAGGAACATCTCCCAGGGACATGGTGGTGACAACACTCTGAGTGCATCCTGGGGACCAAGTGGCTGCATGTGCAGCTCCACCAAGGCCAAGTCTCAAGGCTGCGAGGGGCCAGCCCTGAGTTAATAGGCAGGGACCCACACCATCATGTAAATTAAGATTAATCCCACTATTTTCATCCTAGGAAAAAAAAAAAAAAAAAAAAAAAAAGAACAGGAACTCCCTCACACAAAATTCAAACCATGCTTTGTCCCAGAAGTCCCTTCCTTCCACTACTGACATATTTTCCCATGTCCTCTAAGGCTAACTGGGTCAGCCTTCCATTAGGCTAAGCACAAAGCTACACACTAAAACCATGACTTCAAAAATTGAATTTTTATGTGGACCAGAGACCTCAGAATGTCACTCACAGTTGGTTGCACATGGCGAGGACATGCTTCATCCCAGGTCTAGGAGAACAAAGCAAGCATTTTGCAAGTTTCTGCTGTTCAATTTGGGGAACTGTCCCTTTGCCGAGGAGCTGAGTCTTTTCTGGGGTGCAAAGGTTTGTTAGATTTATTTAATTCCCTGTCCAGCCAGAAGGCAAAAGCTTGAGTGCTCATGGCCAGGCTGGGAGGTGCCAGAAATCATTTAAGAAAAATGTATTCAGATATATTACAAAACCTCTGAAACCCACGGGTCTGCTTCTTCTACTGAAGTAGGTATAGCTGTAGCCATTTGACATCTCTCTGCCCATACCAACTCAGGCAAAGACTTCTCTGAGCTCACAGGTTAAATCAAGCAGAGTAGTTACTTGGAATCCCTCTACAGAAAGCCTCAAAGATGAAGAAATTAGGGCAACTGAACAGGGAGTGCTCATTCCTTCCAGTCGGGAACTGTCCCCAAAACACATCTATTTATGTGAGACTTTATGTGAGATTTTAGCCAGCACCTAGGCAAGCACAGGTCCAAGGGCTGCCCCAGCCCTTCACGCAGCAGGGGCACTAAGCAGCATGCCGACCAATTTCTAACGGCCGTTTATCACCTCCTGACACCTTACAAAATTCTCTGCAGATTTACATTTCCCTGTACGTTTTCCTTCACTGTCTGTCCTAAACAATTGTGTCCAGATTTGGTTTGCTTGAATCAATCACGTTTTTATTCTTTTGCAGCTGCTTTTCAGCAGCAACTGAAGCTCTTGCTACCTACAAGTTTGCTTCTGACAACTGAGGACTCACAAATCCTGTGAAGGGGATACATGCCTGGGACTAGACTCTGTGAGAGCCTGGCATTGCTAAGCCCAGAGCGCCCAGAATCTGGATCAGTTTTTCAGAAGTCCTTCACCCTACCACTGCTCCCAGTGGGATGCCGGTGGCCACCTTTGCCAAATACCCCAGTGTTTTTAGGCCCCTTGGAAAGTCTGGATTCCAGTTATGGAGCACAAGAGATGCAAAATCACCAGCTGCTATGGAGAATCCTTCTCACAGACTTTCAAGATCAGTTTTGCCTCTAGTAAGCCCACCGCTGGTATAACCATTGCCTGAGTGCAAAGACTGGTATGTGTCTCCGGAAATGGAGTTTAGATGTTTGTCTTATCTGAGCAAGTTCAGTGACTGAACGCTGCACAAAAAAGCGTGAGCAACCCTGACAAAGCAACTGCCGCCTCCTTATCACGGTCTCCAAAAGGACTGAAAAGAATCAAGCATCAGAGACTTATCTCTTGAGAGATGTTCAGTGCCTATGCCTGGCTTACCGATCAGCTCTAACTCCCCTTTTCTCTAGAGTTTTGCTGCCTTGTTTTTGGCCACACAGTACAGCCTTGCCACTTCCTGAGTGTGGAGGAGTTGCGAGGGGAAGGGGATGTGGAGGATGGGCCCTCTTTGCCGACACTATTGTCTTGTATTTCTGGACAATGGGATGTTTTTACCCATGACAATTTTATCGTTGTGATAACTGTAACAAATGGCCGTCCTGGTATCACAGGAAGGTTCTCAAGCGTTGGGTGATGACAATGAAACGGAGGCTGTGGACAGGTTTCCTTGGGCTTCCTCTCTACAGCCTCCCCATGCACTCCAAGGTCAGTTTGAGCTCTTGCCACTAGTATGCTGGCTGCATCAACAAGAGGCACGTACCTTCTGATGGGAGAGGGCTCTTAGTGGTGGCCTACCGCTGGTCCCAGAAAACACGGACTTGGCACAAGCTCCTGAGCATTGCAGTGCATTTCCAGTCCCCTCATAGCTGGTGCAGTTGTGGGAATGAGTTAAGGACAACACGTTCAAGAGTAGGGAAGTTGTAGCATGAAGAGGAGATTCAGTATAGGCTGTAGGGATTAAAAAAAAAAAAAAAAAGAAAAAGTTAATTAGAGGAATGAGACATTTTAGCCTGAGCAGCAAGAAACAAATTCCTTTCAGGAACAAATGCTCCCCATATATACCCACTGACTCCTGCACTTCTAATTGCATTGGGCTGTCTTTCCTACACACACCTTGCACAACACTCCTAGAAAAGGCAACCTTCCACGCCACAGAAAAGTTGCCTGTCATGCCAGCTTCCTCAAAAGTCTTCCAAAATATTGCTTTTGCCACGAAACATGCGATTCTTTGAGCCCACAGTGTCTGCTCCACCTGCACAGTCAGTTGGCATGGGCTTTCCAACAGCACCGAGCCCTGCTCTAACAGCTCCCACTGAAGACAGAGGGAAAACACCTTTTGGGTTCAGAAGGAACAGAGTTTGGTGAACCCTGAATGCTTCTGAAAATCCTTCACTGAAGTACAAAATGAACAAGCATGGAAATACTCAGCTCTGGAATGTAATGATCAGGTCAAAGCAACCAGCGAGTAGGAAGAACAACAGCAATAGCTTAGACAGGACAAGACACTCAAAGCAAACCATGCTTTACTCCAAGAATAGCTTCTGGAAGCCCATATGAGACTTCTTACATTACGGTGTTCATTCAGCCATAACAGAGGTATCACAAGTCACTCCGTGACAGTGGAACACAGCTGCCAACTGGCATTTCTACATTTTTGGTATGTGGAAATAACTTAGATCTCTAGGTCAGAACTTGTCTGCAGGAAATAGGCTGGGGTAGGATCCAACACTGGCCCTGTCTGGGTTGGTATAGCCTTCAGCTGATCTCCTGAGACTCTCATGTTCAGGATGGGAGAAACTGAAATGCACAGAACATAAACTCCATCAAAGGAAGACTCTGACTCTCAGTCACGCAAATTCTGAACCAAAGTAGTTTAAAACAGGTCAGAACAGTCTGTCTCCACTTATAATTGCATGTAATCTACTTTTATTGCTTCATACCAAGTTCTCAAATGCAGAGAAGCAAATATATTGATTTATACAGACCTGTAAACCAATAGACACCCTCAAGCACACTCTTTGAATGTTGATATCATTTAAATGGCAGGAACTTCTTTTCCTGTCTCTGACACTTTGCATGCAGAAAACAAGCAAAATTAGCATCGTGCTTTATTCTCAAGAAAACCAGCATCTCTCCCATTAAAAGCTCAGGATCTTAGGCCAGACATCATGAGAAAGCAAAAACACTGCAGAGACTGCAATATTATATCACTTGCCTTCACGGTTAACACAGTTAATCTAATTTATCACTTGCCCACCTAAACTTGGGGTGAGAGCAGTTTATTTAAGGGCTGGGCAGAGCCAGAAGACCTGCAGCCTTGCCCAGCTCCACTCCCAGCCTTCCTGCACATAGCCCTGAGAGGGCACCTTGCCCCTTGTGCTTGCTCTCCCCTTCCCCAGCTGTTTGCCCTGGCTAGGGGCTGCCTCGACCTACTTACAGCAAGGTACATCTCCCCTAGGCATATTCTGTGCCTTGTTCAGTGAAGCCCTACTGTAAGGTCTCCAGGTAATATGAAATAGATGCTAACTGGTTGTTCAAATATCTCCATGCATTTCCACATTTAAAAATATTTCCTCCAGAAAGCAGAAATAATCAACAAACGTCTGCCTGTAAACATGCAAACCTAAATCAGCAACAGATGATGTTTACGGAGAGGTCTCACCAAAGTAGCTTTGTGCAGCTAACGGTCCTTTATCAGATGCTCCCCAAATAGCCCCCCTCTTGTGCTGTGTTCAGCTTAACAGATAAGGCAGGGTTGGAGCAGAGGTTTCAGCTGACAGATAACTAATACTTGAACCCTTCTTTCCGTGCTGATCATCACGAGCTCCACCTAGCTCATGGCTTCAACTCACACGAAGCAAGTCAGACTGCACAGGCCAAAATGGAGCTCCACAGGTTGCTCAGATCCCTCTGGTAACAGCACCACAACTTGAGCTATGCCAAAAGCTTTCCACTAGACAAGGCAATTGCGCATTAAGATTGCCATTTTAAATCAGTCTGGCATTTCTAAAGCTTGGGTGAAACAAGGTGACCAAAGGAAAGGCACCAGACATTCACCCACAGGATCTATGCCAGCGTGAATGTTTCAACGACGACTGTATAAGCAACCTTTTCTGGAGAAGAAAGGAACTACTGGCCCTGATGTACTGTTTTGAGAATGGAGGGTAACTGAGAACTCTCACCAAAAAAAGAAAAAAAAAAATATGAAAAATTCAGCAGAGGCTGCAGGTAGCCCTGACTGCCCACTGCCGCAGGGCATCCCCGTTCCTCAGCACAAGGAAAAACTTCATCACAGACCTACTGAGCAGAGCTCTGAGAAAAGGACATTTTGTTTTCAGATGTTTTCCACATACATGCATTGAATGAAGAGGAAAAAAAAAAAAAAAAAAAAACACTAAAAAAAAAAAGCTCAGATGAGAAAGATAAATTCACAAAAACAGTGACAGACGCCCAGAGCAGATACCAGAGGAAAAAGGCCACCGAGATCCGATTAGGCCGGTGAATCAGCGCTGCGGACAGTATCTCTAAACCAACCTCCTCTTCCCCCTTCCCCTCCCACACTCCTCTTCCCATTGCTTCGAGGCTCTGGCGGCCCGCGGCTCCTCTGCCCACCGCTCACACACGTCCCCTGGCCGGGGGCCTGCCGCTGTCAGCGCTGGCTCACGCAACACCCGCTGTTGGCGCTGCTGAAGTCAATACTGGCATAGGCAGCCAGGCCCTCAGCTTCGGGTCACTTCACATGCCACAAGAGCGGTTGCTGGCCCCTGCTTCTAGCACTACAGTCATCCTTTCCCCACTCCTGCATTTGGGATGATTTCTGGATTCATGAGAATCAAAGGGGTTGGGATGGCATGTAGGGAAAAATCTCATCTTTTGCGAAAGAGGAAAAACATCTCCTTTTTGTCAAAGGAGGGCATGTAGCTGTCAGATGGGTGAAGTTCCTGTGCATTTTCAGCCCATTCTCTGCCTCATGAACTGCAACTTGAGTCTTCCCAAGGCAGCTCTAAGCCAGCCAGCCCCACACAGGCTGTGCACTTACGTGTGGTCCTTGGCTGAATGAGAAACCTGCAGGGAGTTTGGTGCAGCCAGAAGTACACCAGAAGATGTGCCAGACCTAGGTTTAAAGGTAGCTCAGGAAAACTAGTGTGATTGTCACACCTGGGCAGACACCTCGAGTGCTTTTCATCTGTCCAGACAACAGCGGACAGCAGCCCCTGAGCCAAGCAGCACTGGACAGGCTGCCTCTGCTCCCTGCTAGCATCTCCGGAGCCTTGTATCACCTGGGAAAGGGAAAAACTACAAGGGACGTGGAGGGCACTGGTAGGATACTGCTCTTCCACAGCACTGAGTTGCCCTGCCCCCTCAGAGGTGACAAATAACAGCCGCAGTGAGTGTGATGATAGCAACTGGAACAGCACACGAGAGACGTTCTCTCCTGAAAAACTGATTGTGGTTCAAGAGCAAAGAGGCAGGAAGAGGAGTGGCAGAAGGATCCTGTCATGAGCTGACAGAGGAATTCAGTCAGGTTTCAGCTATTTACAATTCCTTTGCTGTTAACTAGCAGACCTTTCAGTGACTCTTCCCAGCAGTGAGCCCACTGCCACACGGCTGACTGTAAGCAGCGTCACGTTGCTCCAGCGCTGGCCAGAAGATCGACTCATAGTTTCCACCCCAAACGGGTACCATTTTGGTCTGTCCAAACTCAGATAAATACCACAGCCCTTCCAAACCACTGGCAGCAGCTTCACTATGCGAGCAAAACGACAGCCCCCGCGTGCCGAGCCGGAGGGAGCCGCACGAGGCCCCGGCTGCAGAGCGAGCTGAGCACCAGCGCACCAAGAGGCTCTCCCAGGCCTCCCTCTCCTCTCTGTTCTGGAGCCAGCATCAGCAATATCTCTGCGGAAATAAGCTCTAATAGTTGCTCTGGATCCAGCAGGAGGAGCTGGCTAAGCACACATTTTTGTCTTAATGCAGGGCCTAAATAAACAGTCAAATAAGAAGTCAATTTAAGAAATCCTGTAGTTTAAAGGATTCCCTCAATTCTCTGTATTGCTTTTATTCCCATGGCAATTGATACAAGTCTGATCTGCAGTCCAAATATTTTTCCTGCCTACTTTTCTAGTATTACTAGAAATACACACAAATATACACACAAACTTGATGTACATTTTTCACAAGTACTCTAAAATCTTTACCCCAAGTAACAGTGAAGAAGGTATTTCTTCCTTTAATTACATGTATCAAAGCCCACTGATACGCAGGCAATTTATCTACATAGCTGCAGGATCCAGAGCCCCCCAAAGCTTGCTGTCCGTACAGCTGATGCCCACGGTGCAGGGGCTCAATTAACTCTTAGCTTCCAGCCACGACAGCACCCATGCACACAGACACCTCCGCATCCTCCTTCAAGGCCTTGTCATGTCGTTTGTCAGCTTCTGTTTATCCAGAAATTGGGTTCTGGGCCTGTGGCTAACGCAGGCAAGGTTCAAAACAACGTTCACTTGCCACTTTGGAGGTGGAAGGAGATGGAAAGACCCTCGCTGTAATTACTGGTTTAACCAGAGTTGTATAAAACCATTGTCTCAGCCTTTGGGTCTTAACTTATGATTTTGTCACCTGCTGGCAAAACTGCCATGCTGAGCCCTCTTAAATCCCCTGTCTCAAGGTAATAAGGGGCTTGCGAGCCCACCTCCTTATTTGACACTTTCCAATTTATTTACTAGGGTTTGGATCTCTTTTCAAAGGGTCCATAGCCCTTTTCACTAAACTATACATTTCCTGTGACTCTTTAAAAACTGTGTAAAATATTTTGCACCTCAGCACCTCCAGCCCTCGTTTGAGTTCCCCATCCATTAAATAACAATAAAACAGCTCACTCCAGAGTCGTGAGCGTGCTCTGTCAGAGGCCAGGAGCAAGCCGTAAGGACTTTGCAAAATTGTCAGATATATGCACCTGCTTATGAGTGGGTATTTTGTCCCATATTTTTGCAGTAGGAAAAGAAACCTGAGGTTTTACCTGACAGCTTCTTACAATCCAGCCAGTGTAAGGTATAATACAGTCTTTTTTTCCCTTGCTTCTCAGATCTCAGGAGCGTGTGCCAAAAGACTGTCAACTTGTTAAAAGTACATTAATGCAAATTCCAGAGCTTTCAGTTATGTTTATGCTAATAGAAAGCCTCCCGCTCTGTGACAGGCCCAAGTGAAGAGTCAGTAACAGGAAAATTAATTCCAGCTGTTGAAATTGATTTAAAACTAGCTTATTCATAATAATAATAATAATAATAAAAGAATTCCTGAAATAAAAATAAAAAGGGAAATACAGAAAGCACAAAATCATGTTTACTGCATGAAAGCAGAAAGGGTTCTCCTGTTGGGAAGAAATCTTCCAAATTTAATCAAGCCTGGTTAAGAAGAAAGCTCTAGCTTGTTATCGGGTTGTAAGTGTAGATTAACATGAAAAGAATTAGCTATGTGCACAGCCTGATTTTGCAAAGGAAACACATGGGTTTTGTGCATGTATTTTGTTTTATATTCCTTATGTCTAACCCACAGGCAAGGAGACCAAACCAAGGCTGCAATGGGACAGGTAGTATTTTAGGTGATAACGGCTGTGTCCTGAGAACACCAGAGCTCCTGGGTGGGACGATTAGCTACCCATGACCACCGCATTTGTTCAGTGTTTTTATGTTTGCTTTTTTTCTGACTGGAGTTCTGTGCTATTTCTGTGCTTAGACAAGCCCAGTCTTGGGATCACAGACCCCAGCTTTGCTGGGGTTTCAAAGTTCAAATCAAGATCTACACGTGAAATTTCTGACTGGCCTGCTGTTTCTGAAGTGATCTCAAACGTTTATATCCTTGATCTAAATAACCAAATCCGACTGTGGTCTTCCTAAAGTCTTTTACTCTCTATACACATAGCCCTAAAAGGTACCGTGCTGTCTCAGTGCTATCAAAAGCAGCTGAAGGAACGTAACAACCTTGCAAAATGCAGTTTTGAAATGGAAGGGGAGGCAGTCTTTAAAATTTGTTCAGAGATAGGCTTTCAAGCTTTCATCACCAACAACTGGAGCCAAATCCAAAAATACGTGGTGTTCTCATTTAACCAAACAAAGGAGCTGAGTTGCCAAAGGACACAGTACCCACTGGCCGCTGCTGTAATACCCTCCTGAGTGCAGGATCTGTCCCTTTTCCTAATGAGCGCTTCTGAAAGATGTGAAGTCTTATTTAGGGTCCTGCATAGATGCTAAGCCTATTTTTAGCCCCTATAGTATCCAGCTGCCAATATATGCGTAATTAGCCACAATTGCATCATCTGATTAGGACCATATTCCTTGCTGCTTTGGAAGGGACTGATCCAGAGTTCACTGACATCAACAGAAATCTCTCCTTTGACTTCAGCAGACTTCACATGCAGCTTTGAAGGACAGCCTTGCTTTTAATTATCAAAGAGCCCTAATACCCTTCCACAGACTGTCTCTGCTGCTGCCATCTCTTAGTTCCAGAGAATGAAAGTTCCCCGCCTTAAATATCTGCATTTCTCCCATTTACAATGCTGCACAATTCCCCAGGGGTGGACAAAGGGGTGAGGAGGGAGAGGTGCCATGACTTGCATGGATCTTAACCAATTTATTATACCCAGGAATTCACATGTGTGGGTGGCTGTGAGGATAAAGCATTGGACCCATTTCAGCAAGAACCTTGGCAGAAGCCAAGTCAAATCCACGTTTACACAGGAAACCAATAAAGGAGTCCAGCCCCAGCCCAGTAAGGAAAGGACTGGGCTGGTGAGGTTGCAGGAGGTTGCTTCCTTTCAAGGGGGAAAGCGGGAAGGAGCTCTCTCTCGAAATCCCACTAGAGTTTCAGAAATTTGCCCCTTTATTGTCAACTACACAGACTCGAGATAAACTTTATAGCCTGCCAGAGCTCAGTAAAACAATGAAATGGACAGAGTAACTGCTGAAATGGAGACAGTGTCATTTCAGAGACTAACAGTATCCCTGACTCATGCCATCAGAGGAAGGAAAGAACAACAATAAAGAAAGCACGGGCTATTTCTCAGACTGCGCCCCATGACTTCTGCGAGTGCATGCCAGGAAAGAAGGACACTGCACATTTTTAACTGAGGAATGTGCAGCTAGAACCATCATTTGAACTTTAAAGGGCTGTTTGCAGCTTTATCTACCAGCTATAGTCAATTCGTGTGGGGAAACGAAGCATTGCAAATTTAACGAAAAACTGATTAGTAAGGAGAAGAAAGGTACAGTACCCTTTGTAGGACTGATACATCTCTCCTGAAAAATTAGGTTTTATAGGTGGAATTAGGAAGGATTTTTTCTGAGGGCTCATAGTTCCCTCTGTGGCACTCGCTCTGTCCTTGCTCACCCCATTTTGAGGTGGTTTTTCACCAGGCTCAGGCCATTTTCAAGCAAGTTGTGAGGTTCCAGCTTCTAATCTAATGCAAGTCAAGCTTTTACCTGCCTTCAGTTCTCCTGGCCCCAAATCAGCAATGCAAACCCAGGAATTCAAATACCATCAGTTCGGGGAGGGGGTGGTGGTGTTTGTTTTTAATAACAATCAGCTTTGGGTTATTTTTCTCTGCCTTTTGGATCCTTAGTCTTTCAGGCATAACCAAGTCACGTTTTCAAATTACGTGGGGGGATGGAGTTTACACAAACATAAGGACTAGAAACATGCTTTTAAAATGAAGCTAAAACTATCTGCAGCTATTTAATCCCCAGAGACCAGGTACTAAATCACCAAAAATAAAATCAATAGCCTCACCAGAAAATGGTGGTGCTGCACATCCTCTCCCTTATATTTCTTATTGATGTGAAGGAAGGTTGAGTTGAGAACCAGGTGAAGACTAGCAGGATTTAGCCTTATGACATACAGAAACTGTTACTGTCCAAAGTCTATAAAAGAAACATCATGAGGCTCAGTCTATTTTTCCTAAATGAAGGGAGTTTGAAGCAGGTAGGAATCACGGGTCATGAAGAAGTCAGGAAGAAGTTTGGGCCAAAGCCCAGAATGAGTATGCATACAGGGAAGGCTAGGAGGACTCCTCTGCCTTGCTTTTTGCAGGGCTTTTGAGCTCACCAGTGAGGACAATGGTGAAACACAGGAATTTGAGAAATGGGGAAAAAGTAACCATCACCTCAATAGCTTCCTGGTTGCACCCGTCTGAAGCGACGCCTGAGACTGCAGGGAAGACCAGAACATGCAGGATCCCACATGCACAGGGTCGAGGTCACATTCTCCACGTGCTGCCCTGTTCCACATTCTCCTGCAGAAGGCTGGGCTGGCCTAAAAAGCAGGAACTTTAGAAACAACCTCAGCATTGTCCTCAGCTAATCAGATGTTTCCTCAAGCACCGTTTAAGCTGTGCAGCACACATACACCTCCTGCTGGATCAGGCCTTTATTTCAAAAAGCTGTAGCCATGGAAGAAAGGAGCTGAACTCTTTTACAAGGCATTAAGTTTCATTTGCAATTACTTTGGATTTTATTGCACTACTGAATATAACAGGTTCATTAACTGGGCCAGCAACATTGTATCCATATGCCTTTTTAATAGAGCTTTTCTGTTATTGTTTCCTTATTGGTCTTTTCCCTTTTGCAACATGCAACTGGATTTTACTGGCATCCAGCTTTTGCAATAGCTCCCAGGTGGCTCCTCCAGGAACCTTATTTGTTAATTTGATGGCTGAACTGGTGTACGAGGAATGAAAAATAGTTAATGAAATGCCCAAGATGCTACTTTACAGCAGTGGCAACAACCCAGCAAATGTTCTCTAGAGTAAGCCCTGTGGGTTAAGCCGTACCTTGTCCAGTTCATCCCTGGAAGCAAGAAACTCTTTGCTAACACACCTGCCTTTCTCTGCAGCCAACCATGACACCAGTGGGATGGAGGAGAGCCAACATCCTTGTTTTGTGAAGGGATGGAGCCATAGCAGAAATCACGACAAGGGACAGAGGATGGGGCTCCTGCTCCAGCCACACAGTTTCCAGATAACTTTTTTTTTTTCAGGGCAACACCTAAAAAAAATACATCTGGTTCAGTCCAACAGTTCCTACTAGGAACCTGATGATCAGGTTGTCAAAACAGCTGAGCTCCCACCAGCATCCATTCTCGTAAGGGCTTTCAAGAGCTTGAGCTACTTTGAAAACCTGGTTCCCTGAACAAGATACCAGCAGCTGATGGTTAAACGCGAAGGGCGGGCACTGTTCTCTTGCTCTTGCCTTGTTAAATAATGCATTTCTTTCTACAGAGGATAAGCACTGAAAAGCCTCATGGAAGAAATACATCTGAAGGAGGGATTGGAATAGAGAGATAAGCCGATGGTGGAGAAGAAGGGAGCTCCACTTGCAGTTCCATGTCAAGATTTTTTTATGACCCCCTCCACCCCCCCTATTAGAAATGCCAAATTATCACAAGCAAAACACTGTATGGAAGAAAGGCCTGCTTCTGATGAATATTTCTCACTTGGGGGAAAATGAGAAAAATGTATCAAGTTTTTGTTTGCCGTGACTCTTCATTTCAATGTTTAATTTACATTTGGAAAAGACTTGTAAATAAGTTAGAAAAAAAAGTAAAAATTAAATGAGATGTTCCAATTGTTCAGATCATTATGGCCCCATGGGTTTTGGGGTGAAGGACTATTTTAATACTTTTGAGAAGAGCCATTTCATTCCTGATTTAGGATGTTACTTGATTTTTGCCTTTTTTCATATCCTAAAAATTTCTCCTGAGATGGGAAATCATGGTAAGCTCTGTTCTAGACCCAAGTACAGGGAACACAAAATCCAAAAGCACCACCACCCAACAGCTCTCCCTTTTACTGAAATAGCATCCTGAAACATTTGGTTTGCCAAGAGGAATAGAAACAGGATGATCTTGCTGGGGTTACAAACCACCATTTCCAAATGCAAGCTCCTCCTCAGCTCCTCACACGGGCTCATTGACTCAGGACCGCTCAAGTGGAAGACTGAGTAATGATAAACCATAGCACAGATAAGGAACCTTTACTCTTGTCCTCAGGATTTACCCCTTCTTACCTCCTCAAGTTTCCCCTTACGGTATGTCACAGATAACAACAAAACACAGAAAAGGCTTGATGCAAGGCATCCCTGCTCTGATGTATCCCTTCAGCCCTCCCCACAAAGCCCCTTCATACAACATCCCACCTCTCCCCCTTCTCAAAGGCCAGAGAAACCCCCCTCAACATCTTCTCCACTGGTGCTTTACTGGTACCATGGACACCTGAAGCTGTGCAGGTATCTCCGCACGCAATCCAGCACCAAATCTGAACCCTTCCGTGCTTTCTGGAACACAGCTATCTTCAGAATCCCAAACAAATACATTAATTGCTTTCAATTTATCAGCCTCAAATCATTCTGTCTAATTACCATTCATCTAGAGTTTGTGTTTTTAATGGTTTATGGGTATTGTTGGTAATCTTTTAATTTCTCATTAAAAACAATATCTTGTACGCACTATGTGTGAAAAGCCCTAATCCGATAAATCAAGCAAGAGTAACACAGTTAAAAGGAAATCAGTGGAACAATATTTGGGTTTATATATTTCTGCCAGTCAATTTGTAATTAAAAGTTGCTACTTTAAAAAACACAGTTGTTGCTGTGAAAGCCATTATCAGTCGGCATTTTCATATGAATACTGCTTTAATTAATTAGCTAAAGTAAATACATTATATATCAAAAACCGCTTTCCCACTGAACCCATGCGTTCCAGAACAAAAGGCTTAATAAACGACACAAAAGAGGGACAAATTAGCTGATCCCACCCTCCCTTTTCAGGTTTAGAGTCTTTTAAAGTTCTCCAAGGTTTTTCCCCCACACACTTGCCTTTTTTTTTTAATACATTGTTTGTTTTTCTTTAGAAGTGTGTATGGGGGGAGAAGATGCTACACAAACACAAAACATGCCATTCAAATTAAATGATTTGGAAATCAGTTTTGCTGGTTCTTAGAAAATAAGAGTGTTTATGATTATTAAAAACCAAATGTAATTACAATCACATACAACACAGTCCCTTTGGAACAAATTATTTGCTGAACATTAAGGGGTTAGAGTTTGATTCACAAAAGGAAACGATGTGTCTGAAAAATTATTCTTTTGTCTAGGGGTTTTCCAGAGACTGGAGACAGCAGGAGAAAGTGCTCCATTTTCGTCAACAAGCTGGAGAGAAAGTGTGGATGAAGTGCCATTTGGGGCTCAAGTCTATGATAAGAACACCTTAAAACATCAACAGTATCTCTTATCTCCCATGCCTTTAACGAGAACCAGGGGTCCTGCTATCGCGCTAGTGAACAAATCACTCACCTCATCCTGGCTCTCTCCTTGCCAAATTGCTCAAGTGCTGCAAGCAGGGTCCGCCTGTGAGTAAGGAGCAGAGAGAGGAGCAAGTACCTCAGCTGACTGATGGCTGTGACCAGGGCTGGGCTTCTACCGAACAGCAGTCTGGTGAAACCTGATGGCAGGACCGTGAACACAGACGGAGCGCCTGACCTAAACAAAACCAAAACAAGAACAAAAACCAAACAAAAATCAACAAACAACAAAATCACAAAGCAAACAAAAACCCAACCACCAACAAAACAACTGGATGAGGCTGCCTGTTGGGTAAAGTTGTTCCCCGTTTCATTTGACTTACCTAGAGCTGGAACTCACTGAGCAGTGTTGAACAGTAACCTTCGCAGGCTGAGCCTCACCACCTCTTCAACAGTGTTAACACAAATTGCTCAACAGGTGAGGCCAAGAAGCACAAATACCAGACCAAAACTAGTACAAGAGGACTCTGGAAAAATGTAAATGCCTAAGGAAGAACGTAGAGTTTGAATACACTTTTCATGACAGTACTGAAGGCTTTCCACCAAAGGATACCTCCAAAAATAAAGTCTAACACTAGGAAGATGCTGATATTGGACTGGTTAATTGTATGGCTATTAAACACCCATACAAGGCATACAAACCTGCACTAATGCAGGAAACCCAATGCTACCCTCAGCCAAAGGCAGTCTGCAGTCTCTCCAACTCCAATTCTCTCCAGCAAGCTTCTCTTTTCATCAGATACTTCATTTTTCCCTTTCAGTCCTGACTCCTAGCCATCTTCCCACTAATACCAGATACTCAGCACGCTTCCTCCCAAAGTAGATGGCAAGCAAGCTTCTTCTTGACTGAATTAATAAATCGTCATCCTCTATTTTGGGATGCATACAAAGACATAACAATCAGTCCCAGTCCCACATGTTCTGCCTTTCCTTATGTTTTCTCTTCCCTTGTGCTTCTAGACTGCAAAGCCTTTGGAGAAGAGACAGTACTTTGCCAGACCCATAAACGTGCAATGAGCACCGCGCAGATGAACAGCACTCTAAGCAATCAGAATTAGTATTTCAAGGTGACTTAAGAACCCAGAGGAGTTTGAATGTTGTCCCCTTTCTTGCTCAGTTCCTGTACACTGGCATACCACAACAGCACCTTTCTCCAGGCATTTCAGACAGGAAACATTCATATTTACACCTTGCCTTTCATCCAAGGCTTCCACGCAACCCGCTTGATACCCTATGCACCACCCTCAACCCCTCATGCACCAGTTCTGTCTGAGCTACCACTCGACAGAAGATGCATCTGCCCCAGGAAATGTCACAGCGTTTCAGCAAGAAGCACCTTTCCTTGGAGTCCCAGCTTGACCTGAACACCAAATCACTGTTACCTTCCTGAGGAGGCCAAAATCATGCTGCTCATGTTGGCTTCTTGCAGGGGCTGTGAGCAGCCCTGCTGTCAGCTCTCTGGGGTGGCAATCACAGCACTTGGCTGATCACTCCCCTGGCCGTGTTTTTAGCAGAAACTGGTATTTACACCTCAATCGGTGTATAGTCTTGTTAGGTACCATTCAGCTTAGCTAGGATGCCCCCAGAAAAATCCACATTTCAGCATACACACTGGAGGTGTTTGTGCAACGCATGGGGATGAAACAGCATGGGCTGGGATGCCAAGAGCAGCACCGTGCTGAGGGATGTTTCAGCACAGAGAAGTGTGCCTCATGCAGGCCTTCGGTGCAGGCATTCTTTTCCCTTCACATAACTGCATTGATTTTTATCATTGTTATATTTGGTTCAGCCGCCCATCTGGAAAGTTCTTGCCTCCCCCGGCCCCCATAAATAACCAAACCCAGCTCTAACCAAAGGCAGTTGACAGAATCAGCCCCGTTGCCCTTTGGCAGTTCTTCCAGGAATTTTTAGGGTTTTTACCAGTCAGGAAAAGGCTTTGATGCTTTGGAATCAGGATTTTATGAAGATCATTTTGTAGGGTTCAGCCAACTCATGAAGTGTCAAATGGGGGGCACTCTTTCATCTCATTGCTGGATGGGGAAAAGATCCTCCCTCTTAACGGAACGAGGACTCGAGAGGGGGGAACATCTCAGAGAGATGAAGGCTCATCCATAGAGGGGAGGGTTTCTTTTTCTTGGTAGAGTCCACCCACCACATTCCCATCATACTGATTGCTGCAGTCCTATCTGTCTGGTCTCCAGGCTGCATCAGATAAGAGAACTGCCTGCTCGCTCCGGGTCTGATGCTGCGCTGTCGGGGCCTCCCAGCCGCAGAGCCAGGCTCTTCCTCACCCTCCTTCTCCAGCTGCCTGCTTTTCAGTGACTGCCGCATTGGTAGGGATGCTGTCAGGAAACCTGTCACTTGCAAGGAAAGAGGAAGCGATCAAGAACAGCCTAAGGAAATTAGATCTTTCACTTTGCATTTCTAAACACCCATTACAAAAGAAAAAAAAAAAAAGAGCAAGGAAATCCCCTGTGCTTTCTCAAAATCTACGTGCAAATTGCTATCCAAAACAAGTCAAAGGTCTACCTGATATCCCGTCTCTGACAGAGCTGAAAGCTGTGTGCCTCAGATGATACAAATCCAGCCTGTACCCACTTCTGCAATGACAGACTCCCTCTGGAAGAGGGAATACGTCGCTCCCCAGCTAGCAACCATGCCTGGGCTCTGGAAGGCTTGACTGACATTTTCCCAAGCTAGTCCTGTTGTGGAAGGCATTCATGCATGCTGATGGGCTGCTCCTGAAATTTGCACCTCCATTGTCTCAAGTATTGCAGATACCACTTGTTCAGAAGCTGCATGCACCAACTAGCGGCCATATGGCGGAACCCGGGACCTGAGCAGCACTGTGGTCTATGCAGCCCATCTTCATCTGCGGCTTGCTACTCTTCCACCTGTCTCAGCACAGCTGAGTTACACAAAGATTGCTTTTGTGTTCCCACGAACCATTCCTTTGCTGACTATCCTGTTTACCATGACCTGTCACTTACTGCCTTTGTGCAGAGCTGGTCCACAGTCATCCGTGTGATATTTGCAAATGCCAGAGTCTCTGTCACCAAACCCACTGAAGATCATTCAGACCAGTGAAAACACTGAGATGCTCTTATTATACTCAGACTCGGTTTGCAATATAGTTTTGCAGCCCAGAGGCCCCAGACTTAATTTGTGCTACCCCAAAACCCCAGAAGCTAAGAAAAGTTTGTGGGAGAAAATGAGCAAGACAAAATCCAAATTATCTTGCTGTCATACCCAGTAGTTTAAGCTACCCACAATTTAGCACATCAGTATGCACAGACACGCATGGTCTTCCTGAACCCACAGAGACCATGATGGCATATTGGACAAAGTATGTGGCTGCTCTTGATTTCTTACAGGAGAGCAAGCAGTAGGGTCACAGTGCTCTAGCAGATGCACAGACACCAGATACTGACACATCCTGCACGAGGAGTGAAAACATCAAGCAGGATGCATCCAGAGCTTCCGCTCTGCTCCTGCTGTGAAGCAGGATCCAAAGGCAATTCAGCAGCAATCCCAAGGGAGATTACAGCAAGAAGGCTGACCCTGACAATGCTTCAGCCACCCACATTCGTGTTCTTGCCACAACCAAACACAGATGCCAGCCTGGGGTTCATCAAGATCATGGACCTACGTGTGAGGAACACAGACAACATGAGCCAACACTGCTGGCATGGAGGACTTCTGCTACATCCACACAGTGCTGCTGAGGCATAAGTAGGAAGAGATTACAAGAAATGTTTTAAGATGATCACCTGCCCTTAAAAAATTGCTTTTCTGAGGGACAGCCTCAACCCCGACAGAGAACTTGAAGCAGATACTGAAAACAGACGAGCAGGCTTGCAGCCATTTCTCATCTAACCCAGCACCAGCAAGTTTCTGGGATATTGCTTTCTGGTGCTGTTGCATCAAATAGGTTTTTATGCATTTTGTCTTTTGGCTCTACTGCTAAAGGTGAAAGAATCGTGTATTTGCAGTGTTGGAGAAAGACTGGCTCCAGTTTCCAGCTCTGTATGTATGACCTTGAAAAAGTCATTCAACTTTTCAATGGCTGAACTGTTTAACTGCAAAATGAAGCTCGTTCAGCTTTTGGCTGTCTTGTCTGTTTAGACTGTAAGCTCTTCAGGGCAGGGACTGTCTCTTATTAAGCTATCATAACTCTCTTTTAATTAAGGTCTTCTACACATCCAGGGGACTCACAAAAATGTCATAAAACAAAAGGCTTTCTAATAAATTTTGGGGAATTCCACATTCTGATCCAAAACTACTCAGTGGTTTTCCCTGCTGAATATGGTGCTGAATCCCTTGTTAGACTGTGTGTGAAGGGGGAGGAGGGAGGCTCCTTATAATTTAAAGAGATTGCATAAAAGACAGTTTAAGTCCTTGTGGCTGTATATTTCTTTTAATTAGTTTATGCACAGTGCATTTGCATGGGAAGATGCACAGCGTGTGGACGGACTTAATTAGGAGAACAATACATTCCCTCTTAAGATAATGACTTGAGGATTATGAAAATTATTATTCCAGATCCATCCATGGGTCATCCGAGGTTCAGTATCCAGCGAACTTTTAAAATGCATTGAGGTCAGCAGTTTGGATACTGTCAGTAAAGTCACTTGATTTTACTGCTGCTTAAATGATTAATTACGAACAGAGGCTGCATGCATCCCCCAAGTTACACAATAGCCCAAGGACTTGCTGCATTTTGCATATGCCATCAACTGCTCCGGAGAGACTGATGCGCTAAAAGGGGCTGCGAGATTTGCTGTAGTCATCTGCCAGCAAAGTCTCCTTCTGAGCTCTTCCCCCTCCCTTTCATAGGTCCTTTGCCTTTTTGTTCCTGGCTGGGGATGCAAGACATTTCAGTCCCCATTAATGAATCTTTGTAGCTGAAGAACTAAGACAATTAGGTGAGTGTTTAAGGACACAGCTCACTAGCCCATGCAAAATGAGGTACAACACGTGCCATTTTAGAACAACATACCTATGGGCATCTGGAGACATCACCTACCTGTATCAGCTTTAAGTCTGGCAGTTTGGTGGGTCTCAGGAAAGGCATCTTTTCTGTCTCTCTCTGAACCACAATCTACTCCCTCTGCCAGCTCAGTCCTAAGAATCTGAGCCCATCCTGCTCTCGCCTCTGCAAAAAGTGGTTGCTGTCCAGTGAACATCCTCCCCACTGCAAAAGGGCATCCTGGAGAGGGGCAGCTTTCTATCCCAAAGCTGTACAACTCCAAGAACCAAGACGACTGTGGGAGCTACTGTCCTCACATCCCAGCCAACAGGAGCAGAGTAGACAAAAAAAAAAAAAATTTTTTTTTTTTTTGCCTAAAAAGCAGAGCCACATACAGTTTAGGATGGCATGGACAACTGTTTCAACATCAAAACCCAAGAAGACAGGGAAGGAGAGGACGCTTGAAGAGAGATTTTTGTGTGTTTAGAGCAACTCAGCCTGGTGACTAAATCCCCCAGTCTTTGTACACCTACTCCAAAACTTCAAATCAAGAGAAAGCCGTGTCTATCAGCCCTGGATGAATTGCACCTCTGAGCTCACACTGGTGCAGGGAAAAGTCTGTGACTGGCCCCAGAAGCCCATTGCAGGGGTGTCTCTGGGATTCTCAACAGGGGATTCTATTTTCCAGAAGGAAAGACAGGCACTGCCGCCCTCAGTTGCTCATGTATTTGACAAGTAAAGTCACAGACCCCTTTTAAGAACTGGGGCTTTGTTCCAAAGGGCAACAAAGGGGGCTCTCAGTGGCTTTTGAGAACTACTTTGTGAGAAGACATCTAGAACAACAAATGCTCAGGTCACTTTTTGTAAACCTTTATATCAAACCAGAAAAAGCAGCACGCCCAGAAGTTGAGCTCTTGGCAAGGGCAGCCTGTGAGCAATGAAAAGCCTGGGCCAACAGGCTGCTGGCCTCCTCTCAGATGCAAACATACCCCATGATTTTCTTCGCCATTTCAAGATTTCCTGAGGCCACAGAGAGTAGGTTGAGGCCAACCATGGACAGTTGGGGATCACAGATTAGCCACAGGATCTCACTGCACATTGCCATTGCACTGCCTGTGGTGCAGGGCTGGGGGGCAGGTGGAGAACCAGCACCATGGCTGCTTCCTGCAATGCCTGGGAAAACACATTCCCAGAAGTGATCCCAAAGCACTTTTCCAGCTATTTTTTAATGTATCACCACACAATGCACGCAAGAGGAAGTGCTCAGAACCAGTCATTCCCTGCCCTCTTTTTCTTCCCCACTACCTGCAAGGCCAGAATTGCACAGCAAAGCCCCAAACCCTGTGTGATGGCTGGATCCATCCCAACACAGCTCAGCATAGTCAGGCTACTATGGAGACAGGGAGCAGGGGAAAGAAAACATACTGATAGTTATAGGACAAGAATAGAACGGCTCCTTGCTCATTTCTCACCCTCTGTTGTTGATAATGTAGCACCCAAAGCATGTTAGGCACTGCACAAGGCAAACAAAGATGTCCCTGCCCCAAAGAGATTACAATCTAATTCAGATTTTACAGTCGTATTTCAAATGCACAGTGAGATCAAAGCCCTTCTCTCTTCCCCCAGGCACTCATTCTCTCTGGTGGAATATATCTCAATTCATAAATCAGAGAAGCAGCACGTCCCAGTGAATACTGCCATCCAGGACACAAAAGAGGATACAGAGATGCCAAAAGGTAGTCCTAGCATCACCTTAGAGCTTGGGAGGGTATTTCGGGGGGCAGGAGAAGGGGAAACTTACTGTGATTATTGTTTTTCCATTAAAACATTTCCAACTCCAAAGCGTAGTTTTGTCTGGCTGCCATGCCACCAGCACATGACAACGATCCATGACACGCTAGAACAGAAAATAAAAATAGAGATTCTATTCATAAACTTCAGAAGCCGTTAAGTGAGGTAGTCTGAAAATACTTTAAAAATTGGGACAAACATCAGAGTACTGTAACACTTATTTGGAAAAGGGCATCCTGAATTAGATTAGTAATTCCGAAGTAAAATCCCAATGTTCCCTGTTTTCTGATTCATTCACAGCTGGTACTAGCAGCATCAGGGCACACTTAAGCACACAAGAGTAAAAGGCATTCACCTCCCAACCATTATCCCCTCTGCAACTTCTAAGGGTTTCCCCCCTCGAAAAATCTGCAATTCAAACACTAAATTTGCCCCTGAACTGCTTAATCTGCAAGCTTCAGTGATCTCTCTGCAACGGGATGCACAGGCAACAGATGTTCAGAAACAGAGTTGGCAGTTTGTATCACCTGAACGTGTGATTGGGAGCAAGAGAGAGAGGATGCACATTGCCTGGGAACATCTGATAACGCCGTGCCCTTCAGAGTCTGCGTGTCGGTGAAGGGGCAGGAGCACGGCTTAGAAATAACCAGAAGCTTTCTTCTTCTTCCACGAGTCACTCCTGCTTCAAGGAGCTGCAGCTTTGATTATTAACTGGGCTAGTCAGCTAGATATTTAAATGATTCCCAAAAGTCATTAAGAGCCCAATCAGATATGCAGTGCTTGACTCTAGCACAGGAATGCAGAGAGGGAATTATTTGCATAAACTATGCTTTAGAGAAAACCTCCATGTATTTTATATTTCAGGGTACCGGGGAATCTGATTTAACCAAGTTGAAGAAATGAAAAAGAAGCTTAAGCAATTTAAGGGACAATATTAAACATAGAAGAGAGAGAAAAAATAAAAATAAAAAACCCAAAACATCAGCTACCACAGGGATTAGGAACAACAAAATATGATGTCAAAGCTTTCTTCCTCTATTCTCTAAGCAACAGGCAGCTCCTTTAGATTTCCCCTGACTTTTCAGAGAGAAAATTCAGCCTCAAAGTCAAAGCACTGCCTGAAGATGCATGCCTGATCAGGTCTCATGACTTTTCTGTCCTCTGTCCCAGCTCGAGATCACACAGGGGAGCTAGAGCAAGGAAGTAAAGGGGTAGGTGGAAGCAGAAACTCTGCCTTTACCTAGAAGCAGCTCTACATTCACCCAGCCCCAATGCCAAAGCTGTGAAAGACTCTCACATCAAAAACTCAAGGCAAATCTTCCATGGGTTTGTATTTATAGGAAATATGGGATGACAAGAAACCGACAGTGTTAGGTAGGTCTGAAGGCAACAGTGTGCACACAGACTAGAACAAGAAGTAATACCAGGCTAGGGGCCACCTTCAGAGATAGACAGAGGGCTGCTTAACTTGGCTGCAGCTTTTCTGGTGGTTTGTAATCCATCTTACACCTGTGCTATGCCCACAGCAGCAGGTAGCTCCTGCCCCTGTCCTGCATATCCTCACGTATACTCTGGCCCTAAGGGGCTCCCCGGCAGGATGGGGAGCAGCTCAGGTCCCCCCACAGAGGGATCATAGCCAGTACCTGACATCCTTCCTGCCCTGGGTTACAATTAGAGGCACAATAAGCACATTTTCTTCCAGATCTGCAGCTCAAACAGAACTCCTCCGAAAGCAAGACTTGGGATGACTGGAAAGCTGGCCTCAGCCTGCAATATGTGAGAAAACAAGAAGGGAAGTGAATGAAGCTCCATGGGGCCCCCACCTCTTAAGGTGAAAAGAACAATCAGCTACCCAAACGAACATCCTTACCCTGTGTTTCAGGCAGAAAAAAACATTCCCATCAGGAGCCAGAAGCCAGGGCAACCTGTGGCTGGTCACTGAGGCTCCTCACCCTTCGGTACCCACCTGTACAATGGGGGATAAAGTATTTTTCTTCCTTCTTTCCCTCAAGGGATGGGAGCTGACAGATTAAATGCACTCATGCCTACAAAGCCTTCCCCAGAAAGAAACTGTCATAAGGAGGGCAAAACTGTTATTGTTATTATGATAAGAAACCAAGGTCCTCCTGTGCAGTTATTTAATTAAACCATAAATACAAACGGATAAGTGTCTAATGAGCCAGCTCTACCCAGTATATTTATATGCCTCTGAAAAGAACAATGCTTAAACTACTTGCAAATAACAGTGCTCTCTCCCAGCCTGGTTTTCTCTGCAATCAGGAATCAGGCCGCACAGTAGTTTGCTGACAAATTGCTTCGTGTTATGAAGATAATGAAGGCATCAAATTACTTTGCACTCCTTCCCCCTGGAAGCAGTGAGGCTCTTGCAGAAAGAGATTGCCAGGGTTTTATTTGTGCATGCATGTGTGTGTCATTTGTGACAAGACAAGCCCCAGAGGCCTGTCAGCCAAGGCAGGGAGGCTCCAACCACGGCTTCTGGCAAATCCCCGCCGCAGCCCTGACCTTCTGGCTGTGCACTTGTCGGCGCTGGGAGGGAGGTGAGCCTGGCAGAGAGCCACGGCCCCCGAGAGGTGTTTCTTCCTCCAGTACCCAGAGATATGTGCTGGGTTGTTCTGGGAGAGCTCGCACGGGCACCACAAGCCGTTTAGTCACATTAGGATGGCTTTTCTCCATGTCTAACCCACTCTGCTTTCCAGGAACAAAGCCTAAAGCAGCAGATCCAGCGAAGCATTTGTCCAGGGGGTTGTGCAAGGTCATCTTCAGAACTTAAGCACTTGGCCAGATCACAGCCATTCTGGACCATGGCTCTGGAAGTTTGCTTTTCTTTCCCTTTCTGCCTTCCTTTTTCCCTTTCTGCCTGGTGAAGGGATGTTTAACTCCTCCTTCGGAGGTGGTTCCTGAAACTCAGGGCAGAAGGATAGCAAAGAGAAAAATATTCCCACCCCAAGCTGTTATTAATAAAGAATGTATTCTGAACAGGTAAGATCTCAGTAGACTGGATCCAAACAGCTTTTTAAAGCCCCTCCAGCCACTATGAGCACCAACAAGCCCAGCAAAGCTCTTTAGTGATCATAACAAATGTGTCAGGCTTTACTCTGCAATTGATTCGCTTTTGGTAACATAAGTTAAGCTTTAAATCTATATTTCATATATAATCAAGCAGCCAAATCAGCCTTTTGATATAGAACCCAGACCAGCCGCTGTGTCTTTATCTCAGAAAGCAGGAGGGCCAACAAAGCTACAGCCGGGGAAGTGACAGTTCTTCTTTATTATCCTCCCTGGTTGTGCCCATCTTCTCATCTCCTCTATCAAATTTCTGGGCCTTTTTGATAAAAAATAATTTAAGAGTGTGCTCCGCAGGAAGTGCACAAAGGTGACAGATTGAGCAATGCCTGGGAACCCCTTTTTAAAAGGTGCAACCATAAAAAGGGCCTGCAAACCGGAGCGGGACGCCAGCCCTGCACGCAGCCCCTTCTAGCGGCACAGAGGAGGATGCCGGGGTCAGACACGGCATGGGAAAGCTCTCCCCTCACGGTGGCTGACATCTCCTGCTGTTAAAACTCAGACAAGGAGTTTTGAATCTCACTGACTGTGCACTTACTTGTTGGTGCTGGTTGTTTTCCCTCCACTTTCCCCTTTTTGCATCGCAAGTTTCCTGGGACAGCCCCCTCTACGTTTTGGGGTCAGAACCAACTTCTGAGTTGTTTCTTAAGAGGAAAAAAAAGTTTTCAATTAACACTCAAGAAGTCTTCCCTGCCTTTTTCTTTCTTTCTAACCACTGACACGCTTGTACTCTCCTCCTTTGCCGGGTATATGGTTTCACATTACAAATTTGCCAGCAGTATGGGTTTAAGGGATTCCCTCCTGACTATCTCTGCCCCGCAGCACACGGTCCCCTTTGCGGTGCTGCTGCAGCCACGCGTGGCATCAGCCTGGTCATGGGGATTGATCCACCTTCACAAGAAACATGCACGACTATACAGCAGGATTTCTTTCTTCTGCAGCCAGATCAATTCCCTGAGACATTTCATTGCATCACTTCACAAACCTGCAGGGTCACCAAAATGAGAGGGGTGCTGCAGGACACAAACGCCTCCAGACCATGACTCCAATGAGCAGTTTTGCAGCTGAAGTGACAGCTTGCCTCAGCTGGCCCGCACCTCGCTTCATTCTCTGCAAGCAAATCAGAGCATCGCATCTCCGAGTCAGCAATTAAGTCCAATTGTAAAAAGCAAAAAGAAAAAAACACCTAAAGTAGCCATTTTGATGAACCTATGTTTTTAGCTTAGCTCCTTCTGGGACATCTCAGAGTTGAGCTTCCCACAAGCGTCAAGGAGATCTTAAGGTTTGGAAAAGGTGCAGTTCTCACAGAACTATAGAAGTAAAGGAAAGGATTCCACCCATCTCTGAAAGGTAACGTGGATTTATGCTCAAAGTCACTGCTCAGCCCTCTGTGAAGGCTCCACAAATCAATGTGTTTTTCACTTGCATGAATATCCCACAAATCAACATGCGACAGGAAATTTTAAGTTGAGGCTGGCACCTCCATCCATAACTCTCGCTGTCGAGAGGAAAGAATAGGAGGAAAAGACCTAAAGGGCATATTTTGTATATCTGGAAAAAATTGGACACAAGTTTCTGCCAGTCATCCACAATCCTATCCCACATGGACCACTTCTCTGTTACAGACCAACACGCTATAGCACTCATTTTCAATGGGCTGCATTCACAAGTGCCAGCCCCTGAAAACCAGATCAGCAGAAAGACAAGAGTTTCTGAGCTTATCTGTCACTCCTCGTGCCAATTTCCCACCACTGCAGTTTGCTTCCAAGCCAACATTTAACATTTCGTTACTTTAAACTTTTTACCTTAAAATGGCAATGGAGTCCTGGAGTCTGCACCTTGCCCTGAGACACCAGGTGACAACGCTGTAATGTCCTTCCCTTTTGTTGCAGTGTCCCACCACAAAAATATGAGAAAAAAATATATATTTCTGTCTACAGGAAAAAGGGATTTAATTTCAGATGAGTATGTTGCAAAGGAGCTATGTTACAATTTGAGCTTTGCCAAATTCAGCTTGGATTCTTTACTGAAATTATTTCACGAGATGTGACAATTTCAGCACTTTCTATGCCCTAAGCAAAACTTCCGAACCCGATATTCACAAAATTCACAAGAGAGTGGAGTCTTTTTAAATACACATACCCCCAACATACTTTTAGTTTTGTCTCAAAATATCTTGGAAATGGGTAATCTGACTGATGGCTAACACCTGCAAAACAGGGTTGTTCCTGGGAGATTTTTTCCAGTTTCAGTTTCAGCTCCTAGAAGATATGAGACATGGCCACCACAGATGCATGAAGCCAATTAGCAAAGCACAGTCACCAGAAGGAAACTGGGACCTGGGGAACCTCCTCGTTTAGGTGACTAATTTCAGACTTTTTGGAAGAACCTCGTTTTTTAGAAAGGGCCATTTTATAACGCTCTCCAAAAGGCACCTCCTGCCAAAGACCCAGTACCCCAAACCACTAGGCACTGCCTAGAAAGCCAGTCTTTACAGAAAGATTACAGGGAAGATTGTTTTACTTTTTAAAATGCTAGTATTTATGGGTCATGTATCTGCATTTTCTGCGACTCTACACATTCACTTAAAGCACCTCGGTCCCGTTTCACTCTCCCAGCCCCAACAGCCCCCTCACACTATGCCAAAACTCTTTCGGGTCAGGTATATTCAACACAAGCGTCTGCCAAATTGTTGGGAGCGATGCACTGCAGTTGGGTTTTGTTTGTTTGGTTTTGTCCTGTCCCATCCTTCCCTTCCCCCCCAGCAACGTGCCCAGTAGGGTCTATTAGCATACAAGACTATGAAATTCATTTCAGCTGAAATTAAACAAGAGAAGTTTAACCCTGAGGCTTCTGACAGTAAAACAGGCAGGGAAAAAAAAAAAGGGGGGGGGGGGGGGAGAGGAGGAAAGTGGAAGGGAAAAGGGGAGAAAAAAGGAAAAACTAAACCAGAAAGCCTTGCTTGGTCTTCCTGCTCACACACAACACGCACAGGACTGCTCTGCCAGTGCTTGGTAGGAGTGGAGCACTCACAATCATACATTGCATTTGGTCCAGCCTTAATTCCTCTCCTATGCAGATGATGAAAAGGCACAGAGGCTGTTTAATTAGCACGGCGTGTCACACCTTATAACCTGTGTTCATCGCCTTGTAGCAACCGGAGGGGCGCAGAAATGCACACACACATGTACACAGGCACACCATCCTCCACCCGCGACAGCTCCTCCTATGCAATTAGAGCTGGGTGCCCCCTAATTCTGATCTCTTGAGCATTTAATGCGTTTGCTCTGGGGTCTACACAATCCTGCTCTAATTTTGCCAGAGGCCTTTGTATCAAAGGCCTGAGCTGTGTGAAAGGTGATTTAGCAGAGATGGTGTCGGTGATTATTTTCAAAGGAACTGCTGCAGCCCCACCACGAGGGACACTGCAGCCTCCAGATAGGGGGCCCTTATCATATTTTCTATTCTCAGATAAGATTATGTTTCCTTTTTTCATCCTCCTTCCTGAATCTTCTTGATAACAATTGGGGGCCAGTTTAATCACAGAGGTTGAAATAACCAAAAGGGTTCCTAGGGTAGCGGTGGGGAGGGTAGGGAACAGGGCCAGGTGGGTGTGGAGGAGGCAGCGAGCTTACTGGTCGGAAAAGTTGGGTAAGAGCAACTAAGAAATAAAGCCAGCAGAAACAGGGTTATTTCAAAGGGAACAGCTGTTCAACTGCAACCAAACGAAAAGCACATGCAGCCAATGTTCTTGTGGTCGCCCGTCAAAAACAAAAACAAAATGAGTTGTTCACGCGCCCATTCTGCGGTCTAAACAAATTAGAGTGAAAACGGGACCAGGACAGGGAGATGGATGACCTCAAAACAATAGGGACAGACCCTTTGTGAAACAGCCCTTTCTGTTGCTAGTGGCGGGCTTTCTAAATGCTAATAATATCTCTGCAATATGACAAATCACTGAGGCATGATGTGAATTGGGATCAGGGAGCTGACCCCGACCCCTGGGGTCTGAATCTACTTGGACTGGGCATGAAACAGAGAAGGGAGAAGCAAATGCCCCGTGTTACTGCACCAGAAAAAGGGATTCAGACCTGCAGCTGAAGGTGTGTAGGTGACTCTGCATAGCTCTGTCCCATTCCAGGACAATGCAGTCATGTTACAGCATGGTGGCTTCCCCTACCACATGCCCAGCAGGGTAAAAGCCCAGTTAGTATCTGAATAAGAGGTTTTCTAAGAAAGTCAGCAATGACACCCTCTGAATCCATACTGAATCAGCACCCTAAATGTTGCATCAGAAGGTGCCAGGCTTACAGAGTGGCAGTTAAGGGGCAGGAGGTGGGGTGGGGAGATAACACATTTCAGATGGGTTATAAATCAGAACTGCTCATCGCCTGTTGTTGTTAAGCACCCCCCTCCCATCTTTCTCAGTTGCAAAAAAAAAAAAAAAAAACTGAAAAATCCCATTCTGCTTTGGCAGCATTACCTCCAAACAAGCCCTCAATCACCAGCGTGTCTGTTGTGTCAGGTCTAACGTTCCCACACGCCAAACCACAGGGGACTGTTGATCCATCTTTGTGCAAAAGGAAACCGTTCAGTCCGTAAGGACTGTTTGCAGTGAGAACCAAAAGTGTATCTAAGACACCAAAGCTACTCTAGAGGCATGTCCTAATTTTCTGAGCTGGACAACTTTCCCTGGGGGCAACCAGAGAAGAGAAAGCCTTTGGGATATTGCCACCCCAAAATTACAATGGCAGGGAACTGGGCCTGCACAAGCCATCCCTGCCACAGCGCCCACTCAGACCTAGTAAAAAGGTCTCAATTTCCAGCTGCAACATTTGGAGGAACCTAACCCTGCCTAAGGGGGATAAAATCACACATGAGGCCCCCAAACACTAGTGTCCATTCGTGACATCCATTCTGGAGTCATGCACGACTGGTTCGCAGGTGCCCCTCAGCTGGCTTTTGGCTGCTCATGGTCAAAATTCCATTTTCTCCTCCAGCTTTTGAGGCTGGAATCCAACCAAGGACCCACCTACTTCCATCGACGGTCAGTCCTGACGGAGCCGTCAGAGCAGAGCACTTGTCCTCGAAGATACCCGCATGCAGAGTTCAAAGCCAGGCCCGTCTGACTGGAAGGCAGCGGATGGCAGCTTACCACAGAGTTCTTGGTAATAAAGTCTATTTGAAGACTCTCAGTGAAAAGTGTGTTCCTAATAAAGGATAACATTTCATGGTCATTATGCGATACACTTAACTTTAAAAGGAACAAAAATGCTGAGAAAGTCATTTTCTGAAAAAGGCTCTCGGATTTCATTACTATGGGTCAAGTGCCTGGGGAGAAGAATTAAAGAAAAACACGAACTTGTGCACAAATTAATTAAAGATATTTCCACTAATAAATTGTCCCTGTATCCCAAGGCAGAGCCTTCAGTTTGCAAAATGTGGTAATATTCAAGTTGTGGTTTTCTCCACCAGGCAAGCGGTTCAGCAGCATTTAAAATCAAATGGACAGAGTTGGCGATGTAGAGTTTGGGAATAGGAGGGGGTCACTTCCTTCTTTAGCCCATAGAAAATTTCTGGCATTTTAGCATATTTTTTAAGAAAGAAAGCAAAAATGCCTCGGTACCCCTCGAGAGCCCAAAACCATGATGACCTTTTAACTTCTTATTTTTCCTTGATGCAGCCAATTTCCCCAAATAAGGTCCCCTCCTCCACATTCTTCCACCAAAAACACGAAGGACTCTGTGCCTTTTGATGCAAAGACAGTGCCAGTTGCTGTAACATGAGGAAATTGCACCACGAGGGGAAAGAAAACAAAACAAAAATCCCAGAAGGAAATCCAGAAGCCAGTGTCAGCAGCTTTCAGAGTAGTGGGCCTGACCCAGCCCAGCGTTCATGACCCCTTCCAGCCACAGAGCAGATACCAGGACAGGGGCTAGATTGAAGCAGCTAGGAGCAACACCAGGATGGCTGCCCTGGAAGCCCTGGGCCTAAGCTCTTCTAATCAGAGGCCAAAGATTTTCGGTCTTTTTAAGACACCTCCTAGCCTGCAGGGCCACTGCTGGGGCAAAGCACCATTGGCCCTTAGGTTAGGGGCTCGGATGCAGCCAGCACGCATGGGGCACATGAAAATTGCTGCCCTGTAAGGAGGTTTACACAAGGGGTAACAGCTTGATTCTCAGCCTCATTTTCTCATTGTTCTCAGCTACCACCACAAAAACCTGAAGCTGAGCTTAATTTTCCTTCACTACTTTGATATTCTCCTATTTTATTACCCGCCTGCTGGCACGCACTGGAAAGCACTTGCGGTGTTTTTAATTCAGAGAAGAGGAAGGTAGGAAGATTTGCAAGCCTCCTGCAGCACACCTTCTGCAAAGACCACCACTGTGGGTAGCCACAGAAGATGAGAGGCCTTCCCTCTCCAAAGAAGGTAATTGACAAATCAGAACAAACTTCCCAGATACACAAACACAGCCAAACAGTCCTGTTCTAGGAGCTGGGATTGTTTGGTTTGTACTGACCTGATCCCATTTGAACATCCCTGTTCTCACACTGATCAGGGGCTGAAACGGAAGGAAACTGCTTCAAGCTTCTCTTTGCCTTTATTTTTTTTCCCCTCTACCCCCCACCACTTAAATTTCACAGGCACCTGAATCTGATCACAACTTCCTCTGTCCAGTGTAAAGTTTAGTCTGAGAGCGCGCACATACCACAATGCGTTGGGATAATATTAATGTATAGTATTCAAAGCCCCAGGGCCTGTATGTTTCATTAATTTCCTCCCCATTAAAGTAAAATGAGGATATCCTGTAGAGAATTGCAGTGAACCATTCGGACTGTGAAACTCGTCCTGACCCTGCTAAGAAAAACAGACAGAAGAGGAAAGAGCAGCTGATCGCAATATACAGCCACCCAAACGAAACACACGGGCTCCTTGCTCAGCCCTCCTTGCACTACTACCGGGCAAACATTTAGCTTAACAGGATGTGAAGAGCTGGTCAGCAAGCGTTAAAAAAATACGCACTGATTTTTATTTGTTTAAAATGCAAAACATTTCCCGTACATTCTTTGCAGTGCATTAACCTCAGGCGCAATTTCCACTCAGGGATTGAGCAAGCCAGGGACCTGGGTTGCACACGAATAATTCGGATTACTTGCATCTGTTTGTGTGTGGCTGGGATGTGCATACCAATCCTTGCTCCCTCACCCAGGGCATCTGAGCTCTGCCAAACCCTCGAGGGCTGGCATCCAAAGAAAAATGCCTCTTCCAACACTACTGCCCATTGTGGTGGTCGCAGCCAGCTTGCAAAGGTCTGTCAGGTTGAGGATCCAGCAGAGCCTAAGGCCTTTGAAGGCACAATGCTGGAGCCTCTCCTCCAATTTTATCAACTTGTCTTTGGCTTTGTCCCTCACCTCGACCCCTCAGGCTTCCTCTACCCAGTGACCTTGGCAGGCACAGCCTAGCACAGCTCACCTTCCACCGGACTCGCTCAGGAATGACTTAGAGGAAGATGTTTTCCACTTTGGACTTGAAAGGACAGGTGTAAATACATGGATTTTTTTTTTTTATTATTTTTTTTAAATCAGCAGGAACAGGTTCTCTGTGTAGGACAAGGACAGCCACTCAGCTGAGGTTCCAGTTCCACCAGCTCCCTTGTTTTGGCTGTTTCCACCAGCCCTGCTGCTCCACAGCTGCCAGTGTGCCAGGCAAGGCAGGAGGCAGTGGCTTAACCCTCTGAATGTCACCATACCAGTGAAAAGACTAAACCAGAGCTTGCTTCCCTCATTTTCAGCAGCCACCTACCTTGCTCCTCAGGTTTTTTCATTCGTCCAGCAATTACCAAGCCCTGCTGGAAGCGAATCCCACGCAGAGTGAAACGTGGGGAGCCTGGGGACTAACCCTGCTCAGGAACACACCACAAGGTGCACAGCTAAGGCACTTGCACATCGCCTTGCAGTTGTTCTGGGAAGCTGAGCACCCACGTTGGTCTAAACTGCCTTCTGCCGACATGAGACATGCTTCAAAAACACAACCGGGAAATGAATGTACCCCCTCCAACACCGACCCTTTGAAGACCGCATTTCAAACCCAAATAACGGTTCTGCCCTGGTCCCAAAACTGCAGGTTAAAAAGTGTATTTTGGAGGCAGCCCTGGGGGAAGAGGCAGCTGGAATTACCCTGCGCCAGCCCCTCTGGATTGTTAGCAGAGCTGCGTGGGCAGGCTGCAGAGGGTGCCCTTCCCACGCCTGGGAGCACAGGGGTTTTGTGATGCAGGGTATGGGATAAAAGCAGGTATTGGCAAATCTCAGCAGGACTGGGAAGGTGTCCCCTGCCTTTTCTGAAAGGAAAGAGGAAAACTCTCCATGCTCCTTCCCAAAATGCTCCCTTTGTGCCGCAGTGCTCCCAGAGGCAAGGAGCTTGACCTTTGTAGGGGTGTTGCCAACGGTGGTGGGATTCGGGAGCAGAGAGATGGCTGGACAACATGCTCCTCCCAGACCACAGCCAGTTAAAATGATCTCCAGCATGCAAGCACTTCAAGATAAAAATCGAAACACTGGCCTGAACAGCTGGAGAATTTGGTTAACTAACCCCCAAAATCTTTAGCTCAGCACCTCACATCCTCTCTGCAAAGCCCTCATTCAGTCTTTACTTTTAAAATCTCTAGCCAACACATCTCGGTGCCAGAGATTCATAAGACATATCCATTTGTATTTGCTTAAGCCTTAAAAGCAAAGCTCATTCCACAAAAAGCCTCGATTTCCAAGCTCCCATTTATTTTTACTCAGCTTCCTACCAGCTCCTTCCACCCAACCCCAGCATATTCCTCTCCCATTTTACTTCACGTTTCCCTTTTGCCAGCACTTTTCTTCCTCATTCTACCTCCAAAGCACCTTCTCTTACGACTCTCCCAGCACACAATACAAATGCTTACCCAAAATTAGAGGTAGGCCTGAGGAGTGAAGGTTAAATCCAGATTTTACAATGTTTCTGTGGTTTTTGGCTCCAAGGCAGTGATTTGGGTCTGTCTCTGCTTCAAATGCCCTAAATTGCATGAAAAATTTGGCCTCTGGGCATTACAGGAATGCACACAGTAATTAATCACAAAAGGCTCCAAGCACCATATATGCCAGTGAACACATTTGCACCATTCGGGATTGAAACAAGGACTTTTATGCTTGTATTTGCTTGTAAACTGCCAAGCCCCCATTGGAGACAACATACATATCGTTCCCCCATTCTGCACAGACCCACGCCTTCTGCCAGCTCTCAGCAGGGTGGGAGCAGAGGGGAGGACACACTCATGATATAATAAGCAACAGCCTGATGATTACTAATATTTCTTAACAAAAAACATAAAAAACTAAACAAAACCCCCCAAAAAACACAACAGAGCCCCCAGCTCATGATTTGAATAAGGGGGAGGGAAGAAGGTGCGTGGGGGAAATTGTCTTAATTAAAATTCTCCCTTTCATCCTGGTAATTACATTCAAACAGGCGACAGCAGCAGCATCGCTGCTTGTCACCATGCCAAAAAAAGAAATTGATTTGATCACCGGGACATCGTGTTGCATTAAATAAAATTCTTAAAAATCTGCCAAGAGTGTTTTTTTTTTTTTTTTTAAACTGTAATTACTTCTAGAACACTGCAAAGAAGGGGGGGAAAGAGAAAAGAGAAGAGGAGGAGGAGGAGAAGGAGGAGGAAGGAGACCCAGTGGCAGATAATACGCCAGTAATGATGGAAACACCTGTAAGCCAGCGGAGATCTAGCAGCTATCAGCTCTGGCTGCATTCCATATCCATTAGCTACAAGAGGCTGCTTGGGCTCCAGGAAAGGAGGGTGTTAGCTCTGACAACTGGTGAAAAGCTGATGAAAACGTACCAAAGGGGCAGTCATGGCGCTGCCATTTGATAAAGAAGAAAAAAAAATACAGAGAGGAAAGGGAGAAGGAAAAAAAAAGCCAGGAGTAAATCAGTCTAATTAATGGCTTTGCTCATTTATCGGGGGCAAATGCTAATTATTCTTTTTAATCACTTTTCTGCTGCAGTTGCTCATTCTCTCTCTCTCTCTTTTTTTTTTTTTTTCTGCCAGCTCTGCTTAGTGAGAGAGGCCGGTAGAAAAGCAATCCAAACCTCAGGCTTATAAATAGGAAAGCAGAAGAGAAAATGAAAGAATGGGTGAAATCTTTCCATGAAATCCTACCAGACTTCCCTCCGTGCAGTAATTCCCAGCACCCTTCCTGGTCTCCTGCCTCTTTGTGACCCATACACTAAAGAACAAAACACAGAGCAGCCCTTTACAGATAAATCAGAGGCCAAAAGATCCTGCAAGACAGCTTTTAAAAACATCCCTTAAAACTCTAAGCTGCTCTCATAAACCACACTTCTGTCCCTTATTATTCACCAACATCTGCACGAATGCCTTTTGTTCACACCAGTCTATAGGAAACAACTCTCTGCTGGTAAACCAAGAGCTTGTACGTGAATACACGTGTTTAACTTTCCTGTCTGTCTACAATGTGCAGGGCAAGGCTGTCAAAAGCAGCAAGCAACGTTGGTTGCACATCTCCAGCCACCTAAAGAGCTTGGCTTTGAGTAAGCAGCTAACGCACCACTTTCTCAAGCCTCTTTAAGCTGGTTACCCGTAAAAACCACTAATTACCACCATAAATCTTGTTCTCATTCATCAAGTGGTAAGCAGAAACTTGGGTTTTGGTGACCAAGGAGACCATAAACGCAGAGACTAAATCTGCAAACAAACCCACAGACTGAAAATGATTCAATAAAACCACCCAGCAAATTGTTAAAAAGAAAAGAAACCTATATACAGAAGCAAGAGCCAGTTTGCAAACAAATCCCAATAGAAAAAGGAAGAAAGACTCCATTCATGGCAGCCTACTTGGAGTGAGACAAGCGACGAGCATCAGTGAAGAGACAGAGATGAAACAACTGTCAGGTTAGACAGACAGTTCTGGGGAGTGCACGTGAGCAAAGCTGATCTACCAACACAGCTAAAATCTGAGAACCTGTTTTTCCTTACCTCGAATTTGCAGGAGGGAACAAGTTACTCGTTGTAATAAAGCAGGGGAATCCATGCAGCCTCTCCACTTAGGAGCAACGCTACCCATGGAAGCAGGTGATCCAGGAGGACACGGACAAGCTGCTAGAGGAAAGCCCACCAGCTGGAGAGCAGCGCTCTTTGGTCACAGTTTAAAGGTGTCCAATAAGAATTTAATTCAACAATCCAGTTACCGCATAGTAAATCCCCTGAGTACTAGATGAGCGTCTTTGATAGCTGCTAAACCTCAGTAAACAAGTCTTTAATCATTCATTGGTAATTAATTAGCAAACAAGAACTAATTGCAACTAGATAACTTCTTAGATTCAAGACAGTTGTTTTACGTTAATTAAATATAGAGGTCCATGAGTTACACAAATACATTCCAGCCAATGTACATGCAAGTATCTAAAATGCATTAGGTTCCTAATGGCCAGCTTTACCAGTGAAATTTGTTCAAAGGAAGCTAATTTCAGGCTGGTGCGAATACTAGCATCCGTGCCTGGTGCTCACGAGCACTGACGTACCCACTGAAGAGCAGAACCTTCACTGGTGTTACTGTAGCCAGGGATAAGCAAGCTCAAGAAGTCAGAACCGAGACCCTAACAGTCAGTGAAAGAGTGAAATAAGTGATAAATACATAAGGAATTTGTACTCTACTACATCTGTAGCTCGTTCCGTGAATAGAACTAAATTATTCCTTGAAACGTTATTTGCCTGACTCTGATTCCAGCCCTAGCTGCATTAAGTCAGGCTCCTGTCACCATTTTTGGAAAGAGCCTAAGCGTTTGCCCCATTAATTTCCTTCTCAGAGATTGACTTTGTAACTTCTCAAAAACAAGCAAAACCCCAAACCAACCTCAAGAAATCTTACTACAATAAGAGAAGTCAAAACCCTGATTTGGCACTGTCACTCATTTGGTGCAATCAAATGAAAACTTGTTTCTCTTGTTCTCCCAGGTTGACCTGAACTAGAGATTTCAGGCCCACTGATTCTTTTGCCTGCCTCCAAAGACCCCAGAGCCCTCCCCCTAGCAGTACCTCTCACTTGCCAAGCAGCATTTACCAGCACAGCACAATAGCACAATTTAAGGCAATCTTTTGTCAGGTAAGGTAAGATTATCGGGTTTTGCAAGTGCATCCCTGAGAGGGAGTGACCCTTTGGAGTCTCCTGGCTTTCCCTTATTCGTTCCCTCACAGCTTCCCTGCCTGGAAGCTAAGGTGAACTTCGTATGTCAGCACAGAGCCTTACTGCAGCATTAGAAGTTTCCTCTCTGTTTTCTTCTCTAGATTAGCCCTGCAGCAAGACTCCATCTGCCTTTGTCCGCCTCCCTATCGTATCCGCTTCCATAGCTCAGGTCCGGAGCTGCAGCACAGGGGTTCCTGGGCAGGGAGATAAGAGCAGGGAACGATGACTCCTTATGGAAGGGGTACAGAAGAGAGGGGGAGGCTGGATAGATGAAATTTAACTGTGATTTAGATACGCAACTGAAAAACCAGCAACCAAAGTCTGTGATCCAGGTCTCCAGCTCTTCACTGCAAGGAGACTACCAAGGAGACCGTACCCCATCGGCACAGCCTTCCCAGACACTGTACTACACACAGTTGCGAGATAATTTTATCCAAATGTGCAAATATGCAAAACAGATCATTAATGCATTTCAGTTCAAGACCATTGCATGACTGTTACATCGCACCCCCCCCTTCTGTGCAGCTCAACCAACAGAACTCTGCTGCCCAAACTCCTCCGAGGAGCTGGCACACAACTCCTTTTCCACGGCAGAGGGAGGACAGCAAAATCCATGTCACATAACAGTCTCCTACCTGCCCCCATTTGCCCACCTGACAAAGTCAGCTGGGCTTGGATGGAAGCAGGAGGAGGAAGGGAAGGATTCCTCTTTTTGACTGAAGTCTGCAGCTGCCTCTTACACAAAGAGCATCCCTTCTAGGTCCCTGCGTCCCCCCAAAACCAAACAGATCGTGTTTACAAACACACCATTTATATGTGCACTCACAGACAGCATGCGAGAAGAAAGATTTAGAAAAAGAAAAGTATGTCTGTCTCTGTATGCTGTAGGCTCCCCTGGTCTTTCCATTTTATTCTGCTTTATCTATCAGAAATATATTAACCCAAAAGCCTGTTTCCATCAAAGTCTTGATTCCACGAACATTTAAAGATAAGGCTTATCTTATTACTGGTGCATTAAGGACAGAAATCTAAAGGGCCACTGTCAATCATCTCCTTTTTGCTGTTTCTTTCACCCCTCTTCTCAAAGCAGCTTTGCAGAGAGCACGACTGGGATCTCAGCGGGGTTCGGGAAGAACCAAACGCGTGCAAACAAGCACAAGAATGCCTCCTCCTCCGTCTCTGGTGAGGGGTACCACAGAAAGATGAGCGCTGGCTCTGAGGGTTCAGCCTGGGCCAAGCACGCACCCACATTAAGAGAAAGAGAGCAGTGTCAAGCAGCACTCGCTGCATCCAGGAAGCAGTCCATATGAATTTCTACAGACACAAACCATCTTCCTCTACAGCACAGACCCTTTTGGCAGATGATCTCAAAGCAATTTTCAATAAGGTTGCATGGGGAAAACAAACCACTCAAAAAATCCAAGGCCCACGGAGAATGTCTAACCCAAGGTCAGGGAGGTCACCTGCATTCCTGCATTCCTAATTCCATTGCATCTATTTTGTTATAACCTTGCCCTTGCCATCCTTAACTACCATTTTCTCCTGGTATCTGGTCTTCTCCACATCATCTGTGTAAATTTTAAATGGTTCTTATTAGAATGTTTGCATCAACTGAGGCAGCATCCACGTGTCTTGGCAGAAATGCTTGCTGGAGGTTTTAAAATTAAAAGGTTCTAGATTACATACGGAAAGCAGCAATCATTTTCTACAGTGATCTTCTGGGGCAGAGCAAACCTTGCAATGGACCTGAATTCCACGTCTTTGGAGCAACTGAAATATCCACCTTAATTCTGCAGCAATGTGTTCTCCTTCCCTTGTGTGTGTTTTTTTTTGCTTTCTAATTAGAAGTTTTAATTCTGTAGTGAGTGTCACTAAGAGCCCGAGCCAAAAATAACAGTCTGTTCCAAAGGCCCTTTGAAAAGCTTTTATTTTTAAAAGCCAGAACAAGGCAGACGATCCAAGAGCGATAAATCTAAGGTTTCTGAAAAGAGCTGAGGATAGCGGGAGGGCAAAGAGACAGCAAGGGATGAACAACACGCACAATACGTCTCGTAGTAAAAACAAACTATTCTCATGGACAGAACTATCAACTGTACATGTAAACCTCTAGTAGAGATTTTACCAGGCTTTTCTACAAGCTAAAATGGTTGCCACTAAGGATCTTCAGGCTCAAAAAGCCTGATCTCCTCTAACATCAGCACCTCCTGAACTGGGCTTGCCATCTGCTTTCCCAGCCGTAAGCAAAAGGTTTCAAGGCCTTTGCCACAAGGACCGTGGCCTGAGTGACTTGGACAAGCACATACCCCCTTGGCATGGGAACACCAAAGGGAGTTCTTTCTGGGAAATACAGCTTTGGGATGTTGTCTTGTCACTCCACCGAGATAAGGTGAGCTCCTGCTTTTCTTCCAGGCTACTCTAATTTCAGCATGAAAACATCTGATCTCAACTATGGCTGCACAAAACCTACTACAGATTCATCGACTCAAGCTGGAAAAGTCCTCAGGAGACCATCTAGCACCAACCTCTGCTGAAAACAGGGTCAACACTTACTTCTGACCAGATTGCTCAGGGATTTGTCCGGTTGAGTCTTGGGAAGTTTCCAAGAATTGAGCTTCTAAAATTCAAATAATAGCCTGGTCCTACCTACATGGCTTTCTAAATAAAAATACCGTCCTTCCCCTCAAGTGCACCAGGGTGGAGGGAGGCTGTACAAGGTTAAATTGTGCAAAATGTTTTAATGAGTCACTGCTGGAAAGAGAAAAGCGTCTAAGCATTTCCCTGACATACTATTTATTATATCACAAACTTGTGTTCAGGTAAACTTGTCTACAGAAGAAACCAAGTCACAGCCGGCATCTCGAAGTAGAATTAAAAGAAGGTTATAATTTATGGATGGTGGGAAAATGGAGGAATAAACTGTAGGTCTAAAAACAAAAATGCAGCACAGGGACATGAAATTTAACCAGGAAAACACATCAGATGTTTATGCATGTTAGGTGTTTATTTTTCAATCAAGTACATGTGCCCAGATCATGACAGGATGTTTGAACTGTGCACATCAGGTCTTTTACCCACTGTTTATATGAATGTCATTCACTATCTGGCCTTTGCGGAAGATAAACAGATTGAAGAGAGATGGGGACATATCTGAGCTTTGCATTGCTTCCGCCTTTAACTCTGCTCTTCGTGCGCTGTAAGAAACAAAACCTCTTGACCAGAAGAATGTCAGAGAAAACAGCAAAGGGAGAGCAAGAATTGGTCATGAATCAGGAGGCAAAGGACAGTGCAAACCAAATGCATCTCCCAAAACACTCAGGCACTCTTAGAACAGAACAGGTCAGTAGGAAGGGACCTACAAAGATCATCAAGTCCAACGGCAAGTCCAGCTGCCTCTCTTGATGTGATCTCTCTGGATACACCCAGTGCAATTTTTCTTGTCTGAAAATGACAGACACGAGGTGGCCAAAGCTAAGACCAAAAGAAAGATCCACTTACCCGACAGACAACATTCAACACACATGCCTGAAAGACTTGCTAAGGGGACTGCAGACCTGCCAAATCCCTGTTAACATTCAGATCGTTGGGCTTTTTCCCCACTCCAACACCTCTGAAATCTCAGAAGCCATGCAGTACACTCGGACCTATGCATGATGCAGGGAGAGGGCCTCAAAAGCTAAACACAAATCAACCAAAAGCACCTGCATGGCTTTGCTGTACCCCATTCCTACTAAACACCACCAAAAACCTTCACGTGCATTCTCCACGCAGATTCCACAAACATCTATGAAAAAGGTAAGCCCTCAAGCCCCCTTGTACCTCAGGCTAGCCAGAAAGCCTAGGGAGGACACGGAAAATGTTAGGACTTCTGCATTAACTGATGCATACCAGTAAAGCACATCCACAAATCCCTTCTAGCAAGATCTTGTACTGCTTCATTCAACACACAACTGCTTTGGATTATTCTTTGATACAGTGCAACACCATGGCCAAATTGACATAAAACAGGGTCAGAAGCTCTGAGCCAGGAGGTTTTTGTTTTGTTTTTCTGTGGAGTCATCCTTGCCATGTTTTTGCAGTGGATTATCCTTCCTTACGTTTCACACACTATAACAACCAAAACACAATATCCAAATGCATTTAACAGTCCGTGCTCATGTGCTACCCACACCAGCCATTTTCCCTTCCCTTTTTCTTCCTTACTGTGTATGTGAGGATAGGTTTAGGGATAATTATACTGGCATTAGACTATGCTCAAGAAATAGGTTAAATCCTTGTAGCTCAGGGGAAAATGCCCTAATTCTAGGCACATCCACGTGGTGCAATAAAGAACTCTTCTGGAGATCACCAAGGTCACTCACATGCAGCCATACAGCATAGTGGGATATTGTGGGCATGCCCATCCTACTGAAGTCAGCCATAAAACTCACTTTGACTTTTACAAGAGTAGGGTTGGGACTACCGCTCTTAAAAATCCCATTCACGGGATACCACCTATACCTTCAAAATGTAATTAGAGAAATGGTTCAACCTATGGACCTAACACAAGGCAAAAAGCTAGGAGCGAAAGGATATTTGTGGTGTTCATTTCTATGTTCAAGCTTTTAGAGCACAAACTACTATCTTGATTGTTATCAAGAGGTCACGCACTGACTAGAGATCAAGATGAACAAAAGGCAGCTGGCTAGGGGAACTCTCCCTTTACACGAGCTACTTCAATCAGACAGCATTATAAAACGTAAAAGGATAGCAGGATTATGCACAAACCCTCAACAACCCCAAAACACCAGTGTTACTTTTGAAGGGTTCACGTACCCAGACTCCAAAAGAAAACAGCAAGTAACAAAACGACAGCATTTAATGACAAAACGGCCTTCAAGCCTATGAGAAACAGCCAGTGACTGGCTGAACCAAAGAGCCCTACTGATGAAACCAGTAGATGGAACAGAGGGTCAGACAGCAGCAAGGGCAGGGAAAGGGTATATTCTCTTGCACAGGAGAACTGATCAATCTACCATTCAAATATCTGCAAACTCAAAGTGGAAATACCACTTCCCTTGCATTTGGAGTGCTATCATCAATTTCCCTTCAAGCCATGATACCATCAAGCTCAGTGTACTTCCTGTGCGCTCAACTGTCCCTTGGCTGTTGTGTTGTCTTTACAAAAGACAAAAACATCTAATTCTATGTATTTTGACATCAATTATCCAAAGTGTTCCAGGTACAATTTAATCTTGTTGCACCATGGAGACACAAACGTGTACTCCTGCTTTCTGAGCAGCCAGAGCATCAATGCATCATTTTAGCAGTCATGTTTACTACAAGGTAATTACTGTAGGACAGCAGTCTTGCCCCCCTTGGGACAGGTGAGAAAGTAGTAAGCAGTTGCTTAGTGCCTTAATCCACAGGCATAGTGGAAAGGATGGATGCTATAAAAGATAGCCCCCATTACCTTTGAGAATGCATGGGTAAGACTTGAGACCAATCCTCGACGTTTCAAGACAAAGATTTTCAGATGTGAACGTCCCTTACACTACACAGGCTGCACACCAGCACTATGTCTTCTCCATTCCTCCTAGTACCCGCAGCTGATCCCCAGTCCTCACTTGGTGTGTTGTGCTCAGTGTGTTTCCCGCATTGCCCCTGAAAAACAACTGTCACTGCTCCTTGGTGCAACAGCTGCAGGGTAAGAGCACAGAGTCCTAGTTTCAAGCTTTTTGTTTCAGAGTCTCATCATTTCCCATTGCGAGCTGGGTGGAAGGGCAGATAAAGGCCGTCAGTCTGTCTGCAGAACAGGCTGGCTCTGTTTGCCCCATGCCCCAGCAAACAGAGGTTGTCGACTTTTAATGGAGCACTCAGGTTTCCGCCGATGCCAGCTGCAGATAGAACAGCCCAGTGGCAAACAAATTCAGGTCCCCGAGGGCTGCTCAGATTCTCCTCTTATTTGTTAGTTTACCTGTAAAATACAGTCGGGCTAATTCTTGCTTGCGTGGTTGCAAAGATACATTTCCCTCCTCTTTTCAGTTAGCAGGGGAAAAAAATGAGCAAGTGCAGCAAGGCTAATGGAGTAAAAGAGCACTTCCCAGGGCTTAGGCAATAGCAAACATTTTTTGCTGGGGATTGTTTGTTTAACACTGCACATGGGTGAAGCTGCGCTGCACTTTATAAATGAGATTCATTTGTTACACACAGAAGTGCAGAAGGTGTCTTAATATCTACATGCTCAGATGGGCTTAAATCCAACAACTCCTCATGACATTAGCTGTTGAATTTATTATACGCTTATTACAAGACCAGTAAAGGAGGAAGATTTACTGCCAAAGGTCTTCTTTGATTATTAAATACTAACAAAAACGTTTTAATCACACCTGAAAACATCATATTATTGAAACAGGACAGTATACTCACCTGCAAGTCAAATTCACAATTCCTACATGAAAACGACTTTGAAAGACTCCTCAGACTCTTTTTGGATTCATATTCATCCTTGTCATCAAGCTATTGTTCAATTCACCTGCAAAATTTGCTGTTTCTTAGCACCAGAAGATATGCACAAGTTTGTTCAATTTAGACACAAGAGAGAAAAGCTGCAGTCCAGTCTGGGTTTAGATGCTAGGCACCTGAGTGTTTGATGACAAGTCTGATTTAGGGTTTTGACTATAGTATCCTTTAATTAGGAATTCAATGCTGTGAAAGCCAGCCTTTCCAAGTCAAGACTCAGAAGCACCTACAAAAGCAGGAAAACTTATGCAATGCCCACTTACAGCAATATTTTGCACCAAAGCAGTCCACATGCCCAAGCATCTTCTTGCACAAAAACCATCTTTGACTTTTCTATGAAAAATCGATTCTAATAAAAAACAAAACCACTTGCCTTGTGGACAGCAGACTTCACACAGGTAAAAGCAAAGTGAAAATTGGCAAAAAAAGTCACACAGGATATAACTGTATATAGCTCGATTTAGAAAAACTTCTGACATTTTTCACAAAACATTCACATAAGCTAGCTAGGAAAAAAACACCTAGAGAAACCTATTACAGCCAGACCATGACACTGTTCAGAGAACATTAAGAGAGTAGTTATCAATGGTCCACTGTTTGGGCGGATATATTAAAAGCATGGTTCACAGAAGTCTTCCTTCAAGCTGTTCGATATTTTCATTAATGGTCTCGATGACTGGCTAGATCAGGTGTAAGTAAGTATGCTGGAGGAAAGGACTGGAATTTAAGTCATCCTGACAAATTAGTATGCAAGTAGTCTGAAAAAAATAGGAAGCTATTTAAGAGGGTATGCAGTAATATACTACACAGAAATGTGTAAGTGCAGAATGGAAAAACAAAAGCTCGTATAACAGACCTGCAGAGAGGCGTCGTGACACTTGAGTCACACGTTACAGTTAAACCCCTGATTCTGCAAAACCAGCAGACAGGGAAGCATAAATAGGAAGATGGCATGAGACAAAACCAAAGGTAAAATCCTACATCTTCCATTCAGTACTCAACAAGGCCTTAGCTAGAGAACTACCTAGCTGAAAGAAATGCACTTCAGGAAAGACACGGACCATTTGGAGAAACTCAGGAAGACAGGCACAACTCCAGATCTACGAAACATAACCCCAAAGGGGAGAGACTTAGCAGACTTAAGAACATTCAGTCCAGAGGAAAGAGGATAAGCATGGATGTGATCAGTCTTCAGATACATAAAAGAGCACTGCAAAGAGAAAACTGGCAGTCTTTGCTGTGTCACAGTGGATAGGGATAATAAATAAATAAAAGGCTTACATTGCAACTTGAAAGATTCAAGTAACATACTGGAAGAAATGAACCTATCTTTCTTTCTTTCTCCCACAAATTTACAACCGTAGCAACAGTAAAGCACTGTAACAGCGACAAAATCTCCAAGAAAAATTAGCTGGACAGTGAGAATAACACCGTACATACAACTGATCCTTCTTTTGGGTAGAGACGGGGACAAGATGACCTTTGGTTTCCCATCAAGCAGGGCTAGCCCCATCATTCTACATAAATCTAACGTGACAACTCTTTACTGCGAAGGCACAAAGAGATACTTATCAATGACGGACTCAGTAGAGATCTTACCATAAGATAGAAACAAGAGGATATGGTTTCTTAATATTTTTATAGCGATCCTATTTGGACACAATCCCCTCAAAATTCACTGAGAAGTTTTTTGGTTTTAAAGTAACTGTTCCTTTTTTGTCACGCTGCTAAGTCCACGTGACAAAGCTATAAGATTTCAAGGAAAAGAAACACCCTAGACACTCAAACCTTGCCATCTGATGTGGTGCAATCTTAGAACAAGACATTACTGTATTGTCTTCCAAATCATGCATGAAACAGAGCTTCCCCCCTTAACACACAAATGCCACAAGCTAGGATGGTTGAGGCATTGCTGCTCTGCAACCAGGTGTGCTGGTGCTGGCCTTCCCTCTAAGGGGCTGCACACCTGTGGATGAAGCAAAGAGATTCTCCTACATCACAGCGCACAGTTGCTTACCTGGATTCGATATTCTGAGTTCAGAGTGATTAGAAACTCTGGTACTGCAAGCACAAACAGCTACATTAGCCATATAGAAAGACACCTAATTTGCAAGCCAGGAGCCACAGGCTGTTTACATCAGAGTGTCCCAGCCATAAACATCTAATTAAATCAGTCTTTTTTCAATCATGGCCTGTTTTCTACATCACTGCTCATTTTCTACTTGCTGCAAAGCCTCTCCCAGTGTTCCTTTTTCAAAACATTGAAATGCTGGACTCAGATGTAAATTACTGCAATGGACAGAAGAAGCTTGGGGTAGCCTAGTGTAGAACGGTATGCTGGGTTTGCTCAACCGCTCCTCAAAGGTTGCCTGGCTCAAGCTGCATGATACTTGCAAAAGTCCTTCCAGCAAAAACTCATTCCACAGTGCTTTCTGAAAGTGCTAGCTTAAAGTTCAAACAAATAATGAAACCTTCAGTTTTCCAAATGTAAAACAGAAGCTGCTTTCACAACCAGGTGAAAAACACAGGAATCTGTGCTGATGCTTGTGCCAACTTTCTGAGCAGCTTTGGACTAGCACTGCTCTGCTCAAAGGGGAGAACCTTGATGACATCCACTAATTACCAACTCCTGTTTCAAGTTAATCTAGTACTCTACAGCAAATAACAAGGAACATGCTTCTGAACTATATTAAGATTCTTTTTCTTCTTTAGCAGTTTTTGTTTGTTTTAAAAGTAGGCAGGCAGGGTATCTTTACTGACTTCTATCAGTTAGTATAAAAATGGCCAAGTCCACTAAGCGATTGGACAATCATAAGACAACTGTTACAGCGCTTATCTGCAACACTGACAATATTATTAAGAGTGGCATGCTAACAGAAATACATGCCTTCGCTATAGTCAACTACCAAAAAAATTCTCCTGGGATTACAGACCAATGAACTTAGTTCAGCATCGGGTAAACTGGTGAGGCATCAATCAAAACCAGGCTGGCTAATCATCCTGGTGAGATACATTAAGCCCCAAAAAGCAAAGAAAAATTGTGCATCTCCATTCTACTGGAATTATCCACACGCATTCACAAACCACTGGCTTACCAAGGACCATCTGTCGCGAAACGTATGAAGACCTCCACAAGATGTTAAGGAGGAAACCTTGTAGCTCAGGAAGAGAAGGTAATCATGTCATTAACCAGAAACAGATGAAATAAAAGTAAAAGTCAGGCTTTAACTAAACGAATGATTAACAGAGTGCTAAAAAAAAGTCTCCATGCTAACCTCAGCGTTGCTTAACTTTAATGACCTTCCATAAAGAGAAGAACAATACCTTGGTGAGACCTGCAAACAGCCCAAAGTAAATTTAGCAGGTAGGAAGAGGAGGGAGAACTTAAGTACCACCAAAAGCTGGGCTGAAATTGAGTATTGACAAGCGAAAAGTAACCACAAAGAAAGAATAAATTGAACTACACTGAGACATTAACAGAAACATTCCAGATAAAAGATCTGGGCACCTGTGACCAGCTTAATAGAACATGAATCCTGCACAGCAGGGGATCTGGGGGATGCAGGAATTAATATGCTTTAGAAAAGAGACAGGTTATTTCTGAAATTATTAAAATGCCACTGATCAATCTTCATTTTGAAGAGCACATTGATTTGATAAAGCCATTTGAAGCACGGATAACTTTCTGTACTAACAGAGGCTCCAAAGATTTGCGCTTCTGAAGACAGATGAGTAAGATGAGATCTGAAAAAGGTAAACATGCTAGCAGTAAGGAAGGAAAGAAAAAGCACATACTTCTGTTCCAGCAGAATACAAAATTAACTGAAAATAAATTAAAATTGCGGGTTCATAATTAGTTTGTGGATTATAGTGCCACAAGATATCTTGGAAAACGTGTTTCAGCAATTTTTTAAATGATTGGGTATTTGTCTGGATAACAGAAAAAACCACACTTAAACTAGACAGAATAAAAATACAAATTTTCAGGCTTAAAGGACATAAGATATCCACCTAGTGTGAGGAGTCTGGCAAAACAGTTCCCTTACAAGTAGGTTATTCCATAATTATCCACGGCAGAAGTTTTTGTACTTTCCAGGAGTGCGATGCTGGAAACACATTTTAGAATCTATCCCCATCTTCCCATGAATCTGCTCTAAAGCAGGAGGGAAGAAAAATGAGGTAAGGGAGCTTGAGGAACGCAAAGCACATCTGCCCTCCAGGTTCCTTCATGTTCAGCAAGACGTTGTACATGACGTGTTAGACAGCTGACATTTGCAAATCAGAGATGGAGAAAACTCTTTAGGCATCTCCCTTTTACGTTACGGAATGGGACTGACACCGAGAGCTGCAGAACCCCAGATGTGGTAACTGATCTGCAAAGACAGGTACAGAGAACCCTCCCTGCACTGGCAGCATCACACATGGAGCAAACAAACAGGCAAGGCTGATCCAATGCCTTGGTGAAACAGTCCAGCAATTCACTTATTTGCCATTCAGCTTTGATCACCCTATGCACAATCAGTGAATCTGTAAAACTCCTCTAAACTCAGGTCCCTTGGAACACACGAGGCCTGATCGGGAAGATGAATGCTACTTTGAAGAACATTTTCTGATGATCCGACTCAAGAAGCAAAATACACCTGCAGGCAGAAGGGTGCAAGCTAATCCCTGTTGTGCTACAGCCCTACAGAGACAGCTGATCCTTCTGCAATTCCAAACTGCCAGTCAAAGCTTTAACATCTTAATACACAGCATGCAGTAATTAAAATTTCTAATTAAGGGGGGAAAAACACGCTAACTAGCAAAACTAACATTGTAGATTAGCAAGCCTTATGTACAAATGAAAGATGGTTGCTCTTGTTCTTTCATAGATCATATGAATGTTTGTATTTTAAGCAAATGATTCTGAACAATGCTACCATGAGTACCCTTGTGCCCATTTCAGCAAACTAAGAAAAGTAACGTTTCAGGTAACATTTGCTAGAAGAAGCAGGTGGGCACACACAGATAATTTTTGAGCAACTTGACACTGCCTGGAAGAGCTTCTAAAAGACATTGATCTTTCCAGGCAATGAGACAGCATTCTCACTTAGAGGGCGCAGAATCTAACTTAGGCTTAACTTTAACCAAAGCTAATAAAAAACTACATGATGGATTGCTTGTTTTAGTTAAAATGAAGACATTTAGGCAAAACACCATGTGGGGTCTAAGTTTCAGCTTGTCCTTATAGAATGCTATTTTGGGAATGAATTCACCATAAGGGCATGGAGTGCTCCTAATTGTCAGGCTGAAGTTATAGGCACTAAAATATCAGTTTTCACTGACAAGTAGTGTAAAAGAACTGGTTCCTACACGTCTGAATGGAGGCCATGCAATTTTTGCAATCCAAGGAGGATGGAATCTCTGATTGACATGAATGAGGCCCTTGAGAAACCTAAGAATGAGCAACCAAAACACAAAAAAATGACTGCATGACTTTCACTCAAAGAAAACAAGAAGAAATTGACCTAAACAGAATTTGCTGGAACTAATGAACAGCCTAGATTTCTTAAAGATCATCAATAGTCAGATCGGTTTAGCTAAAATGCCAACATTATGTTGTTAGGGAGCACCTGTCACTACAAGGGTTGCTTATTAGCAGCTCTCAATCCAGAAATCTAATTATCTTCTGGTTCATAAACAGACTAGAACCAATACCTGACAGGACCGAGCAAAAACTCCATCAAAAGAGTGAGACCCTTAAGAGTGAGCCTCAGAGTGCAGGACAGGCTGAGGTTCTCCAGCGATCTCGCTGTTGTTTTTTTTCTGATTCTGTCTGATGAGTTCCTCTCACAACAGATCCTGAGCATGAGCTCCAAAAAGAATGAGATGGGAGTCCCCCTCTTGTCCTTTATTAGGAAAGAATAACAAATGTATTAGAGAGACATAGCTCTCTGAAACAGAAGTCCCTTCTAGCTTTCTTCTTTGACAGGCAACAGTCGTCTCAATGGGGGGAAAACAAGATTCAATCCTTGATCCTGGAAAGAGATTTATTCAGGCATAAAAATAAAAACTGTCATGCTTACTGAGAAATGGAAAACCCATACTACCCTAAACTCTAAATCCACTAACAACTGGAACTATAAACAGTACTACATGCACAGCAGATGTGGGACAGTCCCTATTCTGGCACTGGTAACAAGAAATTAGCAGACCCACCATACTCTTTGTCCTCATATCTGGTACCTATGGTGGAGCTACAACCCTACTCAAACAATGCTTGTAACCTATTTTTGTACAGAACAGCACAAGAGTTTGAATCCCAGAAGGCTACTCCCCTTTCTCCAATATCTTTTTTAAACACAACCTCCTCAAACCCTTGAGTTTCTTCTGGACGCCCATCATCTAGCAAGACTGACGACGCTACAGAATGTCATCCTATGGTTCTTCCCCTTCTCTCAGCAGGTTAGCTCCCTGTGCTAGGCTTTATTTTAAAATTATTCTGTTTATACACTCAGTTAGTGAGTTTGTTAAAAACTCATATGTTTGTAAATAAAAAGCTTTTCAGCTCACTGTGGATATTAAACTAAAAGGAAAACACGCAGAGTTTTTAAAACTGCTAATAACTATCATTCCCCTGCTGCCTTTCATCCTTCGTTTCACAAGATCCCAGGGCTCTTTACAAATGTAAATATACAGCCTGCTCTCCCAGCAGCGAAATAGAGGCAGTCCTGGGATGAAACATGGCTGCTCGAGGACACGACTGCATCACTCCAACTTCTATCTCATCATGCTGGGCTCTCACTTGTGCTCTGCCACCCTGTGGCTGTTCGACTGCACAGCTCAAGCATGTCAAATGCCTAGTGCCCACAGAAAGATGCCTTGTATGCTCCAAGAATGCTGCCAGAGCAGCTAGCTCATTTTTTTCTGTAGTGAGGTACTTGCAATGAATTAATGCAAGTGGTATAAAACAAGGAAAAGAGCTACTTTCAATGGAAGGTCACCAACAAACACACCAGGAGAGGACACTTCTGATTCAGGATTTGGTCCACAGCCCAGAGTTAATGGCTCTACCCCAGCCATTAAATGTCCTGCAGATCTTCACAGAAACTCTTATTTGAAAGGTGGGTTGCAAGTTTCATCCAAAGTCTTCATTATCAATGCCAGCACATGCCCCGTTTTTAGGTGGGGAGGTTTAGTTTTGATTCCAAGCAAAGGATGCCACCTACTGAAGCCTTGCTACCATGATTGCATGCCTTGACCCTTGCAGCTCGAGACCTCTGGCAGGAGCGCAAGCCAGACTGCAGTACCAAAATAAGCTCCAAGGAAAAGCAGAAAACAGGCTTGGAAAAACAAAGCTTTTCTCACTGCTACTCTCCCCACAACCCAAAGATGTATTACTCACTGAACATCTGCACAACCATAATAATTTATAATTTTGCAACACTGACAACCTTAGTAGTATTAAAAAAAACTCCTTACATCTTTATTCCATTCTGGATTCATTATAACACAGCCTGACAATATCTGCTAGTACATTACATTCTGCAACATTTAACCCCTGTTCCCAGTTGCTGTTCTTAACTTCACGGCTTAATGACACAGAGTCAGTAGATCACAATATGACCCTGTTAATATTTTTTTAATGCCATTTTTACAAATTACAGCATAATGCACTGATTATAAGGATGAAAGGAAAGTCTCCACGTCTGTCTGGAAACCAAATAAAAGAATGTTTGAACATCTGTTCATCCTACAAATGTCTTTAAAAGCTTTGATTTTCCCATAATCATTTTGTTCCACCATTTCACCCTTTTTCGAGTGTGTATCCAACAGCCTCAGGACAGCAGCCAGAGATCTGCAGTAATAGCACATTATAATCAAAGTTCTTGGGCACACTTAAGTTCTCCTTTTGGAATTAAAATTGGGGGAAAAAAAAAAAAAAAACAGCCCTCAACAGATACCTCTCCTGCTGTCTGTCCTATACAAATCTCTGGTAGGGGAGCAAAACGAAAGGGTGGGGCTTTGCAACAGGGGCTTTACACAGAGGACAACAAAGCACTGGGGCAGAAAATGGTGGCAGGTGAAGGCACTCACAAGAGATATGGCACGTGTGCCTCCGCGCAGACTGCTGCTCCTGGGTCAGCAGTAACTGCCCACAAGACCTTTGCCCCAAGCCCAAGTGCCTGAACAGTTACTCACCCCACACAGGAGTGGGATAAGCTGCAGGATAAGAGCCCTCCTCGCCAGGCTGAGCTCACAAGGCTTGCCGGGACAGCCCTGACAGCACCCACATTTACATCTCCTTCTCCAGAGGCAGGAGCAGAGCCGCAACACAGACAAGCAGAAAGCAAAGGTGGGAAATAGGAGTACTGGGGAGGAAGCTAGGTCTTGGACTGGA
>NC_048904.1:10523288-10675117 GCF_011077185.1 Oxyura jamaicensis
AAATTGTTGACTTTTTTTTTTTTTTTTTTTTTTTTTTTTTGCCTACCACCTAATATCAGCCTTTGCTGCCTTCTCTCTGCACCCTTTTCACCCAGAACTGACCCTCAGTGTAAGAGTGCTTTGGAGCTGGATATGCCCACTGCCTGTAGGCATAGGTCACAGTCTTCATTCCCAGAGAGGGAAGATGAAAGAGAGAAAAACACCTGAGCCCTCAGCAGAGCAGGATAAGGACCTGGACAATGCCAGCCTTGAAGTAACACAGGCTGAAGAAAACTCTGCAGAGGAGACTGTCACCTCTGAGTGACAGAGGGATGTGGCAGAGCAGAAAAATGCAGGCACCTACCCCACAGGAACAGGCTTTGTCCTGTGCTGGTTGTTTGCCTGCTGCTTTGGCTTGAATATTTTCTAGTGGTGGAAGAAAGAAACGCACAGCATGGAGCAAGACGTGTGAGCAATTCTGGGTAGCCACAGTGAAGGCCTCGACCTTGACTCTGATGGCAGGAAATCCTGACTGAGTAGGAAATACATGCATGAGCCAAGGGAAGAGACTCCTCACTGCCCAGCCAACCTGCTTTGTCTTTTCTGCATGAAATACTGCTAACCTTAAATTACCTCTTTCTTCTTGCCAGATGGAGTCTTACACATCCGATCCCCTGGTCTACCACGGTGGCATGAAGGTGTCCTTCGTCATCCAGCTGATGAACGCCATTGCCAGAATTGAGCGAGCTCTGCCCAAGCTGACTTTGCCCATCCTGGTGCTACACGGCTCTTCTGACAAGCTCTGTGATATCAAAGGGTCCTATTTACTGATGGACACGGTGCAGAGTCAGGACAAAACGCTCAAGGTCAGCTTGTTTTCTTGGGTTTTAGGGTATTGGCCTGTTAGCGCTAGCCTGAGCGGCCTCTGCGAGGGGTGTGGTGACTGACCTCAAGGCCTTACCCTGGGTGGCTGTACACCCCCTGGGCCACTTGGACATGAAGCTACTTGCCATACAAGTGCACTGAGGCTCATAACCAGGTGAAGTGGTGACCCCGAAACTCTTCTGAACAACGCCAACCATGTTAGAGCTGAGCCTACCTCATGCCCCAGCCTGTAGAGGTACAGGGGGGCCTTCCCAAAGCACTGCACAACAAAAGCCACTTCACATCTGCTCATTTCAAGAGAGCCACAGCTGATTAACCGATTGTTAGCACATGAACGAGCCTGAAAGAGAGACAGGGAGACCAAGGGAAAGCTTTTGTCATCAGAAAAATAACTGGGTAGCCTGGGCATAAAAGGAGTAAAACCGCACAAGGCATGACGGGAACATCCCCCACTGGCCTTTAAACTCCAGGGGCACGATAAGCATTTCCCTGTTCTTACTGGGAGGAGGAGCAAGAAATGCCTGGTGCTGGGACATATATCGTCTTCCTCACATGCCACAGGGTGCTCGGGTCGAGCTGCAGTGCCAACACTTTCCTGCTTGCAGAGGGGCAGCGGCAGGGAGAGGACAGGGCAGCGCGTGGAGAAGGTGGGAGGGTGAAAGAGAAACAGCAGCAGCAGAACCCAGAGCTGGGTCTGTCAGCACAGAAGCTGGCAGTGGGCAGTGGGACCCTTTTTTGAAGAAGGGCCTGCCAAAACCGATGGCATCTCTTGATAACCTATCTTGATTTGATAAGCTGTCACATCCAGGAGAAAAACCTGACAAGGTGTGGGCAGGACACATTGGACATGTGGGTGTTGACAAGAGGGGACTGAAGGCTGCTCTGTTCACGAGGATGTTTTTTCTGTGCTAATCTCCTCTCTCTGGTTGCAGGTGTATGAGGAAGCCTACCATGCCCTCCACAAAGAGCTGCCCGAGGTCACTACCTCTGTCTTCACGGAAATACTTACGTGGGTTGGCCAGAAGGTCTCAGCAGCTGGAGAAACCAGCCATACTTAAAAGCAATTGTTTTTGCAGCTCTTACTGGGGGTTTCTGGGAATAGATGCTTTTCTTAATAGTCTCTCTGGAAAAGATCTAACGTGGAGGGGCTCGTGGGATATTTTGCCATGCACAGCGTAAGGGAGGGTGGGGGAAGAGGCACAGAGTGAGGCGTTACTTGGTGATGTAAATGGCCATTGCCATAACCTGAGAAAGCATTGATAGCTGTGGGAGCAGCCGTCAAAGCTTTCCATGTCAGATGATGTCCCTCACCCACAGAGCTTCCTCCATCACTTCCTCTTCTCTGCTTTCGCCAGGGTGATGGGGGTTTATTTATACTGCAATAATTTTGGTATGTTAAAGAAGTCAGTATCTTCCACTTCACAGTTTTGATTCCAGGTGCATACAGTCCCCTCCCTGTCCCCACCATCCGGGCCCTTTACAGCCTTGGCCCTGAAAGATGAGCGTTAATGAAGGTGCTGGGTAACAAGGAGAGGCCAAAGATGGAGCTGATGGGGGTGATGGGAAGAGGCTCCAGCTCGCAAAGGAAAGGATGATTTTTGAGGTCAGAGCACTTTGGCTGCTATCTTTGTTAGCAGGTCAGGCCCAGGGGGAGAATAAGTCCCCCCCCCCCCCGTGAGTCTGCACTGGGGGAAGGCATGGTGAGCAAATCTTCAGTTGTCATCATCACCAGTGCAGAATCCCAGAGGGGAGAGAATGAATGTAGACTCAAGCCCACATAGCACATTCACAAACCATGCTATTCCCAAGGCCAAACCCCCTTCTCTTCTCCAAGATGAACTATTCTGTAAATATTCCTAGGGGCTGCTTTTTTTCTTTTTTTATTTTTTTTTCCTCTTGGAGTTAATCACTTGCGCTACTGAAACTGAAAAAGTAAAGTCAGAGTTATATGAGAATATAGTAATATAATATATGATGTATATAGAGGTGGCTGGGAGCTAGGGAAGAAATGGGAAGAGAGTCTAAAGAAGGGTTAATTGCTCCTTCTCTTGGCGAGGAGTAATGTTGTCCTACCAGGATCCAGTCCTCTCACCATAACTTTACAGTCATAATCTGTTGTTTTCCTTCATCAGTTGGAAAATGTCCTGAAAAGAATGCTAGAGAGAAGCGCAGAGCATCTGGTGGGTGGAGATTAGCAGCGGGCGTCCTCATGGTCCACCAGTTTGGCAGGAGACCCACAGCACGAGCAGAGATCCCGGCCAAGCCCTTGCCCATCTCCTCCCGAGCAGCACAGCCACCTCTGGGGTCGACGGGACCCTGGGGACAAGGTGGGGAGCAAAGGCAGAGGACAGGGTGCAATCATACGGCCAGCATCCAGGGAGCAGCTCATGAAGTGCTCCAGCAGTGCAGACAAGCCAAACCCCAGAGCTGCCGGGGTCTCTGGTAGCAGCAGGGATGGAGGAAAAGGCTTGAGACCCCGACCTGGAGCAGTGGAATAGTATCGATACAACAGAAGCAGCACAGCGATCACAGCGTGGCCATGTGGGTCAGCTTGTCCAGGGAGATGGCCTTAGTTATTAACATGCCTCTTGGCAGCAGACAAAGGGAAGGGCTTTAACCTGCTCCTCTCCCTCCAGTGCTGCATCAGCCTGCAAATGCTCCAGGAGATAACAGGACATCTCCCACAGGGACAAACCCCACTGCCCTCCCTGGCAGCAGCTTTGGGGGGAGAAGCTTTTGGGGGTCTCACCCACTTCTCCTGCCTTTGGAGCCACAACATTCAGGAAAGGGACCTCTGTGCAATAGCAGTCAGAACCAGGGCCTGACGCCAACAGTGTGCAGGGATGAAGGCCCTGTGGGTGCAGGTTGCGTCCTTGCAATTGCCCTAAGGGGCCAAAGTCAGGAAAGCTCTTTTATTGAGTTTGATGCAGGCACTTTTCCACTTTTATTTTCCTGCCTTGAAAAAGAGGAACCAGCTGGACTTCTCCCAGCTTCTGCTTAAAACATTATTCCCATGCAATCAAGTGCTCCCACCCACCCCTGCTAAACCTGCAGCAACACCGGCACCGGGAACGAGGCGATGTGCAGGTCGCCCGCTCCACGTCTTCCAGCAGCCTGCCTCATTGCACCTTCTTTCCCCGAGCGAGGTCCCTCCTTGCCAGATGCTGCTGGGGAAAGAGAGCAAGAACAGAAGCGCTGCAGCGGTGACGAGGCTCACCTGCTTCTTCAGCCGGAGCAGGAATCAAGTGGGCGTGATGCGGCGGTGACAGATGTTGCGGGGGTCGGAGCAAGACGAGGACTTAAGGATGGGATTTTTGAAAGCACTTTTCCCGAGGAAGTCAGGAGGAGCAGATCGATGCCCACATTCATTTCATCCCAAATTGACGAGCACTTTGTGGGGCGGAGGGAAGCGACCCTGCAGCAGGAAGGTCAGAGCCCGTCTGCTCTTTCCAGCCTGGCTTCGAGCTGCGGTCAGTGCCTTGGCAGTGTGTCTTCTGCCCACGACACATCTGCAGCCCCGAAGAAATAAAAGGCAGGCAATTATCTTCATCTAGGGAAGACCTGTCCCTCTGTCTAGCTAAGCTCAGTGACAGCGGCCGGGGGAAGCTGCAACCAAAAATCAGGTCAGAAAACAAAAACGTAGCTTATTTGAAAACTCACAACAAAGAGCCAAACTAGCCCCAAACCTTGGCACAGCAGGTGCTGCTGCTACCATCAGCCACTTTGCTGAATTATCTTCTGAAGGAAAGAACACGGGGAAACCTACCCCAAAAAGCCCCGATGCTCCCTGCCTCCAGACAGGTCCGTGAGTGGAGATTTTTGGATGGGGAAGCCAGCAGGGTGGGACGGAGCTGGGAGCAGATGCAGGTGGGTCAGCAGAGAGGCTGGTTTGCACCAGCTGCAGCTCTCAGCCCTCATGCTCCAGCTCCCTGCTGCTCCCTTCCCCTGCCCATAAACTACTTTATATTGACCCAGTTCGGTTTCACCGTGCCCCAGAGGAACCCTCCCTTCACTGACCAGATTAGTAATGAGCAGAGCTGCTGCCAAGGGAAATGTAATTAAACTCCATTTCCAAGGGGCAGGTACCGTCGCAGGGAGCACGGCCGGCCTTATGAGCGCTGCTGTGCGGAGACGTGCTGGAGACCGGTCTGCCTTGGAGAAGAGGTGGCACCTGTGACCGAGCAATAGCAACGTGCAACTCCCACCTGTGTCACCCACCTCCTGTAGCACTGGGAGACCATTCCCCCCCGCCCAACCCATCACATTTTCTATTTAGCCTGTTCTTTTTGTACCACTTACCTTAGCGCGCTGCCAGCACAAATCCATGGAGATCACATTTATTTTTCCAAGTAATTTCCAAGCTTGTCTCTCTTGTTCCGTTGTGTCCCAGTTCAATAAAATACATTTATATATATATACATATATAAAAGCGTATATACATACACGTATTTTCAGTGGGAAACCATATACGAGTTTAGAATTCTTAAAGGAATACAAGGTATATTGCAACTAATAATAAAGTTATGTTTTCTGAGCGGAGCGTGTTTGAGGGCATCATTTGTAACTGCTGTACCTCTGGAGGATGAGAAGGGAAAGGCACGGAGATATTAAATCCAGCTTGTAGAGGGGCACCTGCAGCCCCTGGGCACTGCTGGCATAGCTGGTGCTTGCTCCTCAGCCACCACGGACCGGGGGAGCTGAGGGCAGCTGTCAGAGCCCGGAGGTTGCCTTTCTGCTTGAAGGTTGGTTTTTTGAAAGCTCCTGAAACCCACAGCCCTGCGCTGCTGTTTGCTATAGCCCGGAGCAGCCCAACAAGAGCCAGCTCGTGGCACCGCAGCATTGCTTCCTTGTGTGCTTCTCCTGCCCCACATGGGACAGGGGGCCGGAGCCGACGAGGAGCCTGCGGTGTCAGACAAGCTCGCCCTGCTTTGAGACCTGTTCCCCACACTTCCACAAGCCCATTAAAATGTTATTTCTGTCCTGAAACGTGTCCAATGCAAACAGGAGGTATCTGCACCACGGCCAGGCGGAGCAGCGGGGTAAATGCCACCTCGTGCCCCCGGCTGTGACTCCAAAGAGGGCTGGGGCACGGGGCCGGCCCCCCGCCGGCTATCAGGCTGTGTCCAGTGCAGGTGAGAGCCCGGCCAGCCCAGCCCCGGTTCAGTGCGTTCATGGTGCCCCTGCTGCAGGAATCCTCCCCTGCAGGGAAAGCGGTGCCTGTGCCCAGCCCATCACCCTTCATCATCCTCATCCTCCTTTCTGGCCGTGTGGTTTACCCAGCGTTTCCACGCCACCGCCACCACCCGGGGTGCAGCGATCTGTCACGGCTGTGGGTGGCCTTGCTGTTTTTAGCACGTGCTCGTGGCCTGACCCTGCGAGCCGGCAGGAAGGCTGAGGCTTTGCGCCTGTTCCCCCAGCCGGTGCCAGGCCTTGTGCTGCCCCGAGCTGGCAGCTCCTCTCCGGGCTGGGCAGGCGTCCCCCGGCCTCTGCAGTGATACCACGGGGACAGCAGACCCCATCCCTTCCCCGCGTGGAGCAGGGCAGGCAGGGGAAGCTCTTCAGTGCCTGGAAGCACTCCAGGAATTTGGATGCTAAACAATTCCTATGAGATCAATGACGAGCTGGGATGGGTCGCACGGTACGTGCTGATGTGTAAGCAAAGGAAACTTGGCAGAGGGACCTGCTGGGCCTGGGGTGGAGCGGAGGGGAGGACAGGATGTCCAGCATGGAAAACACTTGTGCTGTCCTGAAAGATAACACGCAGAGAGGAGAAGGGCAGAGGGGAAGCAGTGGAGCTCAGGTGGGAAGGATGAGCGCTACCTTTCCTGCATCGCTGTAGGAAGGCCCCACGGCCAAGGGCAAGCAACCCCGACTGACCACAGGGCAGAGCCCCAGCAGAAGCAGAGCCTCTGCGGCCTTCCCAAGGCCAGCAGCCCTCCTTCCATGGTCTTGTCTTCATCTAGATGACAAACACACTGGCACCACCACAGCTGTGCTCGGGCCAGCAAAACAAACCCTGGAGCGGGAGGGGTGCACACACTGGATGCAAACAGCTCTGGTTCCTGATCCAGAGGAAAAACACGGATGTTCCCTCACGATGGGTTGCGGGGTCAGCTTTGTGCTGGAGCGAAGGCGACAAGCATCCTGCCCACAGCACAGGGCAGCCCTTGTGCTGGCCACATCAAAAGCGCCAGCGGAGCCCAGCTTCCAGCGCTCAGCCCGTGCACTTTGAACACCAAGCCCACTATTTCCGTGCTGAGCGCGTGCGTGTCCCCCACTGCATCTCCTCTGTGCCCAAACCCAGCCCGGGGGCACTCGCGTGACGGGCAAGTCCCGGGCCCCCAGTGAATGCCCGAGTTTGCACGCACGCCTGAGCTGCCCTGTTAGCGCAGTGCGAGCGCTACAGCTGGCAGAGCAGGAGAAACACTTTCCACTTGTGCCAAAAGATTCTTGTTTGATTGCACGCATGATCAGAGAAGGTCTCGTAACATCTAGAAACAAGATTTGCCATCTCCTCCAGGCATCGGGGAGGGAAGGAGCAGTCACCCCAGGAGGAGCAGGACAGAGCCCATGCCCTGAACGGCTGTGAAGATGCTGCTCCCAAGGAGAAGCGTCTTGGAAGAAAAATCTTTCTGGACAATTTGCCTGAAGCATTCCTAGCTTCCTTACAAGAGCTTTGGGGAATTTGAAAGAGATTGAACTTGCCGCCAACAAACTTGGTTTAAAACTCCTGGATAAAAGTTCAGTTTTACTTCCAGGGAGGAGGAGGGTGGAAGGAGTTAGAGCAGATTGCTGGCTCCCGTTATGGAAGCAAGCTTAATAAAATTCATAGAAATATTGGTGGTTCTGCTGTGCTGTGCCAAGAATGTGTTAGAATAAAACCTTCTGAGCAGAAGGGAGAGATATAATGTCATCTTAGCCTTGATATGAAAGATCAGCCTTCATCTCCAGAAGCCTATCTCAAGGAGTGGTAACTAACGTATTTACTTTCCTTCCCTCTAGAGCAGGTCTCAGCACAGCCCTGCACAATTCATCACTGTCAGAGCCTCGCACAAATGGTGTTGGGATGACCCCGGCTAGCAAAGCAGCAATAGGATAAAAGATTGAAGAGGGAGGCATTTCTTCCTACCAGGGTTTTAATGACACCAGCACAATGCAGACCAGCTCAGTTTCTTCCATAGGAAAGCTACAACCCGCTCCTCTGGCTTTACTTAAAAAGAAGCCAGCTCCACCCGAGCCCATGAACCAACACATCTGGCCCTGCCACAGCATTCCCCAATTTTCCTCTTGCTTACCACACCATGCCAAAGCAATGGCCTCATGTCTTGTCACACCAGCAAAGAGCGCAGGGAGCAAAGCAGACCCCCTGGGATGATTTGTCAGAAAACCACACGAGCTGCAGTCAGGAGGGAGCAGCCCTGGAGCAGATGGCATTTTCCAATCCTGCTCTCTTTCCCCTCGAGCTTGCTCTGCCAGCAACAGGAGGAGGGAGAGGAAAGCTCTCTCACTCATTTCTCAGAGCTTATTTTGGGAACTGAGCAACCAGACCCTCGAGACCAGGGCTAGCTCTTCGCATGGTACTGATCCTCTTCCAAGGCTTGCTTTCATCTCCTGAAGTGCCCCTTCAAACCTCGCCTGAAACCCGCGGGCTTACAAAGTTAACCACGGCCAGGAAAAGTGGTAGGCACGTACACGCCTTCCCCAGATGCTGTTCACACTTAGCTTAAAGCTTGCCTCCCTGCAGACCTCGCCTTCGTTATTGCCAGTAACTCCCTGCCAATTTCCAACCTGAAACCCCCAAAGCAACCATAACCCCCCAGGAGGAGGTCACCGCCCTCCTCTCTTGGTGCTTCTTCAAGGCGGGCAGCCCCACCACCTTTATTCCAAACAGGCCCCAGCTATGACAAATGGTTTGCCAGCGTGGCATCTCTTATCTTAATAAATTTGTTATGTCAAATCTGTTTTAGCTTAGAAGGTAAAATAAAAACCTGCTCTGCCAACACACCCCGCGAGCAGAGAACCAAGCCAAGCCTTTGCTTTCCGTCGCCAGCCCCAGCAGGAGCTTTTCATCCTTAAAAACCGAGCCCAGACACAATCCAGCTCCCCGAGCTGCGACAGCCTTCAGCAGGCTGCCCACAGCAAGACAGAAAAGCTCAGTGTCACCCTGAGCAGACGAGTCTGTCAACACACAGCGACTGAGAGCTGTTCCGTGGGAAGGTGCCATCTCCACTGTTGATTTGACCATGGCTGTACCAACGCCAACAGCTCAAGTCTCTGAAAGATAACTCGTCTTTTACTCCAGGCTCTCGCAGCACAGTGATACTCCTTGTAAGCACCGCTCCTTGAGTCCCAAAAGCCTGATTAATGCTTGAACTTTGCCAGACCCGGTCCCTCCCTTCAGCAGCATTAGTCACTCAGATACTATTGCTCTCCCCCCTTGAGAGCTGCGCGTTCCTACAGGGAGCTAGAGGGGGGTGCTTGGATCCGTGCTCTCTGAAACCAAGTCATGCTCCGGAGTCCGCGCGCAGGCAGCTCGTCGTGCTAGTTGCCACCAGAACTATCGCAGCCACGCAGGCATACAAGAGGGCAGAAGGGAGAGTAAGTGTGTGTCCTCAGAGGGGAGAGGAAAGACTGCCTGGCACTCCAAGAGGCCTGAGGGCTGGAGAAAACACGTGCTTCGAGGGCACCACGAGTGCACTGAACAAGTCACAGTTAAGCACAGGAAGAGCTTTCCATGGAGGTTGAGGAATCTCCATCCTTGGATTTAACAGGAAGCCAGCAATAACAAAGGCATGGGGTGACAAGCAGAGAGGAACAGACAACTGACCTCCCGGGGACTGCCCAGAGCAGTGCCCCAAGATAAAAATCATCTCCCTGACACGCCACCAGCACTCTGACCGCTTCTGCACCACGGAGCTGCTCACGAAACACAACACCGGGAGAAAGGAGTGCAAAAACAAGTTGGTGCTTTACAACTGTGGTAGGACTGTTTGAGCAGGTCACCAGGGAGGAGAGCAGTCACATCTTCCTCATTCCTTGGAAGTTTGGTACAGAGCCAGCCCTGGTCCAAGTGCAGGAACAAGTGCCGAAGAACCCACCAAGTCCTTTCAGAAATAAAGGCACACTGATGTTAGTTGGTAACAAACAGGCTACGGAGGGAACAGATATAGTGAAATATACTATTTTATTGCTGCACACATGCTTATACATTTCTTCTTAAATATATTGTTGCTCTGATAAACTTTACAATCTTCTTAATTCAACAAGTGGCAAGTAGTAAATAAAACGGACAGAGGCAACAGAACACAAAAAGGACGCCGGCAACAGAAGAAAAATCCTAAGTTTTTTATTTCGTGATAAAATTATATGCAGCAAGAATAAAGTGAATTCCAATCTACTTTTTGACCTGGCTCATGTTAATTAGAGAGCTTGCCTGCATGCTGACCATCTGCTTATGCATGCTTTTTCACAGCCCTATTTTGCCAAAAGGGTGGGGGTTAAAGGACCCCGAGTAATTGGCCGACCCAGCGGGGCTCACAGAAGCGGCCGCTAAGTGCACGCGGACAGCCGAGGGGTTTGCTCAGCAGTCCATGAGGAACTGGGCTGCTGGGAGAGCAGATCAAAGGGCCATGCTGACCTTTCTTCCCACGTGTACAACCACAGCCCCACTCGCTCCACGCTTAAGGACACGGGAATGGAATTATTTAAGAGCAGCCATATGGAAAACGCTTCCCAGCACTGCTGCCCCTCCTCTGCTGTCCTCCCGCTTTGCCCACTGCCAGCGTCCATCCTGCTTAGGCAGCTGAGGCATCTGCAGAGAAAAGAATTAGCACATTCCTCGGTAATCCTGCTCCTACATCTTGTTCGGTACAAACAGAAGGCAAAGGCCACGTTCTGCTCTCTGGGGCTCCGTGCGAGCCTCGTGCGGGGCTGTCACAACCGTTGCTGTGGGAAGCTGACTACTGAGATGTCAGATGGGGAATTTATGCAGGAGAAGCAGAGGGGACGTGATAAAACTAAACATCCTGCTTATGTTCAGTGTCATCTTCAGCCATAAATGGAGGAGAAACACAGGGCAACTGAACCGGCTGGGCTAAGCTGACGGTTGTTTCTGCAGGCTTCATGAGCCTGACGCTTCGCTGAGCAAGAAAACAGGCAGCTCTCCTCTTCCACCTTTCTTTTGGCCAAATACATGGGAATTCATATTCAAGCTTTCCAAATAGCCATTCCCCTCCTCAAATCTACTGAGATGCCTTCACCAGTTCAAGTTGTGCTGGTCTCTTTGGAGGTCTTGTCAAAGCCAAACTAAGCTTGGAGATGGGCACAGACACGTTCTACACATCACACAACACACACACAGCTCCTCTCCACGCCACCACCCCAAAGAGAAGCGCGCTCCTGCAGCTCCCAAACAGCAACACACCCTGCACCACGCACCCGTTTCCCCCACCCTCGTATGGCTGCAGAAAGCAAACCACAACTCCTTATGCTTCCTCACAAGCTTTCTGAAACAGAAGTGAAGCAGCCATGCAGCCACTACCTCCCGTCACAAAGAGACTTGCTTGGCAGGAGAAACCAGTTAAACACAGACGAAAACGTGCACGGGCATCTGGGGTCCAGGTAGTGGCACTGCACCTCGTTCCTGCCCTGCCAGCCCTGCCTGCAGCTTCTGTTAGTGCAACTCAGTCCTGACGTGATTTTGCCAAATCCCAGCTTCTCACATACACCAGCTGAAGCCCAGTGCCGCCTTCTCACTGCAGCTGAACCCAGCCTGCCTAGTGCCCAAAGTCTGCCCACGTGAGCTGCAACACGTGCCAGGTACAGGCAGATTCTCTGAGCAGGGGCAGAGTTTGCAGTTCTGCATGAGTGCCTGACCAGGTGAGATCAGCAGGGAAGGAAGACCCATCCTGCCAGAATATGCGCACTTGTAGCAAGTCCCTGCCAAACACTGGATCTCCAAACCCTTTCCTCATCCGTGTGAAGCGCCACCACCATTACAGGAAACAAGACCCTGGAGCTGCAGGGAACCTGTGCCCAGTTCTCACCTCAAACACTAAAAGCACACTCGACGTGGATTATTTTAAACTCTTGCTGCACAGAGTGACCAAAATGACAACGTATATTGGTAATGGCAGCCCACCAGCTGTGCAAGATCCCCTGTGTGCTTCACACAATGCTTTTTCTTCCCCCCCAGCTCACAGCACTGAAAGTATGCCTGGCCCGAGCCTTGGAGACCTGAAGCTCTTGTAACATGCCATTCTGGAGATAAACAGCTCTCAGGGCAGCCTACTTGGCAGGGGGAGCTTTGTGCAGGCCTATCACCTGCTGATCGGTGCTGGGGACAAATAACATCATTACCCTCATGAGGAGTCTAAGGAGACGAAGAGATAACATGGCCTAGTGCAGAACACAGATTCCAAAACATTCATTAGTACAAACAGTGAATTTCCTGGAGAACAATGAACCTACAAGGCTGAGCAGAGCCAGAAGGTCGAAGAGTGGGACAGCTGCCACGCGGGAGACCCAAAAGGCCCCTTCTTCTTTCTCAGAAGACTTCTGGTGACCCCCCTCCCCCAACCCAACCAGCAAGTCAGTTTTGCTCCACCACAATGGACCAAGAGAAAGGGAAAAGTGCTGTTTCCAAGAAGAAGGTGTTTCCTTCCCCTGTTAGGGAGACAAGGGGCGCTCTCCCTTTTTTATGCACCAAAAGCTACTGCTTTCTAGGAATGGAAGGTCTCTGGTCTCTTCTGTATTACCAAAGATGTTTGTTCAGCAAAGCTTTTAAATTCTGAAGTTTTGCACCACATGCAGCACAAGGAAAACATCAAATTTTTGCTCTGTATTCCCCTCCTGATTGCATATACGTTGTCCACCTGTCAGAACTCAGGTATTGTAAAATCTGAGTTTTTCCACTCCTCTGAGTGTGGAAATCCAAATGACAACACTTCAAGGCAATGAAAAGCTAGGGAAGACCTGGAAATCACTTTGACTTTTTCCTCCTAACTAGAATAGCAGGTGAAAACAGCAGCTTCCACACAGCCAAGTGCTTCTATCTCTGTTAGGGAAGTGCTGCTCACCTTTGCCAATCTTATAATGCTGACAGTGAAAGAAAGAAAGGCCACCTTCTTTCTAATACACTTATTTGGAGAGTTTAATCCAGTTTTCTTCCTCTGCTGCTGGCAGTTCAACAAATACCCTGGCATGAACCAGTTTCAGCAGCGTATTATTGGGCAACAGAACGGGACGGGTCCTAACACCAGGCACAGCAAGACCCCCCGAGCAGCTCCCTCACCCCCATGGCTTGCAGTCTCCTATCAGCAGTGCATCGTACAAAGCAGCAGCTACTGAATTAGGCTGAACTTTGGGAGCTACTTCCGAAAAGAGACACAAAAACAAAGTAAAACCAAACACAAACCAGACATGCAAATGTCCAGACATAAATAAATTAAAAAGAAACCATGCCTGGAAGTGGATGGGAAGGAGGACAAAGTAGAGGAAAAGAAACATTCAGGGACTCAGATGTTCTTGCACTCCGAGCCAACCCACTGGGGGTTACGCAGGCTGCATATGACAGGCAGGGTTTGCACACATCAGCACTCAAGCCCTATACTGGCCAGGAGGTTTTCCAGAGCTTCAAGTTTCTGGTTGGCTTCCTCGATGGCACTATAAGTCTGCACATTGCTGGTGATGTGGAAGCGAATGTCATCGACCAGGGGAATGGAGTCAGTCTCCTGCCGTTCCTCCACAGCCTCTGCATTCTCCTTCACAGCAGCCACAAACTCCTCCGACTCCACCAGCTGGATGGGGCGGACAAAAACATCGTTAGGAAGACAAGAAGGTGGGTAAAGAGATGTAAACTGTTGGAATAACGTGCTCATCCACTTTTTAGAGATCTGCTGGGAGAAGAGGGAATCCTAAGGGCATCAAATCTTCCCGTGTCTCCTTCAGGCACTACTTGGAGATGTGCCCTGCTATTCACCTGAAGGAGGCAGCAATACTCCAACAGTGAGTGGCCACAGCTGTGAGTAACCTGCACCTCAAGCAGCACACTGTAATACCCACTAAGAATCCTTAGCTCTGCTATCGGGGCACATGAATATACATAATATTCCTTCCAGAAAAGCTCCCTAGCAGGAACCGGCAGTGGAAACCAGGAGATTCTGCCAGACACCTTTGGGAAACATCTTGCAACAGGCAAGGCAGCAGGCGCTTGTGCCCAATGCAGAACCGGGAGACCCAGACGACTCTGCTTCCACCACGGCTCTCAGCCCCACCACCACCAGCAGATCACAGCAATGCAGCTGCTCTGTTCTGTGCCCAACCTGACAGAATCAGGTCACCCATGAATGATTTTGCACCGAGTTCTCCAGGAACATGTGGTGTGCTGAAGGGTGAGAGGCAGCTTCCATCCGTCTGTGCGACCCAACTGCGCCTGGGCACAGTGGGCTGCTGAGCCCTGGTCTGTGCCATACGCACTGCCAGAATTTCTCCCCGTTGCCATCATCAGTGCATCTCCACGAGATGCTGGCAGCTGCTGATGTTTTAACAGCTGGGGTTGGCTCCATTTGTGCCAACACCCTTAAAAAGGTACATTGCCAGCACTGGGTCCAAGGATGCCCACTCAGGCTAGAAAAGAGGAAGAGGAACATATAAGCAAAGCTCTGCCTTGCCCAGTTACTACTTGGGGTATCAATTCAGCTTTCAAACCAAATTCTCTTTTCAGCAGCCAGAATCTGGGTGCACTATGATGTGTTTATCATCCCCAAGCAATACACTGAACAAAATAACAGCCCTAAAGTTACTTCCTTTACTGTTTTCACAAGCTAGAAAGAATTTCACACCTTTCAAACTGCAGGTGAAAATGTTACATTCCCATGTGAGCTGTACAAGCCACTTAGAGAGACCTGTCTGAGGACAAAAAAATAAATAAAAAAATAACATAGATTCTAGTTTGTCCTTCTGTAAGGCAACTTAGTCCATGAGTCCTGACACTTCAGGCTATAATCACTAAACGTAACGCTTAAATGGAGCCTCATAAAGAAAACTTCAGCATTAGATTAATTATTTCTGGCTGTTCAACAGCCAAATTTCCCCCATGAGAACCTCTACAGTTAGATTTGTCATCCTAAAGGAGAGAGATCATATTGACAACTCCATTCAATAGCAATATGCCAGGAAGACCACACTTCCCCACCCCGAGCAGGCTGTGTGTGAACACTTGCACACATTTCCTGCACCAAGCTCCCCTGCCAGCCCCATGGGGTTCTCCAGGCTGCAGCTGATGCATTTTGACAACACTGCTGCTGCTTTGGCCACGGTGTCTGAAAGCCTGGTGAAAGTCACCTACTCACAGCACTTGCAGAACTTTTGGGGCATGTATTTCACCCCATAGCCCACAGGGCTGTGCTAGACAGCCCCCAGAATTTGGCTTACTGCAGTGACATTCCCACCCTCTGTCCTAACTCACCACGAGTATTCCGACCCAACAGCTGCTCTTTTTCAGGAAGCACATAAAACCAGAGAGGGCAGCTATTTATCACAGACCACGCACAACCATTAAGTCTACAGCTCACTGTGCATTTAAATTTATGGGCACATGTGCTAAGCGCAGCGGGAAGTGTTTCTGCTACCTTCTCGATGATCTTTGCCATGTACTCCGTGCACTGGTCCTCCAGCCGGGTCAGCTGGAACAGCTTTGCAATCCTCCAGATGCTGACAACGTTGTCCTCATCGAGGATCTGCGCCAAGGTCCTGCCGCACAGGCGCTTGAGCCCGGGCAACAGGTACATGTCTGCCACGCACAGCACGTCGTAGGCATTTTCCGGGGACAGCTGGCAAAAGAAAGAGGGAAATTACTGCCCAATCCTACCCACCTCACTCATCCCTTGCAAACTGCCTTCTTTTGTGTCTTAACAGAGGTTCCCTGAAATGTTGCTTAGCCCAAACACTGCTTTGGAAAGAGAGGAGCTCATCCTTTCAGGGCTAGGTCTGCCACTTGGTCATTATAGAGTTCAAAACGTGGCAGAGGCAGCTTGCTCAGCATAAAGCATGAAGTTTGCCATCCTGCAGCTGACCTCCTAAGCACAAAGCAATGCTGAAACACTGAAGTGTAGCTGCATGCTGGCTGCTCAGAAATACTCAACGTGGTAACAGAAGGAGGTAGCTTTTAGCAGAGGTACTGAAAGCCTTTCAGGAGATTGGCTGGCAGAACAGAGAACCGTGTCCACACTTGGGCTTTTCCTCCCATTTTCTACTTCTGGATTCCCATTTTGTGAAAAACGTGCAAAATTCTCTTAAGTTCCTCCCTCAAACTGGCTCTGTGAAGCCAGCCAGCATTTCCTCCTGCTCACCCTGCCATTCTCTTCTCTTTTGGGAACTCCCAGTCTTATCAAACTACACCTGGAAGGTGCAAACCAGACCCTGAAAAGGGGAATGAGAAGTATGAACGCAAGCACTGCAGAGATCTAAGATCAAGGAACCCGCAAGCAAAAGGACAGCACACGACTCATCTCTGCTTCAAAGGCAGCTCTCAAAGCTAGCAGCAATCCCAGCAGGTACTGTCAGGACCAGGGCTCCTTGGAAGCATCACAGTATCAAAAGGAGGTCAAATCACGTGGGGCTTTCAAGCCACAAGCAAGTATTTTGACATATGCATCAGAGCCAGATGAAGCACTCAGAAAATTGTACCCCAAATAAATTGCATGTGAAGCCCAGCTGACTGTGGAACAGACTGCACATCAAATATTACTGGAGCTTTGACAGGCATTCAAACTGAACTAAATTCATGTACCAGATGCTCAAGTTCACACTGTTGTTAATGGCCTTTAACATTTTCAGGCTCTTGAGGTAGAGAACCAGCCTCCCATTTCCCTCTTGAATACTTTTGTTCCTTGCAATAGGAGGATAAAAAAATGCCATAGGTAATGCTGGAGACACCACCTCCAGCTTCACCCAATCTATCCTCCCTGGCTGGGCAAATCCTATTTTAGTCAGCCATCTGCGTCACTAACCTGGAACTAGAGCCACTTTCTGCACAGTTCTGGTCCCGCTAATGTGAAGTGCAAAGAGTGCACTTACCCACATGCATTTTGACAGCCAATCTGCAGCATACAGCACATCCTGGCTGGGGAGGAAGCACGATCACTTGTATCTAGAGACCAAGCCACACTGGTCTAGACTGAGGAACTATAACTCTAGTGCAGCACGGTGCACCGCCCTGAAAACTGCTCAGCAGCAAAAACACTGCTATCCACATCTGCACGTGTGGTTGCTCACTCTGACAACTGCAAAAGGCTGATTATTTCCTCCCCTACAGCTGTCCACACCGGTGTTTGGACACTCTACTCACAGCAAATGTCTCAGCAGTACAACACCCCGCAACAGCTGTGCAGAAGGATGCAAGATGTGCTAGAGACATGTCATGAATGCTATAGTGCCACAGTGATGTAACAAAGCTTTGGGGATTGCTGATCAAGTGCTGCTTTGTCCTTTCATAAGGCTCCAGGAACCTCACAAGCTGGAGGTGTTTGAGTCAGTAGTATTGATGGCAGCAGCCTCCTCCATAAACTTCCCTTGAGCCCACACAAATATTCTGATCAGCAACTTCTTTTTCTGCCTGGAACTCTTCCTGGGCTCTGTACATACTCTTACCTCCTGCTGCAAGCTTTGTCACTACTACAGAGCAGAAAAACCTTTAAATTCTTTGGAAAAAGAAAAGTGGAACCAAGAGTGTTGACATCTGGCTGGAGAAATACAGGGGCCAGGGAGAACACTCCACACATAAGTGTGAAACTTGAGCTATATTCCTGTTTTCTTCACCATTCTTCCTGGTAGCTCTCCATGCCAGATAACTCTCCAGAGAAACTCACAACTTAGCTGCTCAGTTTAAAATCCAAGCTAGTGCCTGTGATGGCACCATCCTGCACAAGAAACATGCAAGCAAGACCCTTTCCATTCGTACACATTGCTATTGCTCTGTCCTGCCCCAAGGCCAGCTAGGGCAGCTGAGGCACCCCTTGGAAAGCAGCAGCTGACTGGGAAACATCCTTCCTGTGAGCCATCATGAGCAAGGCAGGCAGACTGCAGTGGTGGAAGGCAACAGGGTCCCATGGCAGTGTGGTCTCAAGGTCAGGAGCATCTTCACAACCACAACACAGTTCTTGCCCTCCCTTCCTGCTCCTTCAGAGCACGGCTGAGGGGACACCACAGACAAGTGAAGCATCTGCTCTCTGGCATACCAATGGCAATCCTGCTCTTGCTGCCTGCTAAATACATCTCTCCCTACCGTGTATTCCTGGCTGCTGCCCAGAGGTGAACAGATCAGCAGAAATAAGGTCGCAGCTGCATGTGCTCTCTGGACATGGCACCTAACCCAGAGCATGAAAGCTGCTTTGGAAAAACTGACACTGGCAGGTGCAGCAGTCTCTGATCACTGCCCTACTGCTAGAATGTGTCCTGGCATCTTGTAGCTACATTTGTGGAAAGCATTTGCCACAAAATCAAAGCAGGAAGCTGCTTAACTGCTGAAATTTGCAGCACCTTCCACTAGACTCAAAATTGTGTGGGTTAGAGCCTGTGTGTCCCTGCTTGCAATACTGAGCACAGCAAGGCCTTGGTCTCCCAGCGGAACCTTCGCCCACCCCAGCAATAATAACAGTGGCAATAATTACTTGCTACAAATGGAAAAGTGGGCCATGATGCCAAGGGTAAATAAGTAGGAATCTCTTAACCTTTCCACATCTCCAAATGTGTTCGATCTGCCATCTACTGGCAGCTCCCCACCTTATCCTTCCAGAGCCCAAGGGGGAAATCTGCAAAGACCTGCATTTACCAGCCTGACATGCAGCACGAAACCTAATTTCCAAACTTTTGTCATTGGATGGAAGAGTGGGGATTTGCTTCCTGAATGTCACGCACATAAGCCATCTCCCTGCAGAGCTCACAGCAAGTCCCAGTACGTGGGCTCCTCAGACAGAGAGAAGTAGCAGAGTAGGGCAGTGGTATTTATGAAACCATCCCCAGGATGCTGCAGAAAAACTCTTCTGTGCACACCTCGGGAATTAAACAGCACAGGAGGAAAAGCTCTGTGGCTGGCCGTACCTCTGTATCATCACTGTAGATGTAGTAGAGGACCCGGATGAAGATGTCTTCTGAGATGTTGTGAAGAGTCACCACAGGGATGCTGGGCTGTGTCTGCAGCTCCTCACTCTCACAGAAATGGTCTTCAAGTAGTGCTTTGAAGTAATCGCTGCGACCACAGAAAAATGCCTGGAGAAGAAAGAAAGGCCAAAACTAGCAACTTGCCAAACAGCACTGCTGACCACCTGTCAGAGCAGTTCAAAGATATTTCTGAAGCTCAAATTCTCTAACTCCAATTCTCCCTATATTCCTAAGCTGCATCTTCAATCTCTGAGTGAGAGTTCTTCCTCCCTTTTTCCATAACTTACTTCTAATCTTGCCTAACCTCAGAACCAAAAAGCATTTGTAAACTTAAGAGATTCACAAGTAGCATGGGACTAGGGCAGGAGCTTGAGCTGCGGTTGGATCTCAATATCTATTCTTACTGGTAAGAACACTTGTATTTGTACTTTGATTTACTTGTAAATCAAACATTCCCCTCTCCAGGCACTGAACTCACAAACCAGCAGTAGGATGTTTGTCACTGTGAATGCTGTAGCTGAATTCATAAATTTATCTCCTCACTTCTGCAAGAAAGGCAGGGTTTGATGTTCTATTAAATGTTTTGGACACAGTCTCCAGCTGCAGCGAGACTTTGTGTTTTCCAGCTGATGAGGCAATGCTGCTTCTGCCAAGTGTATCCAGCACTGGATGAGTGGGGGAGACAGGTAGACTCATGGCAAAGAACAGAAGAACGAGGCATAGTGCAAGCACATACCTTATGGCACAAGAAGTTGTAATCTGCCACCCGGAAACACACATCAGGACAGCTGTTGAAGTTGTCGGTGCTGTCAAATGGCAATTCCCCAAAACCAACCTGGGAAAAGAAATCAGAAAATCCTGCCTTTAACATTCTTGCCATAAACATGCGCAGGACACTGAGTTTGGACTTCTTGGTCTTCCCAGATGCAACCATCCATCCGTTCTCTCAGCGCAACACACAGCACCAGAGATGCTCTGAATAAAGATTTCGCTGGGAGGGACTGGAGTCCACTCCTTGCACTCCTGATAGGGATATTCCTGGTGCAAGTTACAGCTGCTTCCCTTTTCAATGAAAACTCCCTGACCCTTCCATACACCTCCAGAAAGCATTTCTGTGTCACCTAGCAAGGCAGAAAATCAACTGGAGGTGAAGTTTATTTCACAAAGTGGGTATGATAAGCCTACAAGAGCTTAGGACTAGCACATTACTGTGTAGATCTCCAGGTGGATGTAGTAAAGTATAGATTACATAGATGTATAAACCATCTTAACATGGTTTGGCTACAATTACTGCTTCACTTGAATAATCTAACATTTCCAAAGCACATTTTAAATTTCTCATTTGATTTGCAGCCAAAGATAGTGTTGTTGCGGTATTAATACTCCAGTGAATTATTTTAACACCAACACACCTCCTCCCAGTCCCACATGCCAACAAAGACAGCACACACATAAAAAAAATCTGTTGGCCTTATGCTATTTTAAAGTGACACTTCCAAATATTTTCACTTCTACCTTATTCTGTGTTCGGTTGCTAAAAAAAAAAAATAAAGTTTGTATTTGCAGTCATGTAACCAGGACAATTAATCTCTGGAAACAAAAGTTTTCCCTGGTTCTTGCTTTCCAGACACATGCTCCTGTGCTGCCTGTGACAAGGAGTTTATTACCTCTGTCATTCATCCAGGAATGTTACATCCCAAATTTGTACCTGGGAAAATCCTGGGCTGACCACAAAGACCAGTCTCCCATCACAGACTACCTAGGCATCCGTTTCCAACACGCCTGCCTCGATCCTAACTGGAAGCAACACGCTTTCAGCTTTACTAAGAGGCCAGATGACTCCTCCCTCCAGGACTAAACAAAGGCACAGCCCTAATACCCTGGGGTGGTGCTCTCAGACTAGCTCAGCCTGTATGCAGTGGTGTTTCTCTTACACAGGTCCTGGGATGTGGCAAGGCACCAGGCTGGCAAAAGCTCACAAAACCGCCAAACGTGGCAATCTGGCCCCATTTGCTGTACTCTTCATCTGTCCACAGCAACATTTGGCAGCCTCTGCTTCCTAATCATATGTGAGTAAGCCCAGCAATGTTCAAATTGTGTGCAGGGCTGTCACAGTAATGCTTCCTCCCTACTGTGAGCCCTTCCCTTACATCCCCACCAGGGAACTTCTCTCCTGGAACAGACGCAGCCATCCAGGGAACACTCCACACCTGATCTATTACCTGCTTCTTACACAGCTCTAACACAAAGGACACCTCCAGTATCAGAGATGAGACAAACTGCCCCATCTGTGGCTTTCCTGGGTTGTTATTTTGCTGTTGTGTGTCCCACGTTTGGAGGCGATGAACAAACCCCAGCCTGGGATCTGCAGGCAGGCTCTGTGGCATCCCACTACAAAGGCTAGTAGCCACGGTGCAATTGCCTGCTCTATTTGCCCTGCTGCTATCCCCATTCTATGCCCACTGCTTCCATGTCCTCTCCTAGAAATTCTGATATGAAATTAAGAAAAAAAAAAAAAAACACCTTCACAGGCAAGTAGAAACAGGCTTTGCATGAGATGCCACTCTTCGCAGCACAAGTTTAGATCGACACATTGATTCCCCAGCTCCTACGGTCATCCATCCTTTGCTCCTCTTTCATTCCCCAAATGTAAATTTGGAGAAGGAATTCACGCCTCTGGGATGGACATGGGAGTTTGTTCGGCTCAGAGTTTTTTTCAAACTGCAAAATCCTACTGGCTCAAATTCCAGCTCCTAGCCTTGCCAGGTCGGCACTCTAACTGCTCAGGTTTACAAGGTCATTTCCAATTCATACGACAAAAGCAACGTCATGTCATTGTCACTCCTAGTCAGCACGAAGTGGCTTCACAGACTTTTTCCTTTTACTCCCCTTTTAAATCTCTACTACTTCTACTCTCCTCCCTTGTCACACTTGAGAAATTTCGCCTTGTCTTTTCTTCCCTGCAGAAAAACATTTTATTCCCGTGCCCCTGTTCAGGCAACTTCTTTAGCATACTTCTGCTCAGGCAAAGCACAGCTGCAAAGTTAAGTATGCTGCCCAAGAGGCACAAAACAGTCTAGCCTACAAGGTACAAACACTTTCACAGTATCTCATTCACCATGCAGAAATATTCTCAACACCTCTGTAGCACCAGACAGCGCGAACGCTCGCAGGATCTCCCTGCCACCAGAAGGATCAAGTCTTTGCTGCTATGAATTTGCTATTAGTGCCTAAATAGAAACGTAGCTGGAAGCAAAACCACACAGAACAGCTCAGTGACAGCAATTTGTACCCTGGCCAGGAGATTATCTCAGCAAGAAGATTCAATTGTAAATAAATGACAACACAAAATACAGGGGTTAGCGATCCAAGAGGAGATTACCAGCCCATAATCAGATGCAAGTGGACTGGATAAAAAATTTGGAAGCAAGTTTTTAATAGTTCAGTTCAGCTGCTTCTGCCAAACAGAGGAAGCAAAGCCCAGGAATAAGTACCAATAACTACACCACATGGCTGTACTGACATTACTTCCAAATGTTTCTACGCAGTACAAGATTCACCTTTATGCCAAAAATGACAAATGGCCACATTTTTTGTAGCCACACCAAATGTGGCTACAGATGGAAAGCACACTGTTTATTTCACGGCACACTGATCCTTCTACGTTTGATTTCATCTTATGTTGGAAAATAAGATTTCAGTTGAAAAGGAATGAAAAAACAGCTGCAAGGAAGTGATGTGCCTCCATGCTGGAAGTCCTGGAGTTTCTAACTCAGAGGTCACCGGGCAGGCATGAGATGACGAGCTAGGCAGACAGTGGAAAGCCACACCATTTTTGACAGTTGCCTGGCTTTTGATGGTACTTTACTTGAACCTGTCACTGCCAAATTTTATTGCAATAAAGCGATAAAGAAGTTGTGGTCAGAGAAATGCTGGTTCTTACCAGTTTAAAACACAACAGTGACACCCACCACGTTTTTAAATGCATACACAGAAAAAGTGTAACAAATGAGAAACAAGGCTGGAAGATTCTAAACAGGTTTAAGAGCTCAGAGAATAGATAGTTCTCTCTGACAAAGCCAGCAACGAACCATGATTGTATATCAAGTGTTAATTATTGGTTCAGTCACATATTTCAGCACCAAACCATGCAACTGAGATGCACAGAGTTTGCTGCATCATTCTAATATAAAGACATCACATGTAAATTATTTGTTCATAGTGAAATAGAAAGTGGCATACACCCCAGTTCCATGTGGTACGGCATTACACCATGTACAGCAGCTCAGAATGCCTCATCAAATTCTGGGTATTACCTGCACTGCCATCCAGAAATGCTGGGTTTTACCCAGAAGCCAAACACCAATCGTGTTTTGCATAAGCTAGAAAACCTTTACCTTTCTCTAGAGAACACAGATACTTGAACAGGACTATTCAGTTGTGCCTGATATTTTGAGTTAAATGGTTTGTATACTGTTCCTTGTGTGGTGTCAGACCCTGAAAGACTGAGGATTTCTCTGTCCAGGACAAAGATTTTTTATTCACAGAATTTACCAATTTGCAAACGTTAGGAAGAGATAAATGGGAATAGGATGATGACCTTTGTTTATATATTCTTTGTAAATTAATTAAAAAGAAAAAAAACCCTACAGAGAGAAAAACAGGGAAAACTTTTAGAATTTATTTGTCTTTAAAAAAGCACACATTTGTGCACGGCAGACAAAATTTCTACTGAATAGGCGTGTGCCCATGCCTTCTTCACTTTCACAGCCCTAACAAGACTAACGCTGTTGTAACTGCTTTCTTTCTGGTCTATGAACATTGCAAGAAAACCACAACTCACAGAGGCATTCATGGCACTGTCAGATGGCTGCATTATTCCAAGTTTCATATTTTCCTTCCAGTTCCTATTCTACACAAAAGAATTACATGGGAAGTGTTTCCAACCCTTGAGCAGAAAACCTTAACTCTGAGAGGAGTGTGGTATAAAGATCTAAGAACAAGCAATCAAACAGAAAGCATTACCTTTATTTGTGGAGTGACTTAAATTTTATGTAAATCTCCCTGTTCTGGGGCCACAATCCATTTTTTAATTCCTGGGGAGGTAATACTAAGGCTTACTTTTAGTATCACCACTCTTTATAGCCTGCAAGCATATAGGAAAGCTTACTGAGAGCCACAGACAAACACAAAGTTACCTGGGGGAGGGAAGTTACATCGGAACGATGTCTGCGTTGGTAGGTGGAAACCTGACAAACTACCTCCATAAAGAGCTCAGTACTCAAAGAAATGTTATCTGCCAAAAAGCAGCACAAAACACACTGGCATATTGCAGGTAAGAAACTCTGTCCCTCAGGTTGGTCACTCACACTCTCGCACTTGCATGCACACGCACGCAGTCCTGCATGAGCACACACACACAGCAAAGGATCCTCTCTACTTCATCAAATTCCCTGACATCTGCAGCGTACAGGTCTATTCAGCAGGAGATAAAAAGTAAAAAGAAAAAAGGCAATAAACTTTGCTACAGCACTCACTCATACAACCTCTGGGCATAGCAGCCACCAAAGATGAGTTCATGTTATTAAATTCAGTGCTTGCTATGAAAAAGAAAGGAAAAGAGGGCAGACAAAAGCAAAGTGAAACTACTGGTACTAGAGAAAGCAACAGATGCAAGGAGAATGAAGACCTCTAATATTAAACCTATTCTCCCACAGTTAGGTGCAAATACCTGCATATCTGAGTCTACCTAATAATCCTGATGGTATTTTAATGTAATGATCATCATTCTGTTGTCTGTGGACTGTTTCTAAGGATCAACAAGACATAATTATGAAAAACAAATCTATTGCCAGTCAAGTTAAATTTGCTTCATAAGGACTCATTTCTGTTGAAAATAGCTGGGGTACGAAAGCACCTCTCAGCTGCAGGGTGTCAGGTCCTAGCAAGTAAGCCCAGTGAAACATCTTCCATCTATACGTCCCCTCGGGTAACAGTGCCCACTGATAAACTATTTCTGATATTCAAGAAGGGTGGTAGAGAGAAGGAAAAAGAGCTGGGGGCCAACTCTTGTCCCACTGTAGTCAATGGGGAAATCCCCACCAACTGCACGGCAAGGGTTTCATTTACCAAGATCCCTGCCGGGGGAGAAATCTGAGTGAAAGGCCCAGCACTGACAGCCTCATTAAATACTTTTACAGCATTTCCAAGCAATAAAATGCTTCAGCATTTACAAAATCAGCTTGGAGCATTAACACCAGCAAACAAGCAACCATTAAACTCAAATGGAGAGAATGAGACTGAACACATGTGAACACATACCACAGCCCCAGAGAGACCAGAAGTAGGATAAATGCTCCCTACCCGCAGTTCGGCTGGCAGGGCGCAGTCTGCTAGAAGAGCCAGATCTTCCTGCAGCCGGCAGTTACCTGTGGGCTCAATCGTCAGCACTTTCACACAGGTCCCTGGCTTGGAAGAAACTGGAAGAAGCAAAAAAACAAAACAGCAGAGATGCCTAAATTCCCATACGAACATTTTCTCCCATTTAGAGAAAAGAAAGAGACTCCAGGAAACATCAGCATTATTGCTGCGTAGCTTCTACTGCAATGCACAAGTGATTGCCCTACGTAAACATGCACACAGCAGCTCTCACTACAGCTCGTGAGCAGAGCTGGAAGGCACTGCCTGTCTTGTCTTCACCAAAATATACATTTTAGCGAACACGAAGTTGCTACAGGCATATTTGAAGCCAACTTGCTCTCTGCAATCCTTGTCATCAGGTATAGCTGAGGATTGTCCTACAGTTTGCTGATCCCTGCAAGAGTCATCCATACAGTGACTTCTCCGGCTGACCATCCTTACTACTGACAGCACCACCTACGGTGAAGCCCTTGACGAGGGATAAAATGGATAAAATGAAGCTGCCCCCCATGCCTCTCCGCTCTTGCATGTGCTTTCATGGGTCTCATTTCAGCTGCGCCTTCCTAACTTCATGTCAGGGAACAAAGGGATTTACTCTTGTTTTGGTAGTAACTTCTGTGCACCTGAGTCTGTTCTCTACTCTCTACCTGGAGATCCCATAGCACAAAGACCCCCAAAACACCTGGTGTCCTGAGTACACCTTTGTTGTTTGCAAGCATTAAATATCATTGCCACCACCACCAAAGAGACTAAATAAACCACACAGGGACTACAGATTTGTTTGCCTTTTTCAGACTTAGCATGTTTTCCTGTTTTGCCCTGTCACTAAACAGCCTGGTAAAGGGGAAGCAATGTACATGCCCTTAGTTTTGTGGTCTCGCTATGATCAAAATGACATGGAGCTCTCTGAAGCCAACAGCCTTGCTGCACACCACTAGGCCTGCAGGCTGCTGCCATGCCCATAGAGAAGGGTTTGCTTTTCTTGATGCTAAAGCACAAGTCTCCAATTTGCTCCAACACCAGCATCTTAGAGAAGGCTGGAGTCCCTCCAGAACCTACTGAGAACTAAATGTGCCATCACATGAGAGACAAACATTTAAACCTGCCATCCCTCATTCAGAAGAAAAGCAGGCTGCTGTAGCACTTGTCATCGATCCCCTTTTCCACTGGAAAAGGCAAGACGAGCAAGCATTAGGACATAAGCAAAGCTTATAAAATCCAAGCCTTAAGAAAGCTTTGCTGCTTTTGAAAGTTCAGCTTTGTGAATAACAGAGAGGAATGTTCCAACTTCAAACAAGCAGCAAACCAAAGTGTCTGTCCAGCTACCGCACCGCAACACTACTGCTGCTGGCACAGCCGCTCCTCTTCCTGGCCACCTCCCTCAGGTTTGTTTTCAAGCCAGCCTGCTTCAGGTGAGGACTGGAGCATGTGAGACATTCAGGAGTCCCTTGCACACAGGGAAGCATGTGAAACACGTGGCGCACTGCTGGCAAAAGCCAAGCTGAGGTAAGGAAGGTTTGAGATGCTGCTGGGTGCCACAGAGAAGCAAAGTTAACTCTCAAGGACAAAAGAGTTAAGCAGCCCCACACTGAAGCGTTCAGAATAATTTGACAGGTATGATTCACCGCATTAAAACCCCTCGCAGGTGAATCACGCCACCTTGAGACCTCATTTTTCCTGACATTTTGCACAGCACTACATGAGCTCCATCAGATGACTTCACGGGGCCGTGGGCGAAACAAGACCATGATGTGCCTCAAAACAAGTTCTCCGCCCCCTCCTCCGCATTACTGCTGCACCCTTCAGATACGCTACCACTGTGCCTCAGATAGGCCGAATATCCCCAAAGGATACTGGAAAAGGAAGGGGAATCTACCAGCACAAGACAGCCAGGTGCCATCACTGCTAAACATGGAGCTACGCCAGCAGGGAGACGGGCCGCTCTGTTAGCGCTGAATGCCACCTTCAGATAGGGGAAATAAGCCAAAAGGAGGCCTGGCACCAACTCAAACACATTTCTTGAAGAGCCCTGTCCACTTACAGACCAGCGTGAGAGAAGCAAATTTCTCACTGTGCAATTAGGAACTCTTTATGGCAGAGAGAATCATTTATATCTGTGTAGTGCCTGATGTTGCCAAATCAATCAGGCTCTGTGAGCACTAATGGACCCAGCAAGTTTTAAGCAGTAGTCAAGGGAAAGAGTTCTTCTCATGGGATCTGCAAAGCATCTGTGCACTTTCACAGAACCATGAAAGAACGGTGATTTGTCTGAGGAGCACGTCTACCAGGAGACATTTCAGACACCGTCTCCCCCAAAATCCAGGAGTACGGCATTTGGTATCACATGCAACTCTCTCCTAACAGAAGCAATAAAAAAATCAAAGTGACAAAACAGGAAAAAGCTGTTGGCTGCAAGCAAGCAGCAGAGACCATCACCTTTAGCAAAAGGTAGGAATGAAGGGCTTTCTGGAGCAGACAACATAAACAATGCAGGGAGCTGGAGGGAACAACCCAACTCTGGCTGAGGAAGGATCAATTTTGTCTTCCCTCCCAGTCCAGCCCAGCTGTACAGCACTGAATATCACCTCCCAATCCATCAGCTGCCTTTACTTCCGCTGCTCAATACCTCTTCGTATTCTTTTGTTTCAGCTGAGTCAATGCACCACAAAAAACAAACACCAAACCTCCAAACCTTCACAAAATGGTGTCACACCCAGGCAATGCCTCATGCTTCCTCTTCCCAGTGCCACAGCAAACTACAACAATTAATTCTGAATCTCCAGTGCCTCCACTAGGAAGGTGAGCATCACAAAATCATAATCCTTGTTCCAAACCTTTTGTATAAATTGTAGAAATAACTACAGAACGTTTATTTTCAAAAACATTCACTTCTGAAGGAAGGATTATGGCTTAGTGTGGACAAACCCTGTCTGAGCTCTTCCAAACACTGCAATGTTTTTTTCTTTTTGTAGGCACAGTCCACATGCAAGCAGTCGCTCTGAAGTCTATCTCAGGTGCAACAGAATGCTGTGGGTCATCCTCTCCAGGTTTTCCTGAACTACTGCCTGTGCGTGCCAAGTCACTAAGTGTTTTTGAAATGCTGATCAACTCTAGATAACGACATTGCAGAGACTGCTGTTATCCACTGGAGCTGCACAGGCCTGAACTCACATGTTTTATTAGGCATGTTTCTGCTTTATAATAGAGATGCAGGACATGACCCTGCTCTGCAGACCCAAGTCAGATGTCTGTTCCACAGCTAACACTTTGAATAAGCAGAGATTCCTAATGCACTAGAGGGAACAGTAATGCTTTGTCCAGTGCCAGACATGATGTGATCTCAGGTCTTTCCCATTTTTAACATTTATAATTCTTGTATGTATTATTTTCTGGAGAATCAACAAGTTCTCCTGGTTTCCACATGAGATCTGATAGGAGACAAAACATTTAACAGACCTATCAGCAGTTCTGTCTGTTCCATTGAATCCAACCTGTTGTGAATAAAAATTAAGCCTAGGATTTCCATCAGTGCTTTAAACACATTGATTATGTCTTCTGTCAGACCTTAGACATGAAGAACAGCTTTCCTGCCAAAGAACACGGAAATTAAATGATTTGTTCTCTGCCCCCCAGAAGGTTTTTATCACTTTTGCAGGCATAGCTTGCACCTGGAACTCCCAACCACCCTGAAATGGGACTTCACCATTTTGCATTGTTGAGCCTGCCAAGAAGTCAAGAGTTCAGCAGTTTGCTAATTTAACCACTGGACTTTATGATCCTTAAGTTGCCAATGAGTGGCTTCAGACAGCCAGAAATTTATTCACTTTACTTTCCTCTCACAATTTAGTATGAGATTCCAATTTAATGTATTAAGGTGGAATGCTCACCTTCGGGGTCTCAGCTAGACCCCGGGAAGAAAAAGAAAAAAAAGAAAAAAGATCTCCTGCATCTCACTGGATTACTCTGATATCAAAAGATACCACACAACAGTTGTTACCTGTTTGCCTAAGCAATTTTTATTTTCCAGTTCTAGCATTCTCCACCACTCCCCTTTCCACCAACCATTTAATACACTGATTGACATCTTACACTTACTCATAAAAAGAAACCAAGAAATACATTTCTCATCTCTGCAGATGGACGTTAACCTTTGTGTTTACACAGCTGAGGTAAGACTTATGACACAGCTTCCACTTGCAGCCTGGTCTATATGGGAACAGCTGTACTGTTGTAACCCAGCATCCCATCATCAACAAATTGCATATGGCTAAGGGGAGACACATACATGGTAAAATCTTCCAAGCAATCTGCAGGTGAGGAATTTCTTGAGTCAGGATATTATCTCTATCTGTAAGCCCTGCAACTTTAGGAGGCTGAATAATCAGAACTTGTAATTCAAAATGGAAAGCTGGAATAGCTACACCCTCACCTCTGAGATCAAGGAAAAAGATGCTATTGACTTAAAAGCTACAAACTACATTATCTTCTTGAAATAAAACTCACTTGGTTGAAGCAAAGGAGTTAACTCAAAGCATGAAATGAGATTCAGATTTTTTCAGCCTGAAGGTTTTGTTACCAGATACCTTTCTGTTATTTAATGATTAATACTGCTTTGCCCTACTTGTCCTGTTTTCATTCTTCACGTGTCCTTTTTCTTGAGCTAAGGAGATGAATGATAAACTCCAACTGTTGGTTTTCATGCAATAAGCTGATGTCATGACTAGATCACAAGCTTTCTGGATAACAAAAAGCCCTTAAATAGAGGATTGAATCATTTAACATTTGGCACATACACGTGTTAAAAATACACACATCCTTTCAGAAATACTTCTCTGTTTTTAGAAGTATTGTATCTCTTTCTGCATCCATTTTGAACCAATTATCAGATGTTTTACTTTGGTTAGGAGTCAGCTAAATGCAGAAAAGGACTTCTAATTCTACATATTTTATCCCCCCAGGGATTTAAGTAAGGTCTCTGCTGAAAGGCACTTCCCAATATACCCCACAGTGTTGCACCGAATAGCTGGCAAGCACAGCAAAGTTCTGCTGCCGTGGCTGCTCTACTATAATGAAAACATTCAATGTAAATGATAAACATGCACATGCCAGAAACCACTACAGCTGCCCCACAGAGAACTTGTGACTGAAAACCACCATGCTAACAGGGGAATTCCACAACAGAATCATGTTCTGGAAGCCCCAAGGAGGCCACCATGAAATATCCACCATCACGCTTTCCTCTTCCTCCTTGAAAGGGCACACATGCACAGCAGAGACAACAGCATGTAAGATGCTTACCAAATTCATAGACTTTTTTACATTTGGTCTCCAAGTCATCTATGAGGTCTTGCAGCCGACACTGTTTGGCTAATCTCTTGCAATCATTTACATATTCTACATCAATATCAAGACGACCTGTCAAGAAGAAATGCAGACAGCTCTTTTAACCCATATCACTTAGCCATAAAAATGGTAAATTCAAGGCCTGAAGACTAGATGGCACAGAAACGCAATAATTAGATATATCACCTCACCTTTTGGTGTCCAGTTACAACTCATTCCAAGAAGCTAACGTCTGCTAGCCCACCCCCATCTCAGTTTGGCATCTGATTCGTATTCCCATTTTCCAGCATCTATCCTAACAGCTCCATTCAAGAAGTCAAAGACGTAACAGGCTTATATAAAAATGCACCTAATTCTCTCAGAAAACAAAAAAGAGCAGCACAGCAGCATCATGTATGACTGCCACCATGAACTATCCGGTTTGGGGTGAGAAAAGACTTTAGGCTCATAAGCTGTAACCCCAGAATCTTTTACCATCTTTGAAAATGTTGTGAGGAATATTTCTGAAAATGCTGAACTGGGGAGACAGCCCTGAAGATAAAGTTATTTTCTGGCACCACCTCCTGGCCTGAAATAGCTCAGCACTCAACATGCGTACAATGCAACATTTGGCATTTTGATTGAAGGTTTATGATCCACTGCTGCTCAGGAAAAAAAAATATCAGCAAGTAGTCAAAGCATTCAGCACTCATTGCTCAGGTCTGCCAGACTGAAAATGCCCTATGTGGAAAACTGGGTTTTCAACAGCTATAGAGATTGTTACCCCAGATGATAAATTTACCTTCTCTAAGTTAAAAATACATTATCCATACCCATCCAGCCAATCAGCCAAAGCTGATTTTTTTTTAATTGACTGCATAGTTATTGGCAGGACAACAACTGGCAAAAGGTACAAACAACTTGGAAGAGCTGTGAATTGCTCACATTCTCCCCTTCTGCCAGCAGAAAGGATGTGTTGGCAACTCGTGTACCCAAACATGCCTGTCTGCAAGCCTGTGCCACCCAAACTATGCTATGGCAGAGGCACAGACAGCAACTCACCAGCCACATATACATGCACTAGACAGTAAATCATTTACCTGTGTATAGATACTGCAGCAGAGAGCCAAAGGCTGCTGGATTAATCTAAAATAAAACACAAGAAAGTTACCATTAGAATTCCCAGAAATTTAACAAGCTTGAATCTTGCCTGGATACCAACAAGATCCCGAACAAGTTGGGGGAAAAAAAAAAAACACACATGGCAAAATGGCAACTCAGACACAGCAACCTGAATATCTTATTTCTATGTTCCTTGCATAACTGATGCTGCCACTCCACCTGGTTAACACTGCTCTTCAAATGTATCAGCTGACACTAATCCATGTGCCATGGGGACAGGACCTGACTAATGCAAGTGCTCCGAAGACTCAGCTATAATACACACTCTGTAAAATCCGCTCTTTTACTAGTCACAAATATTTTCAACCCCTCTTCTTAGTTTGATAGGACAGCAATGTTCTTGTACAAAGAGAAAGGAGAAACACTAAGTCATGTCCTGAGAAACTGGAACTATGTTTGCCATGACAGGTTCTGCACAGCCACAATCAAGCAACAGGAACATACGCCAGAGTATTGGTGATTAACGGATGGAATGTACTTAGAGCCCATTTAGTTCTTGCTGTAAAGGCAACAAAAGAGACTCAATTAGTACCAATTATGGAGGTGATGTCTTCACTAGAGACCACCTGTCCACCAGGAATTACAGCGACTCATCCCACAGAGGAGTTATGACGCAGCTGGCAGACGGTAACAGCTACCTGCTACTGCAATTAATTAAGCTATGTTTGAGCCCATGACGGAGGGAACAAAGGCAAACTATGCAGCCTTACAGGCTTTTGTTATTCGAATAAGATGCTATTTTATGCATAAAGTGCCTTCACAAGTCCTTCTCCTTGCCTGGGGTCATTCTGAGCTCCAGGACTTCCACTGCAGAAGTTAACCCTCAGACGAGCCTTCCCACTCACTTTTCTCACCCCGCTGAAACAGGAAAAAAAAGGCTGGAAGCACAGCCCTGCTCACCAGTGGATGCTTCAACACTATCATGTTCTTCCCCTTCCACTTGGCCTCAAACATTTCTGCAAAGTAGGCGCTGCGAGCACTGAGAATGCAGCGGTGGGCACAGAAGGATTTGCCGTGAACAATGAAAACGATGTCGCTTTGGTAACCCTGCTCCAGCAACCTGTAGAGAACAAAGAGAGGGGAAATCTGCTGCAAAATGAAAAAGGAGAGAATGGAGCAAAGCTAGCGGGAGACACGGTAACGTGTGTCCAAATGAACAACAGGTCACAGAGTGCAGGGGGAAAAGAGTTTAAAGACAGACTGCTTTGCCTAGATGCCTTTTATCAAATCAGGCAGTTTTAATGTTTCATGGTAAAAGTAATTTGAAAAAGTTACAAACTTACCTGAATGGTGTATGATTAATACTTAATATATGTAAAAAGCAGACTGAGGAAGAACTTTCCTGCCTCAGGTGAGCCTCTGAACACAGGCAGAGGATTTTAAAGAGGGACTAGCTGCTCCCTAACACATCTTCTAAAGGTTAATCCTATTTTTAATCTATCATACGAAAAGCAGCATTTGTCCATGACCTACAGAAGCACACATTTTCATAAAAGAATTGCCCCACCACAACATAAGGCACAATTTTTCTGCTCCCTGGCCGCTGTCAGTGTGCACGGATTAACCAAACAGGAAGGGACTTGAGATCACACACCCTTAGAAGAAGGAAGGATGTTACAGGCATGAAACACAGGCAATTACCACATAAGAGCCCTGTTTATGTCTGCATGCCCATACCCTCACTCCTGAAAAGGAGAAAAATAAGATTGCTACTTAAAAGATTTTTGGCATCCCTCACCAGTGTTTCCTAACACCCATCAGCTCTTGCATTAATATCCTCATAAACATCCCTCACAAATGAGGCAGGAGAAATAAGCAACATGCTCCCTTTAGAGAGCAGGACTGATGCACAGAAAGGTGTGGGCTCACGCAAGCAGATGATATCACAGCAGGGTCCTGAAAGCTGATCGCAAGCTCCTGCCACTACATCCTTCCTACTACTGTCTTGTCCAAAACAAAATAGAAACAGGTAGGTGTTATTTTATTGCCCCCCCCCTACTATTGCCCTCTGTTTCAATTTTAATGCTACATCTGTTTGGAATGAGAAGTGGAGAACAGCACAGTTTGGTTTTCATGCATAACCTTGCATTATCTGAGCCACAAACTCATTGGGAAGTGACAGATCACCCTGCAAAACTCTTCCACGTAAGGCAGAATCTGAATTTAGTTAGACAAATGAGTTTCCTTCCTCCACTCTTTTCTCATGGCTTTAGAAATTGGGACTCTGTAGTAATGGGAAGATTTTCTGATCTTTCCAGGACTTGCTTTCTCTCCAATTTTGAAGACACAGATGCTGAAATCTGTGGTTTGTTGTGTTTGTGGTTTTGTTGTTGTTGTTTTTGTTTGTTTGTTTGCTTTAAAAATGAATAAATAAATAAATCATTCCAATTTAAAACAATTTAAAAAAATGTTTGTGTAATAATGTAAGAACTTCCTGGGTAGAACAACAGCAAGAGAGAAAGACTGACACTATTCCTCTCCTCGTACAGCAGGTTAGGCTTCTTTTTGAGCTCTAGGCTAAGACTACATGGTTTGACAGGCAACTTTCAGAAACATCTTAAAATTAACACGTTTTAATTAAATGTTAATGAACAAAAAGAAAGAACTGAGCAACGTACCTATAAGAGCACCTTAAGAAGCCCCAAACTGAGTGTCTCAGAAATGAGACACCTATTATCACTGTTGGAAACCTTGGCTGTGGGCTGTAGTACTTTAGGCCAGAAACTTAATTTTAGCTGTCAATTATCCTAAATTGCTGATGTGGTTTTGGTGACCTGATTTAGGTCTGACAGTCAAGGATGACAGTCTAATGCTTCTGCATTAGAAAGAAAAATTTTCTGTAGGCTCTGGAATCTGTACCCGAAGGCTTTATTTTCAATGCATGTGTACCTGGAAGTCAGCCCTTAGGGCAACATAGGAATATGTGCCCCTAGGAAGCTCTACGTGCACGGGAATGAGATAAGGTTCTGATCATCTGCCTTGCAAATCGGCCCTTAACAGAGAGCTTGAATATCCAGGTTAACAGCTACGGAAGGATGACAGAATGCATTGCACACAGAGCTGTCCCATCTGCTTACCGCTGTAGGAAGACGTCATAGTAGTCTCTTTTCATGCACTTCGCTGTGATCTGTTTGTACTCCTTCAGCAGACGTCGGATGGCATCGCTCAAAGCTCCATACAAACAACGTTCCCCATCAAAAGTGTTTGCCTCACATTTTGCTCCTGCAAAATGACAACAGGTACATGCTGGAGGGCACAGTTATGTCTTTCATGTGTCCCTGAATGGTCACTAAACAAGTATGATTTTCAGCTGATGACATGTTTCACTGTGATCTCCTGTGCTACTGAGCACAATTATGAAAATTAAATTCCCGCTACACGTGCATAACCTAAAGCCGTACTCCCACCGCATAATTCCTTTCTGAAGATGTCATGACTCATTTAAATTGACTTTGGTAATAAGCCAGTCAGTATGATTCCAGCAATGTTCTGGGGAGAAGAATCTCTCTGTACGTAGAGTACAATCACTTTTTGGACTTCTAACAGGACAAAAGACGCCTCTTTAGATTAGACTCTACTACAAATTTGAAGTGCACTTGCATTTTCCTATTTTAGAAGTGCATGAGTGGCAGATCACAGTGCACTGAATGCAGCGAGAGAAACAAATATTCCAGATCTCACTGCACACTGATTCCTCTGCCAGAATGCAGAGTGCCACCACTGTGGAAGGGAACTTGGGTGCCAAGAACCAAAGGGGCAGACACTGCCTGGATGGTTTGCCTTGCTTTGATGCAGGTTAGCAAAAGTCCTTGCTTTTCACCGTCAAGTCCTGTGTACAAAGCAAGGCTATCAGAAGACTGCAAAAACATTTTATATGGACACTTCTTCAGATGAAATACAATTCTTACACCAACATACTCCCAATAGCAATTCACCCTTCTAAAACATCAGCTGTGATTTCAGAAAGTCATGATATCTCATGAGTCATTCCAGAAAGCTTCCCTGAAGCCTGATTAGATGGTTCATTAAACTAGAAGTTTCCATGAGGTACAGTTAGAACAATATATATAATCCCTACAGACCAGTAGGGAGCAAGATAATCAGGACACTTTTGCTCACCGTTGGCCAGAAGATAGCGTACAAGCTCCTCGTGACCACAGAGGCAAGCATAATACCTAGCAATAACAAGAGAAAGGAAAATTAGAGATAAAATAGGAAGCAAAATTCAGTGTTTGGGCACACCACAACACGCAGACCTCAGCACTAAGCCATCTGTGATATGCTTAAAAGACATCTCCTCATAGAAGCGAGGAATTGTTCCTGAATAGCATGCAAGTCTGACCCAAACAACAGACTATGCAGGATCTGTTTCCAGCACTCGTAGACACTGCTGTCCTACAAGGAGATCTCAAGGTCCCAGTCTGGGTTTTGCATCTTCTGTTCCACCACTAGCTGCCAAATCCGCTTCCTCGTTTTAATGGAGTTCATTTCATGGGCATTCAGCAATTCCCCTGAATTCTCCTTGCTCCTTTGCATGTCCATCTGACTGCTGCATGCTAGGACAATGAGGGAACAGCACCCATGCTGTATGTACAGGAAACCCACCCCTCAAAGTCTTGATTGTTAAAAGATTTGTTCTTCTTTTCACAATCTAAGCATTTTCTAATTCATTTTCATGAGGACCTTAAATTGTCCTACAAACTAGGAGTATCCTGCAACCTGCACTGCAGCAGGCAAATGTGATGCTACTTTTACTTTGCGAAGTTATGCCACACTCCAAATATACTGCAGATGTCTAAGTACACTTTGGAATTGGGATGTAGGGAGGTAAAAAGCTCAGACAACCCTCCTCAACACTGGCACAGAGATTCTTCACTGCCTACTGCATGCTCACAACCTTGTCAGACAGACAGTGATCCCACAGCCACTTTGCATTTTATCAGGTCACTCCTTTACCTGAAAAGACACAGTAGGATGTCATAGACTTGGAAGAAAAGCATAGCCAGGCCAAGAACAGACTGCTCAATCCAGGTCATTTGGTCACAAAATTAACCATGCTTCTGAGCACTAACTCCAGCAAGTGCCACTCAGATGGGGAGACAAAGACATATTTATCACAGCACCCACAGAGGAGAGAAGCAGAAATATGCAGCCAAATCCCTCACAAAGCAGAACCCAAGACATTTTGTAACAGAGCTCCTATCTGTAATGCAGAGAGAGCAAAAGAGCTCTGAATGCCCTGCCCTCCCACCCAGGCCGTGCTCTAGGTTGCAGGACTCACAGAGGCGTACTGTCCCACTTATCTCGGACGTTAATTTCCACATCTCGCTGCTCAAGGAGGTATCTGAAAGAGAAGGGAGAGCCAAGTCATAACTTCATGCAGCTGCTCACTCAGACACATTCCTCTCTTTAAAAAGATGGAACTTAGAGTTTGGGTGGTAACTTCCAAAGGCACGACAAGAACCCGCATTCAACCTAGGGGTGAAGGGACATCAGCGAAACAAAGAACAGCATTGTTTTAATTTCATTTCATTCAAAGAACAGCAAGGTGGCTTGACAGCTTCCTTCAATCTTAGGTGGTGAGTAATGGAAGAAGGGGATTAAATCAACCTCCTGCTGACCCATAACGAGGCCACAGTCACAAAAGAAGCGTGACCACTTCAACAGTACCTTTTATTTATTTATTTTAAATGCTCCCAGCCTAGATGCTTACTAGCAAGTGGCCAAATTTACAAGAACAAGGCTGGACTCCTACCCTGTTTATGGCTTTTCTTACCAGGAGTAACTGCAACATCAGTATCACTCCAGACTGCCCTTAATTCCTGTCACTTCCTCATGCTGCACATTTAGGCTATATCAAAGGCTGCCAACTCTTCCCCTTTGGCACCTCTAGAAGCCAGCCTTTGCCTTGCACACCAAACCCTTTGCTGCCTGGCTCTTGCCCCCAACTACAGCCCCAGCTGTCTCTCCTAGCCACATGGAGAGGCCCCCTCAGCCTTCACAAAGATTCTCAATTGTTTTCCTCATCCACCACATCAGTTCCCTCTTTCACTCCGTCTTTCCTTCCTCAAACTTCAGCTTCCTGTGACTACATGCAAAACCCCAAACAACCCAGATCCTTTCTGCTCAGCCAGTTTTGTCTGGCTCCATACGGAGCTCCTTTCTGCTTTGACAGCATTCCCAGACCGATGATTTCTCCAATATCAATTCTCTGCTGGTTATCTAAAACCTCTGCAAGGTCATTTGCAGGGCCTCTCCTACAGCAAAGCAGCAGTTTAGCGCCTGCAATAAACTAAGCTAACGTGAACACACAACTGATAAAAACATCTCCCAGACCTCACCCACCGACCTGCTCCTTAGTTAGCAAGCTCCTTGAAACAGAGGGGCTCTTTCTGATTATCTGGGAAGATCCACGCGCTGGGAGCTGGAAGGATCAAACAGGAGCAGAGAGGCTGTGAGAGGCCGTGGAGGTGTGCAGGGTCACCCCAGGCCTTCACACCGCAGCACCCGCCAGCCCTGCAGCCCCGCAGCCCACCCGGCGGCACCGCAAGCAGGCTGAGGCTGGGGCTGAGCAGCCCAGGTTCTCGGGGACACCCCCAGAGCCTACACCACAAGGGGTCTGAGTATCTCTACGACGAGCACTTCCCAGAGGTGCAGTTTCCTACGGCTGCCAACGCAGCTTCCAACCAGACAGAAACATCAGCCGAAGACGAGGGGTCTCCGCAAGGACGTTTTTGCCAGACAGTACCCACATACAACCACCCGACAGGGGAATTTTAAGAAATTAGGCAAACGTTACGACAAACTCCGGAGAACAGCAAAGACCCTGCAACCACCCAATTTTTGGGGGGTGTTTATACAGAAGCGAGCTCTCCTTTCCACTCCCCAGCCACCTCCCGGCTGCGGGGCAGCCCCAGCCCGCCCCGGGGCTGAGGGGGGAGCCGGGGCCGAGGTGCTGGCAGCGGCTGCAGCCCCCCCTGTCCCCTCCGTGTCCCCCCAGCTCACCTCACACGGCTCACGTCCCCCTTCTTGCAGCTGGTGAACAGGTCGCTGGTGTCCATGGCCGGGGACAGGCCGCGGGGCGGCGGCGCCGCATTGACCCTGCGGGCGGAGGGCGGCCGGACCGGGTTGGGTCGGGCTGGGCCGGGCCGGGGAAGGGAGGCCGGGGATCGGAGGGGACCGAGGGGGACCGCAGGGAACCGCAGGGGACGGAAACGGTGCCGGATGTAAACAGGGCGCCGGGAGGGAGGAGAGAGGCCCCGCCGCCGCCCTCCCGCGGCCCGGAGGAGCAACGGCCGGGGCCTGAGCCAGGGCAGCCAGGGCAGCGGAACGAGGTGCCCCCGCGGCTCAGTGCTGAGGCACACAATTAGCGAGTTTTGTTGTGAAGGGAATAAAAAACCAGGTCTGGCGCTCTCAGGGCCAAATACGTGTTTCTAAGTGATCTCCATCCGGGGCCGGGGTGTTTATGAGGAGGCTGGGAGAGCACCACAGCAAAGGTGGGCAGCAGGGGTGAGCCAGGATGGAGTCGCCATGGATGTTGGGGCTGAGCTGCCGCCAACCCTGAAAGGACAGACACGGCCGTGAAACATGGACAGGGCTGAGAATGCAAAGCCCCAGCACACTGTACTACACAGACCCTGCATCACAGACCCCCTTCTGGACATCTCAGCAACATCTGGAAGCAAGCAGCAGCACGGCCCTCCCAGACCACATCTGGCCCCTGTCCCACGGAGGTGGAGAGCCGCTCCACTCCCAGCCCTGCATCCAGCCGCTGCCCTCGCCACGTTCCTGGGGCAGAGCTCCTCACACCAGCACCCCACTGCTCTCTTGGATGAAACACCTTCGTTTCCAGTCAGAGCCTCTGACTTCTGGACGTGTTCCCTGGGAGGAGAGGGGGCAAGCAGAAGAGAAAGGGGACAGACGGAACTGTGACCCTGGGCTGGCTGTCCAGGGCCCCTGGACTGGTGACTCCGTGAAATGTCCCATCCCATTGCCTTGCAGACAGGGACATCCTCACACAAACCATCCCTCGCGTGCCTGGAGCCAGCCCCTCTGCTCACAAGCAATTCCAGCAACCCCCCGTGAGCAAAGCAGGTGACTGTTCTAGGCAAGTCACAGCAAACAAACATCCATAGATAAGAGGGGAGAAAAGAAGTTCGGTTTTATTTTTTGTCTCCAACTCCCAGCAGCCACCAGGTGTCAGTGCGGTCAAACGTTTGGCAGATGGGACTACAGCGAAGTCCTAGTAGGTGGAAAAGGGTTTTCCAGGAATTACATTGTCTTCTCTCTCTGCTCTGTTGCCTGGCACACCACTCTGAGCAGTCCAGCTTTGACAGTCTTTGTTACAAAGAAGTTTAACTACATTAAATTGATAGAAAAGTTTCCCGTTACAAGTGATAAAACAAAAGTTTCTCTTCCTTTTTAAATCCTCCCTGTACAGAGCTGGAAACCCAAGCACTGAACAATAAAGTGAAATGGGCTACAGACAGCCTCTCTACAGCACTTCCCAGCCCACAGGTACCAGGAGACAACCCATCTGCAGGGCTTGCAGGAGAGGACAACAGTGCAATTGACTTAACAAGGTCGGCCTAGTGCAAAAAAGGATACAGAGAAAAAACAAATGCAAAAGGTATAAAAAGTATCACCAGACTACAAGGAAATTGTATTAGCCAGTAGATTTCCGGAGATAAACTGAGATCATACAGCTAAGTGCACCCAGTCAGAGGCATCAGAAGATTGTTCTCACCCTTGTGACAGCCACCCTTAGACACTCTCAAGATACCCCGGAGCACTCCAGATTCAGAAGAGTCCACTACAGTCCCTGCAATACAGCCAGGCTGTAAGAAACCAGAGCGGCAAGCCCGGAGAACTTGCTAGCTCCTTAACAAGCCCAAGTGCCCCCCAGGTGCTTTCTTTAAAGTTTGAAGACACAGGATCAGGAGGTACTGAGCCCAACAAGAAGCATTACTTTATCAGCACGTTGTTGTTTGTCTGAATTAGTAATGCAGAGAGAAAATGAGGCAGCAAAGCAGCTCCTAGCAATGAAGTGCACCAAGAAAGTGTTTTGCGGGTGAACTAATTCACATCTGATTGGTGGCTGTATCTTTTTAATAGCCACTGGGTTATAAAAACATATTTAATGAGGATTATTGGACTTAGAAACATTTATACAGTGAAACTGCCTAAAGGCCACAGCCATGCCAGGCCCCGTTATGCTAAGTGCTATACAAACTCAAATTTTAACTCCATGCTTTAAGTTTACTCACCGTATCATAACAACTTGCGTTTAATCCCATGAGCCCCCAAATGCCCTCAACACAGCCACTGAACCTGTGCAGTTTCACTGCACGGACCCGTCAAATTCAGCAGGAGCCATGACCAAGGGGCAGTCAGCAAAGGGCCACATGTGGCCACCCACCTACGCGGACCGTCCCCCTGCCAGCCACCCACTGCCAACTGCTGGTGCAGGAGAGGGAACTCCTCTGGGCATCTCTGCAACTCCACCAATATACAAAAGGAGCTGATGGTCACCGTCTCCTACACAATACAGGGAAAGGTAAGGAGGCAGGATAAACACTGAAAATTGGAATCTGGATAGGAAACCAAAGGCTATCTCTTGAATCCGTTATAGACTGCTATTGACCTGGCCCTACATCGAGGTGATCTGTGATTCAGTTTGTATGCAAAGCGCTATGCAAAATGAAACAACAGACTCTTTTGTACCTTGACTTTAGGCACTCACATCAGGGATGAGCATGCTAAAAATACGTATATGTACAGGGATAGATTTACAGGCTGCATATCTGGAGTCTTTCTGTACAAAGGTTCCCTTAAATACCAAATGCAAAGCTGCATCTTGCAGTACGCAAGCAAGCAGCTCACCAAAACAGAGAGCAATACCGTTGCCTCTGACCGAAGCAAGTCCTTCAATCCCTCAGTGAGAGAAAAAACAAATGTTCTGGGATTTCAGGCTTGAAAGTAGTTCTGAGTCTTGATTTAGGCAGGGCTCAGAGAACAATTATGCATATTCACGTGCCTTATATCACACATCTTCAGGGAGCTGGGGCCTCAAAGTTGCCTGAGGCGTGCCTGAGAAACATCCATTGGGGAGCTCTTAGATCTGATTCTCATCTCATCTAAACAGGCTTTTACATTTATTTGAATGCAGCAATTTTAAAGATGTTACCCTGATTTACACCAATGTGACATTAAACACTTCACACCCCAAGGCAAGATCCTGAAAAGGAAATAAAAGGACCAGAAAATGATCTGAGTTTTCACTTTTCTCCCTGTTAAAAGACTCCCATAGCCTTTACATTTACCTCAAAAAAGATCAACTGAAACCAAACTATCCTGGAAAATGGAACAGCAATAGAAAAGGCCTGCCAATCTAGGACTGAGACTTACACAAGGGATACTTTGCTGCAGATTTCACAGGCTGTTAGGTGAAAGAGGCAGGTAAATGTCCTTTTTGAATAACTCTCCAGCCTAAAGCAAGTTTCCAGCTGAGATGCTGCACCATGGCACCAAGTTTTCTGCAATCAGTGAAGCAAGGGTAAAGTGCTCAAACTTTGCAAGCTCAGCTTGGAGCTGTGAAATGGAAAAGGGATAGAGAGAAGCTCTTTGAGGATGTAAGGTGGGGAGGAAAAAAAGAGATGACAGTAGGATGTTCTTCCCAGATATAAACATTGGCCCATCCAATTAGCAGCTGAATGCTAGAGTGCTAAAAAACAACCAAACAAAACCACCAAAAAACTCTTTTCATGTGTGGAATGCAAACTCTGCCCAGGACATCAAACAAACTGTGGCTCTCTCCATCCAGAATGGTGCCCAGGTTCTAATGCACCTGCAGGGACTGAACGTCATCTCAGCTCTACAGATACAAATCCGATGTAGCAAGGTCAGGATCTGGCTGCCGTAACTCCAGCTGGTCTCCCAAAGTGAACTTACTCCCCAGAGCTCCTGGTGGCAGACTTAGCCTCGCCTCCTTATTTCTCAAGCCCAGCCACTTTTGGCCACTACCAGAGAGCTACAGTAAGTGCCTTTAAAGGTGATGAAAGCATTGGTGCTACTGATAGGAACACACACACAGAGACCTACACACCCACCCCTCCCGCTTCCCTCTGTTCAGCGATCCTCCTGGCTCCAAGCCTCAGATGTGGGCTCAGGACTTCCATCGGGAAAACTTGCCCAAAGACTTGACCTGTCCCAAGCCTTTAAAAAGTTCCTGAGAAGCCACCTGATCCCATGGTCCACCAGTTAAGACAGGAGAGAGACAAGTGTATTTAAGGGGGTGGTTCTCTCTCTTCTCTTTCTAAAGATGCGTGTCTTCCTCAAACACATCCACATCCTCGCTCGCCTGCTTGTTGATCAGGACATCCCAGCTGTCGGGGCCATTGACGGTGTTTCCACCGTTCACGCTTGGCTTCTTCTCCTGCATTTCTGACTGGCTGTCACTGGCCACATCCAGGGTGGGGTTGTCATGGCAGCCGTTCTCAACAAAGCGCAGCTCCTCACCGTGCGACTGCAGAGGAAGGAGAGGAACACAAATGGAGACAAGGGAGAACAGGTGCTAGTGTTGCTGAAAGGCACAATTAGATCAGGCTATGAGGGTCATGGGGACTTTGCAGGTCATCTGTGGGAAAAGGTAGATTTGCTCCTGGCCCAGCCCTCACGGTAGACATGAGCTGTCCTGAGCACAGCAAGAGCCCCAGGTTTGCATCTCTCTTATGCCTAAATGGGCTTCCTTGCTGCTCCAGCAGCGTATCCAGCTACATCCAGAAGGCTCACAGGGAAAAACAATCTCTCCCAATTTTCCAGTCCCCTCCATCCCAAGGAATAAGAGTCCAGCCACCTTCCCCACCCACCCAGTGCTCACCATGTTCTTCATCTTAGGCAGGCGTCGCTGCCAGCAGTTGTATATGAGCCCCAGCACGATGATGATGGCACAGATGGATCCGATGATCACCAGTACCACAAAGAGCTTTCCATAATCGCTGCGTGTCTGGTTGGGGTGGGATTGACAGCTCGTGGTGGTCGAGTAGTTCTGGATGCCAATCTGGAAGGAAGGGAGGGGCACACTGAAACCCCTGGTCTGCAATCAGGTGGGATCCTGTTCAGAATTTCCAGGGTCTAAGTACAGGACCATCACTGTGGGCAGAGGAACTAAAAGCCGGGGTTAGGGAGCCAGGATGTTCGCTGTCTTGCATGATGAGAAGGAACATGACCAAATTTAACACCATCTTCCTTGAGAGCTGACAAATCAGCAAGTGACAGGAGGCACAACCCTGCCTTGACTACCTGCACAAGGCTCACACCGATGTGCAAGACAGGGAGGCTTTCATGGCAGAAACCACCCAAGTTTTAGAGTTCCCTTGGGTTTGTCAGCAGAGCCCAACACCATTCCCTGCGACTTGGTGCATTCCAGACAGGTTACATATCAATTTAATAGCAAGTATGATGGGTGTAAGAAAATATCCTCCTGCCTCTTCCCAAGCTTGTGCTAGCGCAAGGTCAACGCAATGAGCAGTGTTTCATTATTGATGGAGAGTCAGAGGCAGGCGGTGGGGCTACTGTGGTAGGATGCATGCTTACGCAGGGGCACTGTTGCACATAGAAGTCTAAACTTACACCAGCACAAATCCTTCTTTCTGGACAGTTCTAGGTGTTGATACTTCAGTCACACTATTTCTACAGGGTTGGCTTTTAGCACTTTCTCTGGTGTAAGCCAATCAATACCGCACTGAGCACTTAATTTGCTTTGTCTAACTGCACCAGTTTGTTAGGTCAGAGAAAAACCTGGGAGCAGACGTCCAGCAAGGTGGTGGCCCAATTCTGCTGCTAAAGTCTGCAGAATTACTCCAGGAATGTGTTTTTGTTTTGTTTTGAGAATCAGTGCCTACAGGGCAAACTCAGAGATCACAGGACTGTTTTGTTCTCATCTCTGCCCTTTCCAAGCTGCCTATGGCTAAAAGTGAGTATGTGAGGACTACAGACAGCTGGCAGTAGAATCTGGCATCCGTTGCCTGCCCTTGTGAAGACAGTTCTTGTGTTCCTCCTAAGGAGTGAAACGCAGACCCTGGGATTGCAGGACTGTGTGTGAACGTGTCCCATCTAGTAAATGCACCTCTCCCACCTCCTCCAGAAAAGACTGAGCAACTGGGAGCAGCCAGCATGTGTAAATCAGCTGTACGGTGAGCTGGGCTGAATCTGGGGCTCTGCAGCACCCACATCACCACAGGCAAGAGTGTGGAAAGTATGAGACCAAGTATTCCAACAAAATGAAGTTATGAAAAGCCGCTTCAAAACTAAGCCAGAAAAGCAGGGAGGGAATAACCCACAGCTACTCTCTTACTGGGAGCAGACATTTGATGATCTGGCAACTACCAGAGAGGGCAGAACGGAGTTTGCCAAGAGTCTGACTCATCTGCACGCCTGCTGTGGGTTCAACATTCGGTTAGACTGAGATGTGCTCCCAGTTTGCAAGGTGCTTATTTTAATTGTATAGCCAGTCTTAAAGGATGGATGCAGGCAGACAGCCTCTCACCTCAGCTAAGCTCCTCTTAACGTCTCCCAGTGCCATGAGAACATCTTTTGTAGGGATGACACCTGCAAAGGAGAGGGAGAGATCAGTGCTGCTTTTTCAGCTCACGTTAACTCGGTTAAGATGTACTCAAAATCCCTAACAGGATAAAGGAAGAGGAAAACGCATTTTTATTTGTTGGCTTTATGTTAAGAGGCCAAAAGAATGCAAGGACCATAACCAGGGATACCTCCGAACGCTCCTTAAAGGAGGAAAAAAAAAAAAAGCATGAACTGATACTGGAGGCACCTAGGTACCATTCAAACAGCCACAGAAGCTCTCAGGATCTGCATCTGCTCTGTAAGCAGCAGCATCCGAAGAGGCATGGAGGCAGGCGCCTATGCTGTCCAGTCCAGCCGCCCTGCTCTAACCTGATCCTGAGCTGCAGCACTTAGGATGTTCCCACAAAGCCCCATGCTCACCTACTTCATCCGTTAGCAGGCGCGTTTTGCTCAGCAGGGCACCCTGGCAAGGCAGCATCCCTGCCACAACAGCAGAGGCTGCAAGAGGTGTGCTGTCACAGCTTCAGGAAACAGCCTTTGCCAGGGAATCACCAGCCCACCGTGAGCCAGCCCTTCCTGGGACCCTCCTTCCCCAACAGTTCCGGGGTTGTTCTCCAAGCCAGGCAAGCGTGAGCAGTCAGGGAGGATTTAGAGGCTGAGGCCCATTTCTACATTCACTTGCAAAGCAGAAAAAAAAGGAACTGAACAAAAGCACAACTCTTCAAAGCAGAAAATACTTCGGTTCCTGAGGTTTCTAAACTAGAGATATCTCTCAGGTTGGCTGTGCTGCTGTTCACACTTTTTTTTTCCTCCAAGAAGGGAGATGTCCTCTCTTATGGCATGAAGGCTTTATTTCAGAAGACCAATTACCAAAGCCTTTTCATTTGCATATGGTCCAGCCTAAGGGCTTTTTAAGGCATCAGTACAGCAAATATCATTTAAATATTAGCTCTATATTCCTACTACTGTATGGCATTTTAGAATACTGCTTTTTTTCACATTGGCCACAATGTCAACATTAGAGGCCTCTAGAATAACGCAGAAGCAGTATAGGAGAAGCATGCTCCTACCAGAAGGGGGTGAAGGTGTTAAAATTCCCCAGCTCAATTCACCTCTCATTGTAAGTTTTAGTTTCTCTAGGGATAAGCTAAGAAGTGACCTAAGAGCAGGCTGTCGTGCCCTGCCATGGCAGAGGCCTGCTCATGGAGGACAGTGCAGAAGCATGGTGAGGAAGCTGACGAATGCTCGTGTGAAGGCAATCCAGGGAGGGAGTGAAGCAGAAAGCAAAGTGCAGAAGAGAGCTTGGTGCAAGCAGTGAGGGACAAGCCAGAACGAAGATGTGAAGAAAAAGGGTCTCAAGTCCTCAGACCCCACTTTATCCCTCAAGTCCATTTAACGCTTGGGAATTGGTGGGACTGAAGTGGACGGGAGAGCAAAAGCTCCTTTCAACATGGCTAAGCACCTCTGTTTGAGAGCCCCCTAAAAACAACCCCCGTGACAGGAAGACTCCTTCTCCCAGCACTTACCCTGTTCCCCTGCCAGTGTCATTAGCAAGTGCTTTTCATTCTCATTGGGCTTGCTCAGGGAGATCAGCCAGCGGTCCTGCAGTCCGTCCGTCTGTCTGGAGAAGGCGTCCTCCACCAGCGCCAACAGCTGGGGACCCCTCTCCAGCCGAAACTCCTCCTGCCACGGGAAAGGGACCTTGGTGAGCGCACGGTGGGAAGGGGGCAGGTGTAGCACCGCAGGGCTGGTGTGGCTGTGCCAAAACCCCTGCGCCAGGCACACCCCAACAGCAGCAATGCTAAACCTGGTGCAACGCTCCCAGGACACAACAACCAACCCTCCTGCTGGGCTCCTGCGGCTGCCATACCCCCCGCACCACGCCAAATCCAACACACGGGGACCGTGGAGCACCACCACCACCACGTAAGGCAGGAATCAAGCCAGGTTTCTCCCTGCAGCCAGCACCGGTCAGCGGGCGCAGCTCAGCCTGCCATGCTCCAGCCATCCCTTGGCGGGCTCCTTTGCTGCTTTTCCCACTCCTGCGTTTCTATTCTTATCTCCGGTTGCCATGTCAACCCGAAGGCCGCACAGATGATTAATAAAATGGAGAGCTCTCGTTGCCATGGCAATCCGAAGCGCTCAGGGCAGGCACAGGCCTGTGCCGAAAACGGCCTAATTGGAAGAGACACCGCTGGCTGGGGCCTGGCTCACATGGGCCTGCCGGTGCCTCACCTCATGTCAACAGGCTGCGGGTGCTGCTGCGAGCCCGGAGCAGCGGTGTGAGGATGCTGAGCGGCGTGGTGCTGAGCAGCCATGGCTCCTGCTGCCAGCCTGTAGCTCCATTTGGGGATGCAGAGGGAAGGGGAGCAGCTTAGCCCAAGAGCAAAGGGACAACGGGGGTGAGATATTTCTCATGACAGGGAAAGCAGAGGTTGCAGAGCGCTGATGGATTCTCCTTTGAATGCACGTGAGCCCACATGGAGGTCACCTCCACGTATACCCAGGTACCGGTGTCAGGTCAGATCCTGTCTCTCAGGTCAGATCCAGTCCTCTCCTGGGCACAATTCCCAGCTATATTGAGTGGGAGATGTGCCGAGAGGGACTGAAGTGACTGCCGTGCCCAGAGCCTATCAGGAAGATGGAACTTCCCATTAGGAGGTTAAGCTGCCAGCTTCACCCTGCAATACAGACATCGACCCTGCAGCAGGTGAGAGCCTGGTGCTGCGGAGAACATTGAAGCTCAAGGTGCAACTCTTCAAGGGGCTGGGCACCCTCCTTGTCCCTCAGCTTCTCAGCAGGACTCAGCACTGCACCAGATCAGGCATCAAAACGTAGGAAACATTTGAGGAATCCCCTCGTGCCAATTTAAGCTACAGCACTTGCAGTGCAGCCCCAGAAATCCAAACAGCGCAGGCCTTGACACAGAAACCAGAAAACAAAAGGAGGAGGCAGAGGACAGGTGAACTGCCCAAAGTGAGCAAATTGCCATGGGTGGGAAACAAACTGTGCCAACAGCGGTGGAGAGAAGAGTTTGATTCCAGTTTCAGCCATGCAAAGTGGTAATGGGAGACAGGGAATGAAGCAATGTTCGTGTTAAATGCGTATGTTGACAAGTGTCCCTTAGAATAAAGGGGAGGAAAGTACAAATGACCCATTGGGAAATATTTTCTGAAACATGAAATCAAGTAGAAAAACAGTTCAGGCCTGCCTATCCCAGGGCACTTCCTTCTTTCACCATGACAGAATTGAGGATCCAACAGTAAAGGCACAGTTTTGTCAAGGGACATCTGCACGTCTGCTTTTCAGCTCTCGCCCTTCCACTGGCTTAAACAACACAAGACCACAATAAGGAAGCTACCATGTTTTGCAAAATTAATAAGCACTTAAACTCCACAGAGATGGTAGGAAGAGTAATGGTGGATGTGGAGGAAAAAGGACTGGTTTTCAGAGCTGCAATTGTGAACTGCAACAGAAACACTTATGACTCTCCAAAGGGCAAGCCTGTCTGCCTAACGTCAGGAGGAAAGAGATTGGACTTTTAATCTGCCTCTACAGCAGTCAGCGTGCTTTGTGGTGTAAATCACATGCTTTCACTGCCCCCAGAATTTCACCTTGAGCCCCAAAAAACACACACCACAAGCCCAGCACTAGTGGAAATAGGTCAGTGCAGAAGGGTCACCCTGCAGCAACAAAACCACTCCCCTCTGCCCACGGCAGGAGCTGCAACAAGCAGGAGTGCAGACACACAAGGACAGAACGGGGCTCCCTGATGAAATATTTTGGTCTCAGGCTGTCAGGCTCGTAATCATTTGTGAGAATTATGAAAGGCACCTTGACCCCAGGCCTTTCACAACTGGTTTTAAAGTGCCTGATAAAAGGCCCAGCAGAGGTGAGTGAGCCCTCTTACCAGACATCCACAAGGGGCTCTGGGCTCATGAATTAACTGCGGCTTTATGGGGATGGATGGACAGGCAGCGGATTAGCAGAGCATGTCTAGTTAACAGTCCCAGATAACACACAAGATAACAGGGTGGGAACAAGAGGCACTTAAGGAAGATTGAGAGACAGCTGCTTGATACTGAACCATTCACACTGCAAGTGGGGGATCCTTTTTCCTCTGAGCCATAAGAGGAATGCTCCTATATCCTGGAAGGAGAAGAAGGAAAAGGAAGACAGGGAGGAAGGGTCACACCTCAATCCTGCCACACTGCCTGTAAGTAAGAGGTGCCAAGTTAGAAACTCTCATGTCTCCTGCTAAACCAGGTGAACACGCACAAACTGGCAGCCAGGAGTTAGTCAAAATCCAATCTGGAACTGACACGGTCTAGACTGAGTGAAATCCACCCACTCTTTCCCCATTTGGAGAATAGGAATATTTTTGTCCTTCTCTCCACAGCCTCTGTAGGGATTTTGAGAATTAGTGCTTTTAAAATGTTTTGTAGTGAAAGCACACAGCAAGAGCTGCGCCTGCCTCCACCTCTCTCAGCACTATTCCTCCCATGCCAGCAAATCTCCGTGGACTGACTTACACAGTCAATGTTATCCGACATATTCAGGATGATGTAGTTTTTCCCCGCAAGGTTGCTCCAGTCTTTGCAGATCACCTGGAAAGACAAGACGTAAAGACAGCTGGGTTTGCACAGCAAATGCAGCTCTTCTGCTAAGAGCATGGGGTACACACGGGGCTGCGCCATACCCCAGAGAAGTGCTTCTCAAAGGAAGGATCTGTACTCTTTGCACTACAGAGGATTCACCCTTCCACTTGTAATGCAGGACACTGGCTGCTTTCATTTCAGTGCTAGCACATGCAGCACAGGGCTACTGTGCCAGCTTCTCACAGCCCAGCTTACCTCCCCTCATATCTAGAGTCTAGGATGAGTTGAGAACTCAATGGGAAGCTCTCTAGCCTGCAGCCTTATTGTATATGTGATCAACTCTTGATCCAAAACCTAACCAGGAGCCCCTGTGGAGCTTAAACTGGTGCAAGAGAGCAGTTCTTTGCAGCCTGGGCAGGAAGCACACACAGAAGGACTGAGTCACTCACTCAGGGTCCCAAGTACTTTGGGGGCAGAAAGAAAAATTAAAAGCTTTCCCTGCTCCTCCCTACCAGCTGCCAGTTTGCTGGATTCAGGAGCTGTACTTCACCTCACGCCTCCTCACCCACGGACTCTCCTAAACTAACATCCTCACAGATCACTCTGCCCTGCTCCACCTGCTCTGCATCTGGTGACTGCACCAGGCAGCAGCAACAAAAATAGCACTTCCTTCTCACTCCCTTTCCAGAAATCCTTGGGGCCATTTTTGTCCTGACACTTCCAATAATGAAGTCTGAGAAAACAAGGAGCTCTCGCTGCCATGTGTGCCCCAGAGGGAAGGTGTTTATTAGAAGCAGGATTTTTCACGAGGGAAGATGCGAGGGGGGCAGGGCTTTCCCCAGGGACCACAGGTACCTTAGGAAGTGCTGTGAAAAACCCTCCAAAATTCAGTTTGGGCTGGGTTGGATGAGTAAGAAAAGCTAACTCACACCAGTGAGACTTAGGGGGCTGGTAAGGTTAAGGGATTAAACACCCTGCCAAATATCTCCAGTGCAACCTCCCATCCACTGCCCCCTCCCAGTGCTACCTGTGCTGAATCCCAGGGCATTTCTGTCGGCAGCATGGCCATGCGGGCGTCCCCAGCCTGCGGCGACAAGCTCCCCTCTGCTGTCACAGCCTCTGTGGCTGACTCTGTGTCATTCCAGACAGGATCCTGCACAGGCTCCTCAGCCCTGTCCCACGGAGCCGCAGAGGAAGCGGGGTGCTGCTCACCACCAGAATGAGTCTGGGCGTCTGTGGAGCTGCCACCAGGAGAGGGTGTCCAAACGGGCGTTTCTGCTGGCTGCTCAAGCTCAGTTAGTACTGTGGGCTCCAGCATCTCCCACCCCACTGTTGTCTCCAAGAACTCCTCTCGGGCTGAATGTTCTTCCCCACCAGCCTCCACCGTGGGCTCTGCAAGCTCTGCTCTTGCGGTAGTCACAGTCTGCTCGGAATATGCTCCCCCGACAGCCCACGTGTCTCCATCTGTCACCTCAAAGAGCTCTTCTGAAACACCAGGAGACCTTGCAGCAGGAGTAGAAGAAACAGAGGACACTGGCAGGAGACTCGGCCCCATGCTGCTCCCAAGGTCTAAGCCAGGAGAAGCGGAGTCCTCTTCTTGCCCTCCCACAGCTGCCTCAGTCACAACACCTGGGCGGGCAGAGGCTGTGGAAAACACGATGGAGAACAAGGACTCCTCTTGGCTCGCTGGTTCAGAAGATGTAACCTCTGGCCCAGAGGTCTGAAGGCTCTCCACTCCTCCTCTTGAGTGATCTATAGGGAGCAGCCCCTCCTCTTCCTCCAGCGTGCTGGAGAAAGGTGTGTGCATGTCAGGCTCTACAAATTCTGCTGGCGGATGCACAGTAGCTGCTTCCCAGTTGTCTTTTACCTGCGTCCCATTCCCTTTCAGCAGGGCCTTCTGAGAGGCAGCAGGAAAGCTGTAGTCTAAAAAGAGATCCAAGAGACTTCACATCACATCCTGTGAACTCCAGACAACACAGAACTGTCCCCACTGCACATGGCTAGCCACAGATGGGATCAAACAGCAGAGAGCCTGCCGCTGAAAAGAACAGCCCCACCTGGTAAGTGCAGTGTACTGGTAAACACGCTGTATGCTCCTGGACTTACCCAGCTCCCTGCCCCATCCCAGTGAACCTGCTTTCCCTAGGGAAAATTCTTACCTTCATTCTCTTCACTCCTTTGTGCCCTGAAGGTGTTTTCACAGACCTGCGAGCCACGAGGGCTGCAAATAGCAGCTTTGACACCAGGCATTCTCTAAGGTGAGGTTATGAGTGTTAGGAATCAGGCTGGGACCCAGGGATTCATTCTGCATGGGTTTTAGAAAGATACTGGGCTGTAAGAGCCATCAGACACAAGCTCAATGGGAAGTACTAGGGAAGAGAACGACAGCACAGCAAACCACGTCCTTCTCCCTGGCATGCTGAGGTTACACCGCCAAACCCTGAATCAACCTGGGCACCTCTGAAACGCAGAACCTCAGTTTGTATAAGGCTTCACAGAAGAAAAGTCATCCCACAGACATCTGCATTATGAAATTCCCATGTCATTACGGAGCAGTTTTGCTGCAGAGATACAGAAGTCAGAAACAGGAGCTGAATACAACTCCCCTCCCTCCAACTTCAGCCCTGAGTTGTTCTGTGGCTCTGACCATGAACGCAAGGGATATTGCTAGACAAGTGTAGATGCTGAAGGAGAAGAAACACCTCACAAATATAAGGTTAGAGGAACAGGGAGTGGAAGCCCAATGACAAGTGGTTGCAGAATAAGGAGAATACCCATAAGATCAGACACATTAAGATGGAAGAAAGAGTTCCAGCAGGCACAAGTCAGTTTATCTGCCTTGAGAAACTGTACCCGAGTAGCTCCATTTCAGCAGTTTGCTCCCCAGTCATCTCCCTATCTCCCCAAGGTGAGCACAGCATATATTCTGAGAAATAGAAGGGAGGGGATCCCTGTGCTGGTCTTCCCAAAGGCCTTTACCAAAAGCCAGGCATCCCAGCGCCAACAGGACAGGGTCACTTTCTTGCTGGACAGATGCTGGTTAACGGCAGGCATGGCCACAGAGCACAGGACTGGGGACATTAGGTCTGGACCCTCTGCAGACAGATGGTGAAGGTTTAGTGCCTCTCGCAGGGCTCTGCTGCTGCAGGGACACTCAGTGTTTGCACCGAAAACCCCAGCCTCAGCAGGAACCCTGCCTGACCTGACGTGCTGTGGATGAAGTGAGGGAGATACTGGTTTCGTCCTCTAAAACAAGGCCCTGTCAGATGAGGCATTATTTTAAGGGATCAGTGATCCAGTGTGCCATCTCCCTTGCCTAAAGACATTTGCAGCTCTTCTCAACTCCTCTGCACCTCCCCTGAACCTCTTCCCAGCGGGAAGAGAGCATGAACTGGCAGATGGGCACAGAATAAAAACAATGGGGCAAAAGCAGCGTGAGGTTTGCCCCACAGGAGCTGTGAACACTCCTAGGCTGTCAGCTGGCCCCTGAAGCCATGGACTCGACCTTTCCTGAAGGTGCTGTCACAGATTAGCTGGCTCCTGAGAGGAGAAGCCCCACGTGGTGCAGCCGTGCTGCCCTTTCACAAACAAGAGCTATGGGAGCCTGAAGTCCTGCTGCCTCTGCCATCTCTGCTTGGTGATAGAAGCCCAGGAGAACCGATTCCACTCTCCGGCAGGCTTCTGTCAAGACAGCTGAAAACTGAAACCCCAGCTGCTTCTTTGGGGCAACAAATCAGCGAGGTGGAAGCAGACACAGGAGCCCTCACACCCACTGCTAATTGATTTAACATTCCCACTTGCCACCAGCCTTTCTGCTGTCCTGTGTGCTAAGCTAGGAGCATCCTCCTCCTGTCTGCTTCAGTAAGAGCCCACTGATTATAACCTTAACTCCCCTCACATCTCGCAAGGACTGCTGTTCAGCTGCTCACCTTGCAGTCAGGGCAGGAGGCAGAACTCAGAGACTCACGTGGAGAACACTGAAACTTGAGGTGTTTTGGCCAGAGCTGTACTGCTGCGTGCTCCTTGAAACAAGCTGCTCCCCACTTAACGCAGTTCTCAAAGGGCTTCAATCACTTTCCAGGCTCAGACGTTTGAGGATGGTGATGAAATCCTTCCTCCCAGACTTCTAGCTAGACACTTAGCTGGCCAGTCCCATACCAACCAGCTCGGCCGGAGGTCCATGAGAAATAGCAACCATGGAACAGAGAGGCCAGACAGCCTCCAGTGACCTGTGCTCCTGCTGCAGGAGTGGGGCAGGTTTTTCTGTTAAAGCAGACAGGTATTACGGAGCTGGCTGCAGTGCCAGATTCATCAGATTTGCTGCTTTATCAGCTCATCAGATTGAAGAAAGGAAACAGAAGGCTGCCAAGCAGAGGGGTGTCCAAGCAGAGGGGTGTCCAGGAAGGGAGCAGGTAGTAACCGCGCCTTCCTGCTACGGTCTGCTCTGTAAGGCTCCCGCTGAGACCAGCAGTAGGTTGGGAGCACAAGAGGAACTTGTGGCCACGCGCAGAGGTGGCGCATGCCACACGCCCCTACAAACCGCAAACAAAAGCGGCCAAGCCACAGTGGACCAGCCCTCTCCCAGAAGGAGAGCACTCAGAACTGCCCACGAGACTCTCAGCATTTTCAGCCCCAGAGCCCAGCAGGGATGGCCCAGAAGAACACAGCAGGCAGACCCACCTCCATGTCACATCCTCCCCCAGTATCCCTGCCACACCAGCCCCTGGGGAGCCTGTCTCACCAATATGAAATTCCACACCTCCACCTCACCTCCTGGCCCCTGCAGCCCCCTTCGTGCTTTCTACCACAGCAGGATTACATTGCAGCATCCAGCTGCCTTCCTCCCCTGAGACCTCCCAGTTTTCCCCCTTCCAGGCCCTCCAAAGACCCCCAGGATCACCGCTTCCCACAGAAACCATCTCGCACAGCCCTCCTGCCCTCTGCAGCTCCCAGCAGACCCGGGGCCAGGTCGCACGGATTCATTTCCTCTGCCTGGGGAGATGACTTGCCCTGGGAGAGGCGAACATGAGCTCCAAACCTCTGCGAAGCCACCATTTAGGTGGCATCCTGCTTCCCCTGAAATCGATACCAAAACTTCTCCTGACACCAGATGGGCCAGGGCCTGGCTCTTTGCCAGAGGCCGATTCCCCAGCCAGACATTTAATTCATTACGCTTCTGCTTCTCCTTCATTCAGAAGAGCCAGGCTCTGTTATTGCCCTGCGAGGTTCCCTAACCTGTATCTGCCACATCAACTGTTTAAGGCAACGAAGACAGCTCAGAAAAAGGGTGAGCCTCATCGCTTTTAGTGTGCATAACCTGACCATAAGGTCTTTATGGGATTAAACTGGAAGATCACGTTAACCAGTGATTGAATTACTGATAACTAGACGGCACTGTAATAAAGACAAGAACATTCCTGGGCTTCCATCACAACACAGCTCGAAGCACAAGGTGCATTTTACCTGCTGCTTCCTACGCAGCCAGTTCTGCGGTGGTACCTGCTTGCTGTTTTACCGTACAGAGCAGCCAGGCTTATTGCAAAAAGGCACGCTACATCGGACTGGATTTGCAGGGGGATTTCAAGGAGGCAAAATGCAATTACTGGTAGCGGAGCTGAAACAGTTGGGGTTAATATCCTTATCTGCCACATGAGGTGGGAGAAATTACTGTCTGCTACTCCAAGACAAGTCCAAAGAAATCACAGCTAAAAGAGAGACCCAGGGTAGCAAAGCCGTTACCTCTCATTATGCTTGGAAGTTGCTTCACATGGAGACTGGGTACTTTAAAGCACTACAGCTGTTCCCAAAGAGACCCACACCTTTTTTCTGCTCTGTGCCTGATCTGCAATAAGGCTGGAATAAGCCACCCTCCCCTGAATGTGGAGTCGCTCAGGGATAGCTGCACCAAAATAACATTGTGCGGAGAGAAACCCTGTTAGTCACAGGTCAGCCTTTGCAGGCAATGCCTTGGTCGAGACTGCTCGTCCCTGGGCAGATCACCCAGCGTGTCAGCGTACGTTAAACCAGGGCACAAACAGGAGGCATCTCGGGAGCGGAGCTCAGGCAGGGGGCTGCTCAGTGCTAAGCTTCTTATGTAGACAGTCTTTACCAGGTGCTTCATTTCATTAAGGCTTCGTTGAAGATGGTATTAACAACTGCAGCTTTGCTGTCAGTCTGGATGAAGAGGCAGCAGATTTCAGTGAGGCTGGGAGAGACTGGGATCTCTCTGGCCAGAGGCACATAATTCATCACGGAAAGAAGTGAATCTCACCATCAGAGAAGAGTTGAGAGTGGGAAAGATTTTATCCCATTAGTTCATTGGAAAACTTATTATTCTTTGGACACAGTGCTTCTAACTTGCCTGTCCTGCTATTCCTTATCCTAGCTGTCGTGGAAATCCCTTCTACTAATTACTATGAATAATTAAAAGATTACCTTTTTTTTTCCTCCTCTGAAGTGCCACATGCCACCCTGGTGAATCACCAGCCCGTAAGACTGTATTTGATAGCTCCCAGCACAGTCATGCCATGGGCTCCAAATGCACAACTGGGAACTAGAAGTGCCGGCTCTGGCCGTAAGGAAGCGAGCCTGCTGCCAGCCCACCGCCAGGCTGGGAGGTGTGGTGAGTTTTTGGGAGCCCACGCTTCCCACCAGTTAATAATGAGGCTGCCAAATTCTAGAGCCTTCATTGGAAGCAGAATGTGTGGGGCACTCTGTTCTGATTGAGAACGCAAACCAGGGAGCGCCCTAGGATGGATGTGACACCACACAACGCCTTTACGAGGAATCAGGGACTGGAAGGAACCTGCAGTCCTGATGACTCCTATCTTCTACCCCTAGAGCCAGAAGAGATGTTGTATTTTTTTCCCCAGAAATCCAGCATGATAGTAGAAAACACTATGGATGGAAGCCTCCAGGCAAAACAAGATGGAAAAGGTGGAAAGGAAGGCAAGAAAAGCCTGAGGCAAGGTCCATTTACAGTTGATTTGTGACTTGGGGCAATACCAAAAGCGAAGTAAAGCAGGCAAAACCAAACTACAACCTGAGCAGCTTCTGGGTTTCCTGGAAGCCTGAGGGCTGTGGGATGCAGAAGTGATTCACAGCTCCTCTGACCTGCCTTTTGGCTGAAGTACCAGTCATCCACTGCTTTTTTCTGGCATCCCTTTTCCCAAGGGACCTAATTCCACCTTTTCCAGATGCACCTCTACTGGGAAGCAGCTGTACAAGAAGAGCAAAGCCAAGAGGTACGGATGGGTTAGCACACGTGCACGTGTGCACTTCTGTGTATGCTCTGACAGAGACAAATCTCAGGGTCCTTCCACGGGCTGGTGTTCACTGATGTCAATACAGACTTACTGTTATGTAGCATAAATCAGCAAAAGCATGTTATTCAAGAGAATCAGAGCCTCAGGCTGAGCTGTGCTCTGCCAGTGGGAGTTCATTCTTACTTTCTAATGGACTAACAGGTGGCTGTAGATGCCACATGTTTTCCAGAAATATTTTTAAAGGATGTTTGAGTGTACTTTTAAAAAAAAAGAGCAGCAGCTGCAGATTGTTACTACTTTTTATCTCCCTCAGCCTCAAAGTCACACAAAGGCAGAGCAGTCTCCCCTCACAGACTTCAGAAGGACAGAAAAAAAGGAGAGATGACTAATACCATTTTGAAATCTCAGGAGATCTGGCCCATCTGCAACAAGATCACCACTTCCAGGCCCAGTATCTTTACAGCAAAGAGGGAAGGAAGCCAGTGTTCCATGTCTCCTTTCAGAGTAGTAAATTTTCTCTCTCCAGTAGTACAACAATCCTGTTTTGTGCCTTGATTGATACAGGGTCTCAAATCTGTGCCTGGGGCAGATATATCAGCTATGCCAGGCTTTACTTCTCTGTCATTCAGAAAGAAATCCTACTGAAGGAGAACTTACAGTATACTTTTTTTTTTAATAGCAGCTGTTTGAAACTGTTTAATGGATTTATAGGTTGAAAATAACCTAACAGATGTCATTACACAGCTCCACGAGGTATCACATGGCATCTGTCACACATGCAGAACACAAGAACCATTGGCTATGTGTCTCTCTCATGCACAGGCTTTGCATGACAGGAGAAGGCTGCCCATTTTAGGGATGCTATTACAATATCCTTTATAGTAAAATGACACACAGCAGGTTTCTAATTAAATTTTAAGTAGAAATGTGCTCCCAGCTCCTGAATAATTCAAACTGTTCTATTAACCAAGGCTCTGAAATGCCACTGAGACATGAGCTGTGGACATAGCAATGGCCAGGGGAAAAAAAAAACAGCGCTTGGACGCACTGAGGCGCTGGGCAGTGGATCGGGCAGGGTACGTGTAAAGGACAGCTGAAAGAACACATCTGTTCGTGTAGGAAAGCACTGCAGGCGAGAACGGAAGGAGAGACGAGCATGTTCTGCATACAAATGGGGCGAGGCACGTGCAAGAGGCAAGGCTGGGTTTGGTACCCAGCGCATCCCGCTCTCAATGCACAAGCACATGCTGTTCTCCAAGTCACGTCCCGATCTGGGAGTACATGCAGGTGCCTGCTGGCACACCAATAAAAGCGCCGCTGAGCACGCTGCCAGCTCGTGAGAGCAGCTAAGCCAGAGCATGTCCCAAGGATGCACTGGTGGGAACAACCCCGCGAGCACTGCTGCGGAGGAGGCATCTGCACATCTTCCCCATGGCCAGGCCTGCAAGTGCACTGGGGCCGCGTGAGAGCGGGGCATGGGAGCGTGGCTGGAGGAGTTTAAGAGCAGTGTGAGTGAGCAAAGGGCTTCAGAGACCTAAGTGGGATCGTCCTTGTCCTCCCAAGCACAGCCTGGGCTCCAGTGGGCAGGCCAAGACACAGTGCTGCCAGTCGGCATGCTGCAGCAGACCTCAGCCCTGGGGGAGCACAGCTCTTTTTAAGGTCAGAAATGGATGTGAAGATAAAACTAAAACAAAACTTGTGCCTTCTAACTCCAGACCTGAGTCAGACCTGCTGGGAGGGAGGCAGTGATACTGGATAAGGGAGGAGGGATAAGGCTGCAATGGGTAACGTTTAATACATGTCCCACATGACACTTAAGAGCAGGAGTATGCAAAATAATCTCCTAAGCTACTGGAAACCCTGCAGAGACTCCTCCTCCTTCCTCCCATCCCTCACTGAGAACACCTCAAAGCCAACAAGGGACTCAGAGGGGAGACCACTGAGGGAACCAACACTCAGAAACATCCACGGAGGAAAGCAAGCAGAAACACCAGCAAAGCTCAGTGTGGCCTTGGGCTCCCCAGTGAGCAGGCAGGACAGCAATGGGGCAGCTGCCCAGGGGAACAAAATATATTGACTTCAGTCAGGCCAAATCCCTACTGAAGTCACGGGGTGAGGAATCTGGGATTTGGCCTGGGGGATCCAACTATGAGTCAAACCCTAAAATGGCCCTGACCTCTGAGCCAGGGTCTTGAGACCTTTAGATCATAATTAATTGATGGCAACAGAAAGAAGGGAGTGAGAAAAGAGAAAAAAAGGGAGAAGGAGTGAAAGAGAAAGAAGGGCATGAGGCAAAAGGGAAACTAGGTGGATGTGATGCTTCCCCCCCCCCAGCTCAGGGAACCTCACAGCAGCTCAGGAATAATGGCTCAGCTGTAACTTGATTTCTAAAGCCTGTGCTTGCTCAGGGTTCACTGGGGACACATCAGGCACTGAGGTGAGAAAATAGAGCTGACGTTTAATCTCAACCCCTCTTAGCAAGAGTTGTGTCAAAGCAGGAAAACAGATCCCTGCATCCCTTCGCCTCCCCAGAGCCCTGGAGGAGAGGAGAGGAAGAACAAGGTAAAAATAACCTACCTGTTGCTTGTCCCAGGTCCAAGCTGGAGTCGTTGAGCTCTCCCCCATCTTCCCAGAAGTACTGTGGGGGCTGTAAGATCTTGGACTCCTCGTTCTCCTCGCTGGCAAAGCCTGATCCTGGGGCAGCATGCAGAGAGCCAGGGATGAGATCAGGCTCGGCAGCCTCAGGGCTGGTTTGCTCGTGAGAATTCATGGCCTCCAGATGGGACATCATGGCAAACTCCAGCAGGGAGGTTGAAGTGAGGCCATCAGTGGTCGACTCCTCCGAGGAGGCAAGGCAGAAGCACAAAGTCCCTGTATAGCAACAATAAACCTACATCAGAAAGGACTGGCAAGCGGCAGGCTGGTCTCCAGACAACCTGCTCCTGCCAAAGCAACCTGCCTTGGGGTAACCTGCCCCGCACACGGGCTGCACTCAGCTGACGAGGAAAATCGGGCTATGTGGGGAAACATTCACAACCAGACAGAGGAGCATTCACATCCCCGAGGAGCCGGTGCCAAGCAGCCGCTCAGCCCTGGGCACTTCCCTTCAATGGGGCAGTGATGGAGCGGCCTTTTGGGGGCTTTTTGCCTCTCTGAAGGGACAAGGTGCCTTGTGAGTCACCCATCCTGGAGAGGAGGTGGAATGGCTCGTACTTATGGCATAAAACCCTGGCTCTGCAGAGTCAATGCCAGTTTTCTATTCCACTGTCACCCAGCCAAGGCTTCACCCCAGTGTTCCCGATACGCAGCTGTATTATATACAGGGGGATTGATTTAAAGCAAAATTATTTAAATCATCAATATTAATCAGGTTTTAAATCAGAAGGCTGGAAATCTATTTTTAAGCCATTGATTTGAACTTCATTTTGCATTCGCATCTTTTGTTTTCGTAAGGACAGGCTGACTGTCACAGGTGAGAATTAAGGCAAACGAACAGCAAACGCTACCTAATGCTGAGCAGGGATGCAGGTGGCATTTTACACTTTTGTTTAAACAATTACATACTTGGTATTTCCACTTTGCATATTAGAAAGTTTGACTGACACTCCTTGATTCCTAGATGAGCCTTTAATTGTGATTTGTGTCAAGGTGCATTCACATGCATATTGAACTTCAATCAAAATGCAGGAAAACAGCATCTGGAACGTGGCTTTATTCAACCGATAAATACCACGATAAGCATGGGGACATAAGGAAAAAATACGTCTACCAAAACACGCTTTGCGTTTAAAACATTTTTCTTTAGCAAGTGAAGTAACTAATTTGGGTGAGCTGAGGGCTTCCTAGCCCTCTGGTCCTCAGCGCATTAAAATGAGATCTCATCCTCTCATAGCTGATTTTTATTTGGAGATTAAAAGAAAAAAAAAAAAAAAAAAAGACAAGTTTTCCTGCTTTCTCAGCTTATACTCAGTTTTTTCGTTTTTTAATGAATTAGTCGCTGAACTGAACTAATTGAATAAGCTGAGATGAAGACTAATTTGGTATCTTTCTTTGATAACTGATTTTCTAGACTGGAGAAGTGCAGCAGATCTACTCCATCTGGAGTTCAGTAAAATATCAGATACGGTGCCCCACACTGAATTACAAGAGAAGCAAGAAAAAATAGCGAGTAGTTGAAAAATTGTAAGGCAACTGTAAGGCATGGGCTATAGGCAAACTGACAGGGGCTTGTGCTGGAGGGAGGCTTTTAGTAGAAATCCTCAAGGTCTGTCCTTGGACCTGGTGTTGTTTATCGTTTTCCTAGGTGACCTTGGCACAAAAAAATTAGGAACAAGATAATGAAATTAGCCAAGGAAACAAAGCTAGCAGACATCCGCACTGCAAAGGAAGAGTGCAGATAAAGCCAGGTGATCCCAAGGGTGGAAATAACAGAAATGTTACGAAAAGGGACACTGCAAAGTGGTAAGTCACCACCTTGGGAACTAGCACCAAACATTCTCCGATATAAGATAGGAAACCGTCCATTAGAAACGTCTTAAGAGAAGCTCCTGTATTAGAAATGTCTCTGAGATATCACTGGAATGCACATGTGAAAATACCTGCAAAGTCCTGAAGCATTAGAAACAGAGATTTTACAAAGCACTGCTGAGACATCACCTGGATGCCACACGCAGATTTGGGTACACGTGGCCTGGAATGATTCAGGCAGAGCTGAATCTGCCTTCAGGCAAGGGCACAGACTGGGCGACCTCCCAAGGTTCCTTCCCACCACCATGTCCAGAAGGACAAATGCAAATCAATGCAAGTGCCAAGATGAGTTACGGCTGGCCCTCGTGCTTTCACTGAAAGTATTGGCTTCTTAGCAAAGAAAAATGTTTGGGATTTGCTGCTTGCTTGCCAGGCTGCTTACCAACCCTGTCCTGGGAAGGCTGCAAGCCCAGAAATGCAATTCTCAAGCCTTGTGCTTGCTCTGACCTTCTCCACCTACCTCTGCTCTTCTCTGAACTGAGCAACACCCAATATTGGCTACTCTTTCCCATACACACTTCAGTCAGGCTTCTGCACTCCTCAGTCTCAATTGTTTTGTTCTATTGATCCAATGCAAGACTGGCTGAGGCCAGCGCAGTGGCAAAAAGCGAACGGCAAAAGCGTACAGAGGGGAAGGAGCCTGCTGCAGCATCACGGAGCCGACCAAAGCACCCCTGGGGACAGGCCAGCTCCCTGGGAGCCACACACAGTGAAATCCACAGCTGGAAATGAGAGATTGCACACCTCTTGTCTAGGAACGTGTTGGTCCAGAGCGACCCAGCCTGCCGTTGTGCTGCTGATTGAGTGGTGCTCACCAGGCTCTGAAGCACTGCTGCCCAGACCGGGCATCCCCAGCCTGCCCCAAGAGAGCCACAGCCCAGCCCAACAGCCCTACAACAGACATCTCGTGGCAGATGAACCTGGGCAGCCAGGGAACTAATCCCACCCCTGCAGGAAGCTCAGGTCCTGGGACTTTGTTTACCCTCATTTAACTCTGAAGTGTTTACCCAGCTAAAACCCCTTAAGCTGCATTATCTTGTTTACTGGGATGCTCTGCTCTCCTCAGCCCAAGATAAAACTACACCGCCTCATCCCTAAGAGGGAGTCATTAATAGACACGGCCCAAGCAAGGCGGGGTTCTCCGGGAGTGGATGTGGGGCAGGACACCAGCCTGGGGCCTGACCCACAGGCACAGGGTGCAGAGGTCGGCCTGGGGGGGAACTCCCTGCACCAACACCAGCCCAAATACCACAAGGCACCTTTTCCAGACAGCACCCTGACACCAATTCATACCTTTTGCACCAGAACCAACCCAAAGGCTTGGGGTGCCAAACACAGATTTGCCACCTTCCCCCCTCTCTTCCAAGCATCTGATAAAGGAGCTCAATGCAGCTGTCAACTCCGAGGCAAAGAAAGAATCAAAGCACGAGCTGAGCCGGGAGGTCAGGGAGCACAGCTGAGAAATCCAACCCAAGGAATCAGCAGCTAGCCATTTTCCTCCTAGGATGGGGAACAGGGATCAGGCGGCCTCCGTTAGCCATCAGTTCTCCAGTCTGGTATTTTAAAAGGCATATCAAACGGTAGGAAAAAAGAAAGGCGAATAAAACCCTGCGACTGGAGATGGGAGGGAGCAGGGAACGGAGCCAGGGCTCGCCAGCTGCTTCAATGGGGCGTTTGTCTCCCGTTTCTATTTTTGCGGCACCTCTGCGTAACCTGGGGGAGATGAGGCTCTGCATGCTAAAGAGGGCAGCCAGCCTTCGGGGAAACAGCAGGGATGTGAGCACGGGAGGCAACACCAGCCACAGCTCACAGAGCACACGGAAAGTGGGAGAGGTAAGCGGAGCGGGGAGAGGGAACAAAGGCAGAGAGCGTGCAGCAGGAACAGCGTGGGAGCTCCTGCTCTGGCTGCGAACTCTCGAGTTTTCCAGCTGGCAGCACCCACAAACGTGACACGTGGAAGGAACACCGACCTTGCTGAAGAGGCTTCACCTCCACAAGGAGCGGAATGGGGCAGTTTCAACAACAGGGAGCAATAGTGTGTTACCTTGCCACAGGCGCTGGAGAAGCGCCAGCCTGGAGGATACACACGTGAAGGGAGTTTGCTGGTCGCGGATCCCACCGGCGCCTCAGAAAATGGCTTCAGCTCACAGCACTGAAGCTTGCTCTGCTCAGCTCAGCAGAGGATGCGACACAAGAGCCCGAAAAGGCAGATGGAGGAGTTTTGCTCAATAGCAGAAAAAAAAAAAAAAAAAAAAAAGGAGGAAAGAACATCTGCCGCTTATACCCCGAACTGCTGGGAATAAAAGGAGTTTCACGTTTGTGCTCAACTCTAGGAGAACCCCAAAGCATTTTCTACATTAGCCAACCAAGAACCACTTTATCCCTTTGCCACAAGGCAAGCCACCTCTCCACGGGATGGGGCAGCTGCTTAAAAGCTCCCAGCCGGCCTATTGAACAGGACTAGCAGGGAAAGAGGAAATAAGTCATTTCTGGATCCAGCTGAAATGAGAGGAGGGACTTGGGGACGTGAAATGGAATCTGGCTATGACTGTGTCAAACGGCCTTTAAAATTTTCTTGCTTTTTAATTAACAACGAGCAAACCTCAGTTTTCTCTCCAAGGAAATAACACAAACATCCTATAAGATGTCACCACATTGGCTTGACCTTCAGAGGGGCCGTGTGCCCTTTAGCTGCCCATCTCCCCAGCCGTATCAGCAGGTTCTACCTCTCCTTCTCCAGTGCTGGGACTATAACACACCGCCAGGAAGGCAGGATCAGCCCTGGCTGAGGGGAAGAGCATTTGCCTGGAGCACATGTTCTGGCTTTCTTGGTTCTCACCACCAGCTAGCAGAGCCTTACAACACCACCCAGGCAGGTGTACAACGGGGGGCCAGGGCACCTCGGTGTGGCCAACACGGCAGCCCCAACAACGTCCATCTGGCCTGGCTCCCGTTGACCTTCCTTTCAAGCTCAGCCCAGACCCCAGATTTATCCAACAACGTTATTTCCTAGGAGCGCTAGGTCAGGAATGGGTCACTTGCCGATAATCGGTTAGGACAGGAACACAATGACCAGATGAGGGAAGCATCTGCCAGGGATCTGCCCTCCCCCAGACCACCGCCTGCAAGAGCTGGGGAGCAAGGCCCGAGGGCAGGGAGGAGAGAGGCCCCAGGCAGAGCTGCCAGTGCAGAAACGCTCACAGAACATAACAGAACACGGCGCTGATTTAAATAACAAAAAAAAAAAATCCCAGTTGCAGACAGATGAAGAAGAGAAGCATAATGCTGTTCAGCTGAGGGCTGTCCCAGCTGATTCCTCCACTCTCACCTGAAGTCTCTGACTGGGTTCTCAGCAGGGTGCAGACAGGACAGCCATTTATCAGACAAGTCATTCTGGTGCTAATTCGGAGTTATGCCTGGAGCACTGCACCTCTCCCAGCCCAGCTCCCACCCAGCCCTTCTGCTGCTCCCCCAGCACACTGGACCCCTCACGCATCCAGCCAGGTCCCTAATCCAAGAGCATTTTTCTAATTAGGACTTCAGAAAACAAGATCAGACTGCCGTCCTCCTCCGGTACTGTCAGCAAGCAGGTCCCTCACCAGGTGTCCCTCGAAGCCATCCACCATCCCATGGCCCTGCTACGTTTTGCAAAACAATGGGAGAAGTAAGGCAGGGTGCAGGTCCTGCACTCACTGAGGAGAAGGTGACGAGGCACAGCTGGAGGCCTTGCACTGGGGCAACTCTTTAGAAGGAGATCCTAAAGCACCCCCTAGTTGTGCCAGCATCTTGAAGCTTTCAGAGACCTTTACAGCTAGCATAACCAGGGAGCTCAAACACAGGGAGCAGGGCGTGCATGTTGCACACACTGAGCAGGCGCCACCTTGCCACAACAGACCGCAAGCGTTTGCTCCCCTGACACCTCAGCAGGGAACACCTCCAGCACGCAATGCGGGTACCACAATGGGAGGAGGCCAGGAACGCCAGGATGGGCATCTGCTTTTGCAGCCAGCTGCAGATGTGCCCTCCAGCAGCAGAAGTGCACCGGGGTCTGACCTGCAGGGCTGCAGGACCCTCAGCCCGCTCTGAGCAGAGCCAGTCTCCCAGCAGACTCCACAGAACCAGGCCACAGCAGCTCAGGTGAGCCCCTCTCCCCCCTTCCATCAGCCGTTCATGCCAGGAGTCACAACCGTGCCTGGTTTCAGCCTCGCAGACTGTTTCCCTTCGCTCCCTCCCCGGATCGTCTCGTAGCCTTCACACCTCCCTCCTCTGCTGCTGCCGCGTCTGCTCTCCTCCGCGCTTCTCGCTATCGACCACGGCGGGTCCCAGCTCGGGGGGGAGACGCAGCCCCCGGGGAACCAGCGCCAGGTAGGCAGTTGCACCCAGCAGAAGTGAATTTACCTCTCTCGGTTACCTTTCCTAAGCACCCTCAAAGCAGCCCGCAAGCCCCCAGGGGTTAACAGACCACAGGATGAAAGCAACTGATCTGGGGGGAAAAAATAAACAAACAAAGCAAAACAAAACAACACAGCCCACGGATTCTTTTGCCCAAAACATTTCAACTGTCTGCCAAAAAGTCACCTTGCCAGGCCTTTGCTCCCACTACTCGCTCTGTCTGGGCTGCACGCCCCGGTCCTGTTTCCAGCACACCAATTGAGTGGCTGCTCAACCTGCAAACCTCCCTGCCCAGGCACTGCTGAGGAAGGCAGGAGGGACATCGCTCCAGACACGGCCCCAGCAGAGCAGAAGCCTTTGACACCAGCTCAGCCCAAAGGACTTCACGACTCACCGGGCACAACCGGTGAGATGCTGCACAGAACGCGCATCCAGATCCTGGGAGGCACAACGGGGCTCGGCACGGGGATGGTGGGGTCCGATCGGAGCGCCAGCAGGACGCATCTTCCTCGCCAGCATCCCTGGCCCTCTGAACAAACCAACGCACGTGTTTGCTCTGCCTCTGTGCGACTCTGCCCGGGCTGCGCTCGCGTGGCTGACAAATAGCCTCTCTCCATTCTTTCGGGATTACGTGTTTCAATAGCCGGCGAGGACTGGAAGCAAGTTCACCCGACTGCCAGCTGTGGGCCGCGACGCACCTTCCCCGCAGCCCCTCTCACGGCGGCCCGGCTGCCTTTGTGTCTCCTGCTCACTTATTTACCCACAAAATGCCGGAGCGTCTTCCCACGCTGAGCGGAGGGGAAAAAAAAACTTTTGTGTGCTCTGATCTGCAGCTTGTCGCCTGCAGCTTCCCCTTGAGGGCTTAATGTAGTTATTTCTACCCCTGATGCCTATAATTAAATGAACATTTCCTTATGGCACCGGAGAGGCCAAGGAAAAATTGACTACAGGGAATTTTCATCCATCCTGATTTATACTCCCTCAGCTCCGGCTGTTCACACACTGCTAACAAGGAATCTTCTAAGCAGGCAGAAGGGAAAAAAAATAAATAAATAGCCCACATGCAGACAAGCACCTGGGGAGACAATGAGAGGGAAAAGACCGCTTCCCTACCCTCTCCCCTGCTTTTAACCACATCATTTTCCTACTTGCAAAAGCAAAGGGGCTCAGATACCCAAGAGCCCAGAGAGGTGTTTCCATGCTTGTCAGCAGACCTACGCACTGTCCAGCCTGCTCCTGAGACCCCGATGTGGGGCACGTTCACCCTGTCCTGAGGGTCTGCAGAGGCTCCCGACCCCAGGAGGCAGCTGCAAGCACGCCTCTCCCTCAGCATCAGGGATGCAGACCCTGCAGCTCTCGGGTTTTAACCATGCCTGTCTTGTGGGACTGGAGGAGCGAAGCCACAACGCACTGAATTATGCCAGACTGGAACAGCTCCTTAACCACTGAGCAAAGCTGCTAACCAAAATGGGCTCAATTTAGAAATTCTCAGCAGTCTTTGTCTCCAATTCCGACCTTCCAGCCAGGTAGGAAAACAGGTCTCCAGGGATGCCTGGCCATCCAAGTCCAGCCACCACGACGCACCAGGATTACCAGTTTCACTAGATGAGGAACTGAGCTGCCCCTCTGAGCCGCCCCTCGTCTCCCATCCCTCCACCTCTCCCTGCTAGGACAGCAGAGAGGATCACAGGGAAATCCAAGGACCCAAATCCTCCGTATCATCACCAGCTGGACAGCAACACTAGAAAGTTTCCAGCAGTCTGTGCAGAAGAGGAAATACCCTCCCTCAGCAGAGCAGCATCAGCTGTAGACCTTTTGGGTGCCAGATTTTAAAACCACCATGAGGTCCCTGTCCATTCCCCGCAGAGCAAATGCAGCTTTCGAGCGTGGGGATGGGGGCAGCCTGTGCTGGCAGGACAGCGGGGTAGGAATACAGACGGTCCTACCCATGCACATTGCCCTGCTCCATGGAGGAGGCAGAGGTCTGGCAGAATTTGGGCACAGGTTTCCCGATGAGATGCAGCTAAAGGACTTCTGCGAGCTGTGCCCGAGGTTTTCCCTAATGTGGACAGCCTGCCTCGAGGGAAACACGAAGCTGGCTCCCAGCTCAGCTCAGGAAAAGGCTTAGTGCTTCTGTGCCGCGGAGTATTGGCACAGAACCCCAACAGGTTTTTTTTTTTTTTGATCCATTTTGCTCTTTAAGCTCACTATTGTTTGCAAACCTAAGAGGCTTTATCCCCTCTCATTAGGGAGCCCCAGACCACAGGGACAAGGCGCTGTACGTACAGCTCAGGGACAGAGCGACTCCACAGAGCTTACACATGACACATTCCCCCATGAACATTTTCAGGAGATTGGGGTAATAAGATAGACATGCCAGGGGGCTGGATGTCACTATATCACAGCTCGGTCGTGCTGGAAGGCAGCGACTGGTTGGGAAATCAGCCCTTCCCTCCCTGCCAGAATGACTCAAGACAAAGACTCCCCCACACTTTAGATGTCCCCGCTCAGAACTCCTGTTTCTCAGCTTCGCTCTGACCAGATTTTGGTACAAAAGAGACGGTGGTAGGGAGGGCGAGCGCAATCGCAGCCTCATAAGTCTTGAGGAGGGAGCCCTTTGTTGGGAAATATCCCCAGATTATTTACAATTAGGAGCGCAGCCCTCGCAACTATTCCGGGTACAATTATTCTTGCACTTAATTGCCTCTCCCTGGCACCCTACCTCTCCTCCAAATTTCAAGAGGACGCTCTTGGAGGGGGGAACGTGGAGCAATTTGTGGTTCCCCCTTCCTTTGTGGCAGTTTTGCGGTAGTTAGTAAAATTACCACGACGCCAGAAGAAGCCATAAACACAAGAGAGAGAGCGCTTTGGGGGCAGCCCTGGCATAGCAAGGTCCACCGTGGCGGGCAGCTCACCCCATTCCGGGCGACGTCTGTCCTCACAGCATCGCGAGGGCAGTCAGGACTGGCCATGGCATGCAAGGTCCCCACTGGGGACCCCATCACCGATGCTGGAGACCCTGGGCGAGCAAAACCCACAGGCACCCCACAGCTGGGGGACAACCAGCCACCACCCCTGGGGGTGACGGTGCTCAGGGGGAGCCCGGTACCCAAGGAGATCTGCGGGGACCCAACGGCGGGTCCCGGTTCTTGGGGTAAACGGGGTGCTGGGGACCTGCCACCCGCAGAGGTCCCGGTGCCCCGGGGCAGGGATGGATGACCCACCGGGGGTGCTCAGGGCGCTCCGCTACCCGGGGACAGGACCGGAGGGACAGAAGGGATGGAAGGACGGAGGGGGGGGGGGTCCCGGTGCCTGCCCCCACCCTCCCGCTGGGATGGCGGCGCCCCCCCACCTCCAGCCCCCACTCACCGGCGGCCAGCAGCAGCAGCAGCGCCGGGGCCCGGTGCAACGGCTGCATGGCGGCGGCCGCTGCCCTGCCGCGCCGCCTCTTCACGGGGAGCGGGGCCGCCCCGCGCGCCCGCCGGGCTCTGCCCCTCGCCGCCGCGCCCGGCCCGGCGCCGCCTCCTCCCGCCGCTACGGGGGCGGGGAGACGGGGAGGGGGCGTCCGGAGCCCCCCCCGGGGCTGAGGGGGGCCGTGGAGGCGGCGCGGAGCCGGTGCTCGGTGCCCGCCGAGCCGCCCCCCCTCCTCTCCCCAAGCCGGCTGCAGGGCCCCGGCCCCCCGCGCCTCCGTGTGGCGGCGGTGGGTGGTGGGAGCCGAGAAGGGCCGCGGGTGCCCGTCAGGCGCTGAGGGGATGGGGTCCCTCGGCGGGAACCCACTGGGGATGGTCCCAGACCGCGGGCGCTTCGAGCCCTGTGGTGGAAAAGCCCGCAGAGTGATAGCTTGCTTAGCACCTTGCCTCACCTGCGAGCTGCAGAGCCACGCACTGTGCGTGTATCTCCCTCACTTCATGAGGAAAGATTTCTCCCCCAGGGCAACTTCATTTCTCTGACTCATGTCCCACAGGCCTCCAGCCCCTGAGCAGCCACCACTGAGGGGCCACAAAGCTCCCAGTCCAGTCATGGCCTCACACCTGAGACCTACCCAAAACCCAAGCATCACAGGGCTGCAAACACCTCATAACTCCAAGCTGAAGGACCCCAAAACAAACCAGCCCCTTTCCCTTGGGTATCAGGCTCACTGGGCATCATGCTTTCCTCAACAGCAGCACATAGGTGCCTTTTTATTCATTTTTGGAACAATTTTCTCATCACACAACTCTAGGAGGGCAGGCAACACCAACATCAAGCATCTCAAGCCTTTAGTGAGGAGGCAGTAGCACTGCCATGGCCTCACCAAGTGCCTTCATGGTGGCCACCTTGGTTGCTTTCTGAGCTGCGAAGATGTCAGGAGGAGCATTTGTTTGCAGGTCTCTCTCCATATGCTCTGCTCAGCAAGCCACTCTCAGGGCGGAGACGTGCTGGTGTCTTCTCACCGACCTCCCCATGCTTCACAAGCCGTGGTGGGCCCCCGGTGCCCATGCAGCACATGGCTGAGACAACAGCAAGTTGGTCTGGAGGCGGTCAGGATTCTAAATCCAAATATTCTTATCCCCTAAATAAAGATTCACTAAAAATATTCCAGATTTTTTTTTCCCCCTTTTCCCTGCAAGTAGTGAATGTTCTTTTGTTGGAGATTGAATCGCCTGAAACAAGTGCTGATGGTATTTTTTTTTCTGTCATGAGCTTGATGGCTTTCTGACAACTAAACAAAGGTGGCATGCCAAAACCCACCAAACCCTCCTGAGAGCCAAACAGCCAGCCTGGTATGATCAGTGCTGGCCTTTGTAGCTCCTGCCAGACCACCACTGCCCCTCTGGGCAGCTGCCTGCCCTTTTTTCCCCTCCATCACTCGCTCCCATGCAGCAGTTACCCCGACTGGGACAAGGGCAGGTGACGGGCTGGCTGCACCCGTTCCCCAGCACAGCAAGGCAAAGCCAGCAGGCTTGAACCAAACCACTCGCTTTTGGCTTCTGTCAGACCACGTCCTCCCAGCACTCTGAAAGTCCTTTTTATCCCAGAATCAATGCAGCCCCCAGCCCCCACTGCGCAGGAAATGCAGCAGGAACTACCGAGCTGCCTCCTACCCCTTCGCTGAGATAAAAACCCCTTCAGTACACTCAGATCCTAGCCCAGGCATGGCATTTAATGAATACTCTTGTCATTTTTCCACTTTTATGCTGGTAATTTGGCTGTCTCTGCATGCAGGTGGCTTACTACAAGCGGGTAACTAAGAGCCTTTCAGATCTCTTGACCCTGCCACATCCAGCCCCCAAATCTTAGAAACTGGTTCCAGTGTCTCCAGCAGCCCCATGGCATCAAAGGCAGCGCAGACACCCTCGTGAATTACCCAGCCTCGCATCAGAGGGGAGGAAACCATGCTGGCACGGCACTGTGCACGCTTACTATGAGGCTCATGGTGCTCCCTGGTGCTGCGTGGATTTATTTTGACATTGCACATTGGTCTCACACTGAGCAGCAGAAAGGGACAGTGTGAAAGGAGAAGATGCATCTTAGACAAGAAAATGAGACAAAATTTGTGGCCACATCGATCAGCCAGGTCAGCGTTGCCAGCAGAGATGGGCAACACCAGTGCTCTTTTAAAACAGCATGAACTTAAACCCGGCACAGCCCGTGTCTTCATTGTACGCTCCCTTGGATAGGCACGGCTGGCTCAGCTCTCCCGAGGTATTGACAGCTTTACAGGCAAAGGTTTGTCATTTCTCATTTGATCTTCTCCAGCCTCCCTACCTGGGGTACATTCTCCAACAATGTTCAGAGCACCGGTAAAAGGGGCTTTGCAATGGCACTAAATGCTTTTTATAGCTGCTTCAAAGCTATTCAGAAAAGTGATACTGGGAAGAACTTTCATCAGTATTACCATTATCTGTGCTTTGCTGTTCTTCCCCCAAATTGTTCAATTTCACAGCTATGTCTATTAGACGGAATCAAAAAGCAAGTGTGTATATTAGGCTGGCAAAACTGAAAATCCTTCTGCCACTTTCCCCGTAAGTTACCGTAACAGCTTTTACCTTCAGGAAATTCAGCCAGCTTTCTGATTTCAATTTAAGGGTCATGTTTTGTTCCAAGATACTTGCAAACAAATACTACTGAAGTAGAGGAATGAGGTGATAGCTAAAGGAAAGAATTCTAAAGGAAAGAATTTGCTGCCTAGGACTTGTTAATTAAAAGCAAATTAAATAGAAGTCTAATCTCAACAGAAATACTTGTTTTGAAACTCCAGTTGTTTTTTTTTTTAAAAAAAAAAAAAAAAACATTAATTTGAAATATGCTGGTAAGAGGTTTTATTCTCCTAAATCCAGCAAAACTGAATTCACTTACAAAGATGAAAGTGATCTATTGCCCTTGCTCAGCAGAGCAAGAAAATAAACAATAAGCAAAACAAATAAGCAGTCAGATGTTAAGTTCCTGCAGTGTTAGAAATGCAAGATGTCACTAGTACCAGGAAAAAAGGTTTAACACTTCTTTCATTGCACGCTCACAGTTATCCATACAGCAGAAAGGGATCCATGGCCATTCTTGGTGCAAAGATGAACAAACAAACAAAAAAAAATTACTTTCAGACTCTGTCCAGATAATTCAATCTCTAGCTTTTTGGGACAGAGACTCAGTGACACAGCAGGCTTGTGGCACACCAAGGCATTTCACCCCAGCTACTGTGAAGCTGGGCAGCCTTTTGTCATCTCATCCCCCCTTGACAAGGAAGCTCGAGACTCCCCTGCCCAGCCTCTTCTTCTTTGGGCACAAGGAAGGATTTAACCTCTTCCTTGTTGCAGCATACCTGAATTTATTCCAGAGTGTCTGACAAGATTTATATAAGCTTATTTGCTGACCAGCCTTATTAATGCTCGGACACAAAGATTTTGACTGCACCAAGCACGGGTGGGTACCCACTCCATTCTTACCTAGCCCAGGCATGCAGCCATTCTGTGGGGAAAACGCACACCTTCTGCTCTCATCCAAAACCCTGCTGGGAAAGATGTGTAACAAACACTTTGAGAGAAGTGACCTGGAGCAATTGACACCTTCCAGGATGTGCTGTAATTAGAGGGGAATGGGATCTGTTCCGTTGAGAGCACAGGAGTGGGACCAAGGTTTTCTGCATCACTGTGAGCCTTTCTTCATCTCTCCACACCAGCTTCCTCCCCTTAGGGAAGGGCACTCTACCCACCTGGGACACAGCGCTGTTACCAGTCCTGCCTGCTTCCCAGCCCCTGCTGTAAGAAGCAGTGAAAGAGCACACACAAGTTGTGCTTTACTTTGACTTGCAGTTTTCACATGCCCCTGCTGCTTCCCATCCCTGAAGTGCTGCATTTCTCTCCCCTCTAAAGCGGAGCCGATGGCTGCATTAATAGCCATGCCATTCTCCTGCAGGAGGCTCTGACAGCAAACCCCAGCAGACTCCTAGAGGGCAGAAGAAAACAAAGCTATATTGAATTTGATTAAGGGGCCAGAATAACCTTTGACAGAGCCACCTGAGGCAAGGAAGCAGACAGCTCTCCAGCTGAAAGCCAAAGCAAGTTTACTCACAGCCATAGGGACAGGGCTCCTCCCAGAGAAGCAGCAGCCTGGGCACATTGCTGTGTTGCAGCAGGCATACAAGGGATGGTCACAGCCCTCCGCTCACACAGGGGTGACTACTGAGCTTCCAGCTAGGAAGCAGGAAGGATTTGGTCTCTTGGGGTTTATTCACATCATTTAAGCTGAGCTTCTGCATAACACAGCTAGAAAACTCATCTCTGCATTGAGCACAGCAACTCAGTTCCTAAGCAGAGACCAAATGCCCTTCTGGAAAGGGTTGCAGAGGGATAGAGAAATCTGCAGGAATGCAGAAAACTAGATGTATGGAGGGCAGGCAAACCTCAGACCTCCTGAAGTTTTTTGCTGGAGCAGGAGAATAAGCAGGTTGAAGCCCAGTAGAATGAGGTGGTTAGCAATAAAGGACAGGAGATTTGGTCTTTGCATATCTTAGAGACATAACCTTGGTCCACGTTAGCAACCACCAAGTCCTTGCTATGCAGGTTTTAAGGAACATACATTGGGGAACTGAGCACAATAACACAGCTAGCACAACAGGGACCCCCCAGTACCTCATCAAGCAGAGCTGCCCAAGGCTAGCAGTCCGGTTCTGACAGAAGCCCACACCCTGAGCATAGCTCATGTCAGTGAGCTCAGTCCAATACCAAAGCAGGGAGCTGGTCCAGGGGCCAGTCAGGTCTGGTGAAGGCAACCATGGTCAGATGCCACCCAGCAACTTGGCAGGTCCACAGTGATGGGACAGAACCAAAGCCAGAGCATGATGGCAGATCATAGCCTGGAGCAACAGGCAGAGCTGAGCTGGACAGCAATACCATAACCAGGTAGGTTAGAAAAGACCTGTAAGAGCATCAAGCTTAACCATAAATCCATCACCCACCCCATAACTCAAAGAAGCAGTAAGGGACCCCAGGCTGAGCTTAAATAGAGCATTTGGGCCGTGGGTGTGGGGTGGTGACCACAGGTGAGGCCGGTCAGAGCAATTCGGGCCTACCGGTACCCTCAGGGCCTAGACAACATAAACCTTCCCCTTCACACAGCGAGGGGAGCTTCTATCCCTCACTGAGTAAGGTACTGTCTCTGGAAAGAATCCAGAGGTGGCTTGTGGGTTACACCTTTCCTTGTTAAACTGAGAAGCCTAATGTTGTCTTGAGAGGAACTCCTGGCACCTTAGCAGCTGGCTAAGCTGGAAGCAGGCAACCCCAGGGCACAGGGAGCAGCACGCACCTGAGGAGGGCTGGTTTCTGCTGCCTCTAAGGAGGGCCGTGCACTGTCTTATAGGGCCCACTGGCACTCCTACAGCTGTATTTCCACATGGTTTTATGGGACTGAAGCTCCTCAGCATTTCTCACACAGAGCAGTTATTTTTCAAGTCCCCCTGAGCACCAGATAAGCCATGAGAAACTTGGCAGCTCCCCTGGGTTCCCCCCCACAGTCCCACCTTGCCTTTAGTGAGAAGTGACCTGCAAGCTGAGCAGAAGGAAGCATAGCCTGCTTCCAAGGAGCTTTTGCTCTAAAGATGCATTGCTCAGCAGCCCCTCGAGGCTCCCTGAAGATGTTTAGTTATGGCCGAGGAGTGTGCTGGATGGCTGGAGTCATTGGCAGGCCAGTGCTCCATGATAATGGAGACATTAAATCAGTCATGGCAGCATGAACTGCATAATAGATGCAAAATACAGCAGAAGTCTGATCCAATTTTGGCTCTGCGTTGTTAAGTAGTAAAGTACCTCAGGAGATGGAAAAATACTGGGGAGTTCAGAGTGCATCCTCCCTGTAGCATGGCACAAGGGGTGGCTGTCCACTCACCTGTGACTGTAGATATACACCCTCTGTAATGATATTCCCATACTGTGTTCAGGGCTCCACAATGGCATGCTGGAATTCACCTAATTAGGTCAGCCGAGCTCAACAAAGACAGAGCCACAAGCGCCTGAAATGGCCCTCCTGGTTGAACTGCAGCTGGCTGGTGTGCTCTAGGACGGGGACATGACACTGTCCGAGACAACTGCTCCATCTGGAGCACGGTTGCACTGTGAAAGTCCTCCTCAACCAGCTTCTGGACAGCTCTTTAGTAAGCACACAGACGGACAGATCAAGTTCCAGCCAAGGTGTGGGAGAAACTGAAACAATGCTGGTCCAGAAATGCTGCATATGCTATTTTTTCCAAGTGGCTATGGCATTAATTTGGGGGGAAATGTGGTGTATTGAGTGTAGAACTTCCCCTACCCAGAACTTCCCCCAAATGGCAGCTGCCATTTGACAAGCGGACTGGGCAACAGCTGCTAGCACACAGGATACAACCCAGGACTTGCAGATAGAGCGTGGTGGTTTATGATCACAGTAAAGGCAGAAGCTATTGAGACTCCAGACCCTTTCAGGAGATACAAAAGGGCTTGCAAAAAGGAGGAGTTTCTGTCTCCTCCTTTTTTTTTTCAAGCTCACATACCCTCACATGAGTTCAGGCACATGCTCGTGTATGTACACATTGTGTATGTGTGTGTGTGTAAATAAATACATATATTCAGGATTGTACTCTGTCTAGCCAGAGTGCTCCATGCTGGGCTAAGGTCAAAAAGCATTTTAGGAGGTGCAGAGAGCCATGCTGTTCTCTCAGGGGTGTGCACACAGAATGTTCAAATTAAACTGGTTCAGGATCTGGCCCGTTATGTCCTTTTCAAACCAAGATGCTCTTCCATGCCTGTCTGACTCAGCATTTCCCAACAGCCACAGTCCCAAGGGGAGCGATGATGACTGGAAGGGACACTGCTGGCTTCACAGAGCTCTGTTTTGCAGGGAGCATCCTCATCACCTTCCTGGCTGAGACCAGGCACAGCCTGTTCTGGACAAACCTCACCTCCCCGAGACCTTGCTTTTGCCCCAGGTTGTCAGAGCGTGCGATGTTTGAATCTCAGCAGTGAGAAGTCAAGTGCTCAAGCTTGGCTAAAGCCAGGGTTGTCAGGGGAGCAGCTCCTTTTTTCACGAGAGCGTGGCTCGCCTTGCTGATCTCCAGAGCCCTGCAGTAAAATCCTTGCTGCACTCAGCTGGAACATGCCCCCGGGCAAGGCGGCCCCTGTTCAGAGCAGCATCTGTTTTCACCCCGTCTGAACCCCTGTCCAGAGCAGACACCTGATGCTGTCAACAGCCAAAGCTTGCTCCGGGGAACCTGAAAAGCTCAGTGGCCGTGAGAGGAGGAACATGCCTTCAGACTGGCATTAACACTCCACTGAGCGGCTGATGCCAACATTAGCAAGGGCGCAGCTGCAAGAATTCATTGCTCTGCTGGATGCTGGCAACACAAGGTGGAAAGGCAGAACTGCCTCTGCAGTGAAGATTCAAGATGAGGCAGGGTGAGAGAAGTGACAAACAAGTGACTGACAGCAGCATCTCTCTGCTGCCACAGCTTGCACCGTGCTTCAGGTGAGGTGGGGCCAGAGGACATGAGGCAGGAGTAAATTGTAGGACAAAACTGAAGGGTGGCTGTCATCAGCCCTGACCAGCAACAGGGCAAGGAGCTAGGAAAATCATCTGTTCCTGTGTATTCTCTCGTGGTTTACAGTAACATGCTTGGCCACGTGCTTAACTCTGGGACACTACATGAACAGCAGAGGGTTCATAAGGTTGCAAGTGTTCAGGAAGCATTTTGTATTTCTCCAGTGCAACACAAAGCCTTTCTCCTCCCACACCCAACCTTCATCCCCATGACACAAATCCAGTTGTTGGACAAGCTTGTGGCATCCCTCCTTACTGCTGGGTTTGCTGTCTCAGGGCCAGCTCTTTCTCCAGCAAGGTCTGTGGGTTCCCGTGGAGCTGGACACAGCTTCCAAGTGCTCGGGGTTGCTCTCCCCTGGGACTGCCTCTGTCCATGTCCTCTGGTGTTAGGAGGTGAGGCGCTGACAGTGCTGTGCCCACACCTCAAGAGCCACGCTGGCTTTAGGCAGGGCCTCACCCCGGGGCTCCAGGCACATGGCAGCACTGCCATCCCCAGCGCAGACCTGACCCATGCACACATCTGGGGGGCAAAGGGCGAGCTCAGGCAGGGAGCGCATGCCAGGAAAGTGACTCTGTGGGCTGCCTGCGGAAAGCCCTGGTAGACAGAGACCCAGTGGGAAGGGAAAAAAACAGCCAAAACAGTTAAACAAATACACAGGAGGGAGCTGGCAGACAGAAAAGGCAACATGCAGAGCCAGTTTCAGGCTGAGAGTCATGTGCTAAGCCCCCAGCAGGGTTCAAGCACAGCTAGCTCCCGAGTAACAACCAGGCTGAGAGGACACACACGCACATCACCATGACAAAACTCCACAATGCTGGCAGCCAGGGACATGTCTGCTTGGCCAGCACAGAATCGCAGCAGCCAGTTTACAAATTCTCTCCAGCAAAGGCAGGAGGAGGCTGGAGATGCTGTACAGTCCCCATGTCTAGCCAGGCAAAGCACATTCACTTCAGTAAGCCCTGGAGAGGGTTTACTGCTTCTCCCAGGCTGGAATCCAAGACGTAAGATCAAGGCTGTCTGACCCAAGACTGGGAAGAGGGAGATGTATGTTGTGATGGAACAGTCTCAAGGTGATAGCAACATTTATGGGACAGTCCCACAGGGGGATCAGAGCTCCAAGAGGCAGGCAGGATGGGGAAGGAGCCACTGCAGGCTGGCACTGGATGGGAATAGCAGCTTTCATGTGACTGTACTGTGGACAACCACATCCTGGTATCTATCCATGAGGATGTGCAATAGCTGAGACCAGCACCAGCAGGATTTCTCTCCCTCTCTTTGCCCAGGCAGCTCCTACTAACTTGAAGAGCAAACATAGGATGTGTTTGTACCCAGGCCCTAACACAGCAGCAAACTGCTGAGCAGCTGGTGCAGCCGGAGGGTGGTCAGTTATGCTCTTCCTTTTCCCCCTGTGGCTGCAGGAGTTTCCAAAAAAAAGGAGGAAAGACAAAAGGTATTGAAAAAAAGTGTATTTAAAAATGCACACAGCAAGAAAATTGCATGTGAATACTCAGCCCATCCCACCCTCCCTGAACACCTCCACCTCAGGGCTACTCCCCAGAACAGCACCCTCATCAAAGGGAGGGAGATGCTGTTCAGTTCAGGTGCCAGCACTCGGATCCAGCTGTAAATTCACATCTGCTGGCAGCTGTGCAGAGCTCACACCCAGTGAGGCAGGGGAAGACCCTTCCCTGCGGCTTCTGGATGCTGCCCCAGCGTGTTGGGAAGGCACTTCCACTGCACATTGAGGTCACCCCTAACACGAGAGCTGGTTATGTTTTATTTCATACCTTCCTCTGTGCCCTCCCCGTCCCTTGCACAAACCAAGCACAAGGTCAGCCCATGGGGGCACCTGGGGAAACGTCAAGTGTCAGGCACAGAGCTCTGGAGCCGAGAGGCTGACTGGTTCATGGAGAGTTGAAAGCAGTCTCAATTATCACCCAGCAGGTTGAGCAGTCACCAGAAATGGGAAAAGAGAATCCCCGAGTGCTTGCAATCCAAGGGACGTGGGTAAGGCAGCCGAATGTCTTTCAAATGCTCCTGTTTGTCCCTCCTGCAGATGAGCCCATTAACAACTAGGGACAAACAAACAGCAAACACGCCAGCTATGCGGCCAGCAATTCTCTTGCTGTTGGTCTCATCTACAAGGCGGAACAGTGAACAAAGTTGCTAAACGGACTTGGCTGGGCATTTAACGGACTTGGCTGGGCATTTAACTACTTAACTCTGTACTATTTACAAGGGCTTCAGCAGCTCAGCAGTTTCTTAATCCATAAGGCACAAAGCAAGCAAGAGAATGTGGAGCCAAGTCCCTCTGGATGGTGATGGCTGTAGCGTGCCCAGGTGGGCAGCAGCACGGAGGTTCCATCCTGCAGGAGCACACGGAGGGCGACGCTGCCAGCCTCAGAACTGCTGGACGATCAGCTTCCGCTTCACGTCCCGGCTGAACCTGTTCATCTTGAACACCTCGCTGTCGTAGAAGGTGGAGAGGTTGTGGATGTTGATCTGCCGGGCCTGGAAGGACAGAGCGGAGGAAGAGGTAAATGTTTGTTCAGAAAATAAATAAATAAATAAAAAGCACTATGTGGTTTTCCACAGCAGAGTCCTCACAAAATTGGACAGTCAGCAATCTCTGCTCTGCTCAGCGGGAACCAGAAGTGCAGTAGAGGGGGAGACTGCAGGTCAGGAGGAAGGAGCATTGGCAGAGCTGAGCGAAGAGAGGATGCTGGCTCAGCATCTGCCTGCTCTCAGCTTGTCCTTTTACTTCCACTAGAGGTAGAACATGACTATTATGCACAACTATTATCCAAAACTTCCCAGTCCTCGCTCCATGGGAGACAGTCTTGTAGGGTATCTCTGAGTGGGGATGGTCAAACAGGCAGCAGCCCACTGGTGGCTCTGGAAGGAGCAGTTACTCTCTTTGTTTGATGCAAGGACCAGAAAAACAGCAACCCAGGAATCGAGTACTGCTTTATTGGCAAGCAAGGTCAGTGCATTGCACAGAACAGCACGGAGTCAGGAGCGCAGCCCCTGCACCAGGAAGGGGACACATTAAGGAGAAGGCTAACCAAGGATGGTTTGCCAGTCCCTCAGGAGGGACTGGCAAAATCCGTACAAGCAGATTTTTCTACTCATTGTTTCCTCAGATGTGGGCACCAGGGAACTTGTATCCTCATTCACCTGCAAAGCACCAGCCTTACTGCAGAATTTACCACTCCAATCCCAAAGTTCTATGGGATGAGCATGAGAACCGAGGAGGAAGAACATAGCATTCCTAGAGACAGATGAGACTGTCCTGATTCTGGGCTGAATTGATCAACACCATTTTTTTCTGGTACATTGACTCAGGAAGTTACCTGTCTGACAGCACCTCTGGTTGAGAGCCAACCCCAGAGAAGGCTCGTTAGGATAATCCCATACCTTATCCACTAGATCCTTCTCTGGGACTTCTATGGTGTCTTGCTGGGCCCCATAGCGGTTCCTCTGGTACATCACCTGCTCTGCAACCAGCTGCTTCAGGATGAACAGCAGCAGCTCGTTGTTGTCTCGCTTGAATGAAAGGTAGCGGGAGAACGTCTGGCAGAAGAGGAGAGGAGATGAGCCAGGAGGGTCAGGAATCGAGTGCCGCACTGCAGGTCTCCCGTGCCCAACACAAACCAACCCCCTCCTCCCACAGGGCACAAGGGGAACCAAATGACACCACTGTCACCTGCACCTACTGTCTCCTTAGGGATTTCAGCCTTGCCAAGCGCTGCCACCTGCACATGCAGTTACAACACAGCCCTGTATCAGCCAAAATACTTCTCCACCAGCTGCTCTGATGCCCGTCCAAAATCTCTGGAGGGACTCCAGCAGCAACCCTGGAGCCTCCCAGGGGCTGAGAGAGCACGGCTGCAGTGGTGAGCTGCTCCCGGGGGAAGCAGCCCTTGAGGAAGGGTAGAGCAGCTTCTCTTAACCCAGACCACCCCGTGCCTGCACAGCAGATGCTCGTGCCCGGCTGGCTGTCTGCAGCCAGAGAGGCCACGAGTCGCCCAGACTGAGGGCAGGCACTCTGTGGACAGATGCCAGGGTGCAGCCGGCCAAGAGCTGTTCAGAGCCAGGCCCTGCCACGCAGAGAAAAGGGCAGGCTCTTGTGCATTGAGTCACAGTGTGGGCTGCAGTGGGGTTAACGGGCCCCTGAAGAGACCTAAAGATCCTGTGAAGAAACTGCCTGCCTGCTTGGCTCGATCACCTGGCAGTGGTAGCAGCAGGAGTGCTGGGCCACAACAGGAGGGAAGGTGTCAAAGGAGGCGACAACTGTGCTTTGGTACAGAGGCTCAGGGCACAGGCCAGGACTCATGTTCGTCCTCAGCCTTAAAAAACAGCGTTCCTAAGGGAGCCCCTACACGCCCCACCACTGACCAGCAAAGGGCAGTCATGTAGCAGTGCCTTCAGACTCAGGATACCCTTCACACAGACACGATGCCTGCCTGTGCAGGGCAGACCCTGGAGAAGCCTCTCCCCGCAGCCAGCACAACCAAGGGGGCTGCAGCCGAGCCCCCAGGGCCGGGGGTGCAGCTCCGGGCCCGGCTGGTGCCCACCTTGCGCATGCTCCGCATGACGCTGAACTTCTGCGTGTCGATGAAGCTCTCCAGCATCACGCGGATGGCCATGTTCACGTCGTCCTCCACCACGTAATCCCGCAGGTGCATGCGGGCGTGAGCCTCGGCCATCCGGATCATGGACTCAATGTGCCGCACCGTGATGGGGATGCTGCCGGTCGCCTGAGGAGGGGGAGGAAGGAGCAGCTCCTTATTAAAGGATAAAAGACATGGGGCAAGACACCACTCCTGGACCTTCAAGGATTGTCTCAGGCTGAGGAGGCGCTGCCACCTGCTGGCACATGCTGCACAGAGCGCTACAGGATCCTGTGTTCGGTATTTTAATTCAGCAGCGCGAGGGAATGCTTCATGGGGTCCCTCTTCACTAGTGTTTAGTAACCTTCCAGGAACATCAATTCCCAGCTACCTCCAGCAAGGCCCAGCTACCTCCAGCAAGGAGAAACAAGAAGCCAGGAAAAGAAATAAAAGGCTATTCTAAAAAAACATAAGTTTTCCCGAGGTCAAAAAATCCCCTTCTGACCTCAAAAAAATCCACTTGCACTTGAAGAGGATGAAATGAGCCTGAAAGATCCTACAGTCAGGAGAAAGATGTTTCTACACAGAACAGCTCCTTGTGATGTACCAGGAGCACATGTGGCTGAACAAATACAAACATCTTCTGAGGGCCTGCCAGACTGAGTCACAATACGAGGACTTTGCCCTGGCAGGAATTAATACATGTGTCCAGTCCATCAGCCTGTGGATCACCCACAGGCAAGCCTCTGCATTTAGATGAGGAATCGTCTGTTCAGCAGACACCGTAGTATGCGCCTGTCTCTCACAAAAAAAAGTGGCACAGACTCTTGTGACACGAATAGCTAGAATGTGTCAACATATGCTGGAGCAGCCACAGGCTGATTTACAATCTAGATGCATATTTCCTCCTCCCTTTTCCCAATATTCTTACCATAGACTCTTTCCTGAGGTCACTGTACATCCGGGCCACCTTGTCCTGGTCCATCTGGTTAAGCTTGGGGTGGACCTTCTCTTTGGCATAGACGATGTATTTCCTCAGGATCTCCTGGGGAATGGGTTCCACCCCGTATGTGTTGGGAAGAATAACCTCACTGGAGTCCCCGTTCACTGCCTCCTTGCTACCAGGGTGGTGCTTGATGTGGCTGCCAACAACAAACCGGGCAAGCATTTCGTCCTACAAGAGAGCAGTGGAGTAACAGAACTGAGGACACCCCCTCAGCAACTCTGTGAGCAACAGCAGCTGAGCATCCCAACAGCACTGTCACAAACTCAGACACACTACACCACTTGTACCTGCACAGGGTCCACCGTGTCTCTCACCACGCACAGGATATCGAAGCGAGAGATGATGGGCTCCGTCAGGTCTACGTTCTCTGAGAAAGTCAACGATGGGTCGTATCGACCACCTGGGGCACAGAGACAAACCTTCAAGTCAAACAGGGGCTTCAGGGCTGAAGCTTTGAGGCAAACACAGATCTCCTTTGCAGGAAGACATTATTGCTTGTGTGATTTCTGTTTGAGGCTGGAGAATGGGTCTCTGGTCTCTCAGCACTTACCTATGGGATTGGCAGCAGCAATAACAGTGCAGCGGGCTTGCAAGGATGTGACAATGCCTGCTTTGGAGATGGAAATGCTTTGCTGTTCCATGGCTTCATGGATGCTGGTCCTATCCTGGTCATTCATCTACAAGAAAGCAAGGATGATGTGAGGTGAACCAAAGTCTATACTCACTGCCTAACACACCAAGGAGAATTAGCTCGTGCAGGGTGCTCTGAAGAGACAGAAAACTGCACTGTGGACCAGCAAGGGCCTAAGTAAACCACAGGACACCCGGTCTGCTGGGAGATGACACCCCAAGTTACAGCATCTCCTCACCACAGAGGTTACAGCCAGGCCCTCCACAGCACAGCCTTCCCAGAGAGATGCAGCCAGGACTCACCTTGTCAAACTCATCGATCAGGCAGACACCTCTGTCAGCCAGCACGAGGGCTCCTGCTTCCAAAGTCCACTCCTTGCTGACCGGATGCCTCTGGACATAGGCTGTGAGACCCACGGCAGAAGCACCCTGGCCAGTGGTGAAGATGGCCCTGCTGGACACCTTCTCCACGTACTTTAGGAACTGTGACTTCGCAGTACCAGGGTCCCCGCACAGGAGCACATTGATGTCACCACGGACCTTGTGTTTGCCACCTAAAACAGTAATGAGACACACAGGCAGCTCAGTCCTCTGTGCATGGCTTAATAGCATCCCTGCCCTGACCACCACAAAGCTGAAGGGTAGGCAAAGTGTACACGGGGAAACCACCTCACAAGGAAGCTGAGGGAAAAACAAAACCAGCTTCGGATGCTGCCACGTTTTGTTACAGTTTAGAGCACAGAGAAGAACCAAAGTACTGAAGAGTCAAATACAGTGGGACTTGAGTGTTGGGAATCCAAAGCAGAGCTTCTCCCTTTCCATTGCAACAGCAGCTTTCTAAACACAAGTGTAAGGCAGCATTTCTAAGCCTGCTGAACACATTCTTCTAAGGAGATGATAAATCAAGACACCAAAAGATCAAACTTTTAAAGGAGCATCAAATATGACCTCCCAGAGACAGAGGGATAAAAACTTGCCCAGGTTTGCAGCAGGAGCTGGTTTTACTCTAGGTGTTTTTACTCCCACACTGGAATTTTCACTGTGATAAGAAGAGCCACTTTGGTCAGAGACATCTCTCAGCCTGTTACCTTGTCTGTCACCAAGACACACGGACAACTCCAACCACTCTCATTGCAACAGTGTGGACAAACCCATTTCTATTTGTTTCCAGCTGCGTGAAGCAGCCCCAAGCAACAGAAGTGACACTCACCTGGGTTTTTGGGCTCTCCACCAAACAGAGCTAAAGCCAACCCCCTCTTGATATCTTCATGCCCATAAATAGATGGGGCAATGCTGGCAAAAATCTGAAAGGAAAAGCAGAAGGGAGTTGCTTAGGGAATGTCCAGGCAGAAAGTGGCATGAAAACCATCACAAGTTGATCTGCGGTTGCCCTCGCAATACAGCTGTTTTCAAAGAGTCTTCTATTATCCACGGAGAGGGGGATTTTTCAAAGGTAACTACTCACCCAGAGTCCCCTAAAATTGCCTCAAAAAAAAAAAAAAAAAAAAAAAAAAAAGTGCTCCTGGAGCATGGGAGATTCCATAGTCCAGTGCTGGAAGCTGCCACCACTGCCTCCACACTCATGTTGTGCACAAAGCACACCACAGGAGCTGTTATCAGCTGTTGCAAAGCTGGAGACCTTGATCCAGTTTGAGACTTACTCACTGCACATGACAGTAGTTGGATGGGCTGTGCCGTACACGAATTGCCATCACAGTCACATATTACAACCAACTGGGTTGTTTTCTCAAGGGTATTCTGATAATAGGTTGATGCTAGACACTACTGATTTTAAAACAGTCCTGACTTAAACAAAGCTGCTCTACACACCAGGAGCTGCACCATCAATATAAAAACTATGTGACTAAGAGAACAGAGTGAAGTCCCTGTACTAGAGAACTTAAACCTGACTCAAGTGAGTTTGAACACACACCAACCCAGGAGCTTGTTTCTTTTTAATAGTGGATTCAGGCCTCAGCATGCAGAGAGAAGCAAAGCCAAGACCTCCGTCACAGCTTAGCTAAGTAATAACACCTCCTTAAGCAACATCCAGGCACTGGCCCCTCAAAATACTTTCTCTCCCCATATCCTGACAACAATGTGTGAGGAAATAACAGAGTCCAGCAGTGTCTGAGTGCCTCTCACCTTCACCTTCCAGCCCTGTCACGATGTGGAAGGCTCAGAGAAAGGTACAAACAGAAAATTCAACCCCCAAAAGCACAAGGGAAGTGTCATATCTGCTTCCCTCCTGTAACTCACATTCATCAAGAGCTCTCTCAGAACTACAGAGGACCAGAAGAGCATTCAGATAGGCCTGGGATTGCCGAAAGTTCCTCTAGCTAGTATTTGGCCAGCTGACACCTTCCATCACTTTCTGATCCAACTGCCAGGTGATGGCTGGCTCTCAGCAGGAAAAGAAGGGCTGTTTGAGGCAGACCCACCTTCTCTGCAATTTGCTCATCCTTGGACAGACCCACAAGCACTTTCACGTCCTCATCAGTCAGCTCCCCGATAGCCAGCTTGTTGTCCTTCTTGGTTATGTGGTTGGCCAGGATCACAGTCGCAAACACCGGGAACCCGTTGGCAGTGTTCAAGGAGCCATCGTAGTTGTTGTGGTAGATCCCTGTGAGCTCCTGAGAACCAGGAGATGGCGTATCAGTGTCTGCACAGTAAAAAACAGCCCCCCTTTTCCATTTTAAGATACCAGTCTTGAAAGCAGCTGCCCAAACACATCTGAGGACAATCTGTCCCTGCATCCCCTCTGACACAATTACTGATGTACCTGTCAGAGAATCTAGAAGTGTTCTGTGCTCACCCCATACTCGAGTTCAACAACATACTCACAATCTCATCCCCTGGCTTGCAGCTGTCGACCAGATCGGCAAGGAGGATGGCATCCTTGGAGCGGGGCAGCCTGCCAGCAGCTACCTTGCCAGGGCTCTCCTGGATTTTGATGCGCTGATAGTTCTGATAGACGGTCTGCAGCAACAAAATTAAAGTTACCCAGCACGTCTGGACAGCAACAGCACTGCTAATGTTTCTCAAACGCACCTCACTAAAAAGGTCCATTCAAAGATTTACTATATTTTGGGTAGAAAACTATGGGAAGATGGAGGCTGTGAGGAGCAGTTATACCCTGTGACAGACAACAGTGGTGGCAGGAAAGCTTTTTTCCCCCCACGTCTGACCACTGAGCTTCAGCTTCTGTGGTGTTTGTCCACCCCAGAGCAGCTCCTGGGAGGAAGACACTCTACTCTTGACAGTTGAAAATATTAAAGCAAAGAATAAAAACCAGAAGCTCCACATTAGTGATTGTTATAGTGTTTGCTACGACCCCCTTATTTCCTTAGCTGGTAGCTCTGGAAATACTGACCTAACCTGGAAAGGAAGAGACCTGGACAGCTTCTGTCTGCAAAACACCCACGACTTTTGATTGCTAAATCAGGCAGATTCAGGTTAACAACTCAAATAGAGAAGATCTATCTTCACAGTCCCCTATAGCAGTAGGCCCCTCTCACAGCACCAAGTCCCTTCAGAGGGTGAGATCCAAGGCAGGACAGGGAGGGACAGGCATGGCAGCAGCCAGGGCAAGACCAGCAGACAGCCCTGTGCCCGCATCTCTTACCTCTTCCATGTTGATTTCAAAGGGGCCAAGAGACTGACACTCTGGGCAGGAACCGGGCTTCACCTCCTGGTTCTGGGACTGGAAGAAGGGTCCCAGGATGAAGCTGCACTTCATGCAGTTGTATTTGACCATGCTGAGCTGAGGCAGGACCCCTGTGCAACTCGTCACCACTCCGCTGGTCCGGATCAACTGGTTCAAGTGCAGTTGCCTGAGGAAAGAGAGATGCTGGATGCCTGCAGGGCACCCCCAAGCACATTCCTGCTCCAAGGCACAACTGCCAAAGGCCTCCTAATAAAAACCTGCCAATAGGAGCTTTCTCCCAGGGTTTGTGTTTTACTTTTAGGGACACTGGAAGTTCATCCTTAATCTGACTTTTTCCTGTTATAAGCTTAGTCATTCTGTTGGACTTATCCAGAACTTTAGCTTGCAGACTAATTCTCCTGAGCACCCCAAAGCCTCCTGCAGGCCCTACAGCCACTGCTGGTGCTTCTGCTGCTCACCTGAGTGACCGCAACTCTTCCACCAGGGGGAGGTGGGAGATACGGACATGGATCTCCTGAGCAATACGATCATATTTGGGGTACATGGCCAACACCACTTCCTTGGCTGCTTCATCAAAGATCTTCAGCATTTCTGCTGGGGCCTCAGGCAGAAAGTAGGCAAGGACATGTTCCTGGGCAGCCAGATCCTCGTAGTTCACCACCAGGCTTTCTCTGTTTTCTGAAGAAAATGAAGGGATGGAATTATTTTCAACCTGCTGACTCCTCAAGGAATTTTCAAAAAGATAGCCACAACACACACGCCTGTTTCCTGCAAGATGCATCTCACAGATGTCTGCACCTTTCCTGAAAGGTGTGGATGGCAACAGTTTGAAAATGGATGGAAAGTCATTTTAAGTCATTTTTTCTGCCAAATTCTCCATGAGTACTAAACTTCCGATCATTCCTCTCCAGTTCAGCACAGGTTTTTCCCAGGCTGAGTGCTCCTGAGACTTGTAAGCCTCAGCCCGACACAACTCTCCCACAGACCTCCAAGAAACAGAATTAATAGAAGAAACAACTGAGCTGAATAGTTGGCAAAACCCTTCTCCTTCTGATGTTCCTGGGAAGGGACAAGACAAATATCTTTTATTTGCTAGCTCCGTAACAGTGACCCAGATCCAGTAATCCACCTTCTGGCTCAATGAAATTAAGAAATATGAATTGCAGTTACACGAGCTGTTCCTAGATGTGACACTTTCTGCTTTTAAAATTCATCAGTAACAGCCCTAATGATTGCTTCTGTCAGCGATTATTTAGAACACAATGCCGCAACACTGACGTGATTTTCAAAGTCACAGGCTCTGTTTGTGTCCCCTCTCTGGACAATCCAGACTCCAGTGTGAGAAAGAAACCAGCACAGACAGCAAGTCATTGTTGTCTCTTTCAGATCGCAGTCTTGCAGACCACTGTCTGCTGCCCCACATATTTCTTGCCAGCATTTCTAGGATATGAATATTAATGAACAGCAGATGTCAGGGGCCTTCTAATTAGTCAGTCAGAATCAAAAACGACAGTCACGATGTTTCCATTATTCATTTATCTCCATCAGCATCAGTTTCTTAAAGTGCTGACTTGATGTCTGAGACAAACAGGGCAGGCAGCAAAATACCCCCTGGGGGCTGGATCACTGAGAAGTACCACAGCCCACATAAAGAGAAGAGAGCCTGTGATCCCCCAGCCCTACCTTTGCACATGTCACTGATCCTCTCCTTGAAGACATTGTGCCCGTGGTCATCCACATGGGTCTTCAAGAAGTTCTTGAAGCGGTGGTAGATCTCAAGACGGGGAGCTGCCATGGAAACCCACTCCCTCACTGAGTGGCCCTTCATGTCTTCCAGGTTCTCGATGCTCTCGATCATGTCTTCATCCTCCTCCTCAATGCCATCGGCAGCCCGTTCGGCCAGCCGCCTCTTCCGCGAAGGACGGTCTTCGTCTTCATCGTCACTGTCTAAGGGTCAGGAAGACAAATTGTCAGGGTTGGGATTCCCACTCCTTGGGCCGGTCGTGGTCGGACTACACAGGCTGTGGAAGCAAAGAGGTTGGCACTTGGGATACAAACCTTGGGCCCTCCAAGTGCACAAAAGGCCCTCCCATCCAGCCTGCAGCAGTCTCTATAGAAACACTAACCCCAAACTCCACAGCATACGCTGGGTACAATCCCAAGCCCATGATCCAGGCCCAGGATCCTGACTTTGTTTCAGCAGCAGCTATATAACCAGGAGAACACACTGAATGAGATTTCGAGGAAGCCCAAATGAAAGGCATCATGTACAGGGGAGCCCAGCCAACCCCACAGCCTCAGATTTCACTGAGACCCCAAATACACTGGAGCTCCGGAGTCCTGCCTGTAATATATTCTGAGGGTGACAGACCAGCTCCCCCACCAGGGCCAGCTTACAGCCTGCTTACCGCACAGGGATCAGCAGCCTAGATGGTGAAGCTCGTCTCCACGTACCGTAAAGCAGCCCCCTCCTCATGCGGCCCATGCCCTGCTCCAGCTCCCGGTCTCGCTGCCTCATGACCCGCTCGGCAGCCTCCCGCTGGCTGGCCGTCAGCTCCTCCACATCTTCATCATCCAAGGCCAGGCCCTCTGCCTCGTAGACGTCCAGCTCTGGGATGGGGCGGTAGTCCCTAGCACAGACAGCACCGGATCAGCAGAAAGCATTTCTCCAGCTCCTCGCTGGGTACTGCTGCACAAGCGTCAGGACAGCAGGCTGAGCAGGCACACACGGAGAGATGCCCTGCGGTACCAAGAGCTCCAGCACCAGGTTACAAGTGCCAGCATTCAAGCCTTTGTATTGTAAAGTTCACCAGCTTGCTGGCAGGCCTAGCTGAGCAACAAAGCATTCAGATTTATGCCTGCAAGAGCAAGGAGCCAGGCTGGATGTGCATCCCATATCCAGCCAGATCCACGTTTATCCCCACTGGATGATGATGGCACGTTCCTCCCGGCTTGCAATTCGCTCTGTGCTTCCAGGACTTGCCCCACACCACGTCCTGCCCCTTCTCCCCTGCCAGCAGCTCTTCGAACCCACCAGCACAGCAGAGGCACCCACCCCAGCTGCGAGCTCCCATGGTGCTGGCTGCACCAATTAGCAAAAAGCCACCCCCAGCCCCCCAGAAGCCCTCTTCCCCCGGCTTCCTTACCTCTCCATCCCTTCCCCGATGAGCTCTTCCCCTTCTTCCTCCTCCTCGGGGAGCCCCTCGGTCCCCAGGAGCCCCTCGGACTCATCCTCGAAGGGGGGCAGGTCCCGGCCGGGGCTGGACGTGAAGGCATCGCCGCGGCGAGAGCTGCGCACCGGGCTGGTGGCCGCCGCCTGCGACTCGGAGGAGTCCTGCAAGGGGACAAGGGGGAGGGGGGGTTGAGAGCTGCGGGGGACCGGGGCACCCCTCTCCCCGCCACCGGGACAACCCCCCTCCCCGACACCGGGGCAGGAAAGGGGGGGCTCGGGGCTTCCAGAAGCCTCCCCGACGGCGGGTCGAGGGGGGGAGGCAAAAGGGGGGTAGCGGGTGGGCTGATAGGCAGTGGATTCCCCTTCCTGAAGGGGGGTAGATGGAAATAATTAGTGCTCCTCGCACAAGTTAACGGGGATACACGGGAATTTGGGGAGACCCACCCCCAGGTCGGCGGAGAAGAGCTCCGCGCCCACCCCCTGCCCCGAGCACCTCGGGGTGCCCCAAGCGACCACCCCTCCGCCGGCCCCAAAACCCAACCCCCAGACCCCGCAGGACGGTGACCGGGGAGGGGGGGGATCAAGGATCGGGGCTGGAAGCGGTGGCACCCCGAGTTCCCCCGGCCCGACCCCGGCCGCTCACCGCCATGGCTCCTTCCTGCCCCGCCGGGTTCCGCGCCAAGCGGCCCACGTGAGCGGCAAAAGCGCGCGAAACCTCATGAATAATGGATGAGCCCTGGGTCTGGTCACGCCCCCTATATGAATATGCATGAGGCCGCCGCCTGGGGACGTGTTTGGGGGGCACCGAGGTGGAGGGGGAGCCCCCCCCTGCACCCCCAGACCCAGCGTCGTCCTTATCCAGCTTCGTGCCAAAATTACGGGATATGGGGGCTGGTTCTAGTGCTTTTTGTGGTTTGGTTTTGGTTTGTTTTTTTGGCTTTTTGTTGTTTTTTTGGTACGAGTCCGTATCCGTATCTCCTAGCAGCAACTCGGCACAGGCTCTGGTGCCCTGTAGCAAAGAGGGGCACCTGTCCCACCGAAACTGGACGGGGAATTCAGAGAGACGCAGCGTGTCCACGGGCTGCTGCTCTGCAGGGATGCAAGGGGGTAAAATGCCCCGGCCACAGGCTTTTTCACAAGTGCAGGTGGTTTGGATTTTAGAGAGCTATTTTCTTCTCTGAAGTGTTTCGGACCAGTATTTAGTACCTGCACTCAGACGTGGGACAGAAACGCTAAAGAGCCAGCAGGAGCCCAAATGACCTGGCAACCCCAGGCCCAAAGGCCTCTTCCAGGAGCCGGTGGGACAATTCTGCCCCATGCAGCAAAGCAGAAGCAGCACGGCAGGAGCAGGACGGCAGCTCAGGATGGGCGGCTGGTGATTGCCCCTGCCCTGGGGCAGCCAAACAGGACAGTGGCTTGAAGGCTGGTGAGGTGGTGCTGCCTGGTGAGGCAGCCGAGAGCTGCTCTCACCACAGGGTGCCACTGTCCCTCTGGGTGCTGGATAGCCTGACAGCTTTTCTGTCTGTCCTTCCCAGAAGACCACATCCCACCTCCATGTTGGTGCCACGAGTGGTCCTGTGCTGGACCTGGGGTGCTCGGCCTCGTGGACGTTGGGCAGCTAAAAGCGCCGCTACAATCAGGCAGCCTTTGTGCTAGAGGCCGCAGACGGGTGTGCGAGAGGGCTGTGGAACCAGCAGGGCCTGCAGGCATGAAGGCTGCGGGTCAGGACATGGAGAAGCTCTGCTGTTACCCTCTCACAGCTGCCCAGCGCCCTTTGTGAGTCTGAAACACCAACCTCCCGGCAAAGCACACCATGAGGATTTTGCAAACTGGCGGCTTGCAGCACAGGGGGAGCTGTGGGACTGAGCTCAGAGCAGCCGGGCAGAGATGTACAGCCCAGCAAGAATCCTGTGGTGAAAATTCAGGTCTAGCTGTGGGCATCAGTAACTCTGAAACAACATGAGCACATCTGCCTCTGAAGTTGCTCAGCAGCTGAACGGCAAAACAGTTTCGGATGGGAAGTAATGTCCTGTCCAGGACATGTTGTAGGAGGTAAAGCACCAAGTGTCAGGGCCCTCAAGGTTATACCAAGGCACGCTAAGTATCACTTTTGTCTTGCTTCATCCTGGTAGTGCTGAGTGACAAAGCAAGGAACAATTGAGTGAGCCCTGCCACCTTTCTGCTCAGGTCTGGGGAAACGTCAGAGAGCAGCGGTTCTCAGCGTGCCGCGAGGAGATGGACCAGTCTGAGGTGGGAAGAGCAGAGCTGTTTGCACGCCACGTGTTTGGGCTGAAGGGCATGGCTCGTTAATGCAGGGAAACAAGAGTGGATTGCCCATCTCCATTTCAAGGAGGCAGCGAGGAAGACAGGATCTAAACTGTCATGGTCCTTGGGGTGGCACCCAGCACCCTTCTATTTGAGAGACAGTTTTTGGTGTCCTAAGGGCTGGGCTATAGCCTCAGAGTGAATCAGATGGAAAGAGCATGTGGATTGGAAGGCAAAATCTTTCCTTCTGACACAGTAATGTGGGAGGTAACACATTCAATTAGTTAGAGCCTGAGGCTAGAAGTGAGAAGATGCATCTTCTACTCCTGGCTCTGTTGCCAAGGCACTTTTTAGTCAGAAGCACTCCACCTCTCTTAGAATAGAGGTGTCCCTTCTGTAACTCAGAGACGTTGGGGCCTGCTGAGCCTTAGAGTTTGGATCCATAAACAGAACGTGCCAAGATATTGCAACATATCATTAACCTGAACGACAATGTGAGACGGGCAAGCTGAGGACCGGCTGCTCCAGGTGTCATTCCAGTGGCATGACACGAGCATAAAAACCTGGTTCAACCTGGTAGAAAAACAGAGGAATGGGGCTGAGGCAGGCACCAGAGTCCAGGGCGCATCCCGTCCCTTCCACGAGGTTTGCTGCAGTGAAGCGGGTAATTTAAACCTGAGAAGAGGACCAAGCAGACTTATGTGAGAAAGGTGCAAGTGTGGGGTGGTCCTGAAATAACTCCATGCTTGCTGTTGCCTAGAGCAGGTCATGCAAACTTTTCCAATACAGGGATTCTAAAGAGGTATTGACTGTGTACAGCAAAGTTCAATGCAGCCAAGGCCTTGCATTCCTGCAGAAGCAATCCCTAGAGCCCCAGGTGAACCACAGATAGAAAAACCACGTCAGTTTAACCTCCAGTCTTTGAAGTGACTCAGGTAAGAGGCATCCATCCTCCTTGAAACTGGGATCACAGTCAGACGGCTCTTACTGCCAAGAGTGACCTGCTGATATTTAGCCAGCTATTTAACTTCCTTGTTAAATCTTGCCTCATTTCTCCCAGCTATGCTCCTATTTGCCATACTGAACATCTTTTCTCACCAACTGCTGTTTGCACCTCCCAGTCCTGCTAATGAATTTTCCTATTCCCCTTCTGCTGCTGTTGTCCTAACTACACCGAGCTAGTTCAGCTTCAAACGTTCCTTAAAAGCCAAACTCTCCAGCTCGTTAATCATTCTCTCCTACAGGGTGTTGATTACAGCATCCGGGTCACGGAATAAAATTATTAACTCCCCTGCTTTTAATAAACAATTCCTCTATTGAGGCAGCCTAAAATCCTCGCTCCCAGTCCTGGAGGCGCACACTAATGCAGGTGCTGGATCACACGAGCGCCCATGGTCACATCTGTGCTCTCGGGAGCAGGGTGTGACGCTGCCTTGCCTGGGATGCCCTGGAAAACACGAATCGGGTGGCACAGCCCGGAGCCTGCTGCCAGCGCTGAGGGCACGGCCATCGCTCCACAGGCTCAAGGAAGCCGTTTCCCTGCCCAAGCAGAGCAGTGTTGGGGCTGTTGGTGCCAGCTGGTCCTGAGGGCAGCGTGAGGGCCCCGCGGGCAGGGGACGCCTGCTGGAGGTGCGAGGGCAGGCTGCGGGGCACTGGTGTCCCCTGGGGAGATGGCGAGCGCCTGCAGCATGGCCCTGGGGAATGGGAGGTGTGGGGGGAATATAGCCTGGGTAGACCTGGCCGCCGGCACTCAGCGCCTTTAAACCGCAGCGTGCCCGCCCTCCGAGTCCCGCCTCCCCCCGCTCCCTATTGGCTGTCCCCGCTATTTCTTTCTGCCTCTCCATCCCCACCTGCCTCCCGATTGGCCTTTGCCCTCCCCCGCTGAGGGACCATCTCTCAATAGCTCCCCCCCGAGCCCAGCCGAAAAGGCTCCGGCCTGGTAGCCGCGCCTTGCTCCAGCCTCCCTTCAGCGACGCTCCCCGGCGGGGCCGGGGCCTGGTGGGGCTGGGCCGGGCCGGGCCGGGCCCCGCGGCTGAGGGGAGGCCGGGTAGGAGCGGGGGGGGGGGCCGGCGGGGCCTGCCCGGGGGGCTCCGGGTGACGGGAGAGGACCCGAGCCTGGAGCCTGGCTGCCGAGCGGGGCGCTCTGGGGGTGGCGGGGCTGCTTCGGCGTCTGCCCCCTTCTGTGGGGGCTTTCGGCCCGCGGGGGCTGGAGCAGGGGCGGGTGTGGGGGGGAGATGTGGGCCGGGGGGAGCAGGGCGCCGGGGCTGCCTCCTGCGGGGTCCTGCAGGGGCTGCGACTCAACCGTAGCTGTTTGGGCTAACAGTGAGGTATGAAAAGCTGTCTTTTAAGAATAGGAAAAAAAGCTTTTTTTGGCCTTTTTTCTACTTATTTTTCTTTTTGTAAACCTTGAAGCTGTTGAGGTGACAGTTAAATTTAAGCAGGACTCGGCGGGCAGCTCCCAGCTGCACAGCCCCAGTCCCAGGGCGCAGTCCCCACCCGGGCTCTGTGCTCCCAGCGCTGTTTTCAGAAGGAAGCCGAGCGGTGGCTTCTGTCAGAGCCAAGGCTCGGGTGGGTGCGCGGTTCGGCTCTGTGTGGCTGGGCTCTGAGCGCAGGCACCTGCCGGGGACGTGAGCCCCAAATCTTCCAGAGCTCCGATAGCATTGGTGTCAGCAGCCAGAAAGCCAGACCCGCTCGGGGAGAGGCAGGCACCTGCCCCAAAGGTGCCCGGTGCCCTGTCTCAGTGACCCTACAAGGGATCTCCGTGTTTTCTCCCCAAATAACGCTGGGGATGCCAGTGCCTGGGCAGAGCAGCAGGACTCAGCCAAGTCGGGCTGTCCGTAGAGGACCGTTTTGTTTTGGTTCCTGTCTGGCAGATAGGGCAGCCCGTCAGGAGGCCGTGGCTGTGGCACCGGGCTCCTTTCATGTGGCCGGGGCTGACTTCAGCCCCCGTGCGTGGGCCGGGCTGGATTGCAGCGGGGCTGCCCGGGCAGCAGGGTGCGGTGAGTGATGTCTGGGATATGCTCAGCTGACTGCGTTTATTTCGAGGGTTTGGAGAGTCTGCTACAGGGAGCAGTGCTGCTGGGGATCGCAAAGCCTTGCCCGATCCCTGCCATCAGTTCCCGGCCCCATTGCTGTAGGGTTTTTGCTGGTGACTTCCACCAGATCAGGGCAGACTGAAGCGTGAGGATGGTGCTGTCTGGCTGAGGGCTTTGGCCGCCCCTTGCAGTGCTCTGGGCGTCCCGTTGCTCTGCCTCTGTACGTATCCTGCCTTGGGAAGAGGAGCAGGATCCTAGTACCAGGTCACGGTGAGCAGCCTGGCACAGCGGTAAGCTCAGTTCTGCTTTGCCCTTTGAAACTTGTGATGGGAGCTGGCTGCTAGACGTGGCCAACCCCTCTCCTTATCAGCAGCTCGCTGCTGTTACGTGATAGTGGTGGAGTCTAGGGGAAAAGAATTGGAGCCTGTTTGTTCGTTTTTATAAGAGCACATTAGTTCCCATGTAGTTCTTCTGCAGCCTTTTACTTAAGCTCTTTTCAATGGGACAAGCAGATCAAATCTTTGTCCCAGAAACATTATTAGAGGGTGTGATGGTTCACAGCTGATGATGTTATTCTACCAATGCTCTGTGAGGTTTTTCTCTACCCTTTCCAAGCCTTTTTAAAGCAAGTAGAATTTCTTCTGCGTTGGCAAATGTGAACGTATTTGTCCTTGCTGCTACTGAGACACAGAGGTCAGGGAAGTGTTTCAGAGGAGGAGAAAGGAGCACAATTATTTAGAGAAAATCATTCTCAACGGTGTTGATTTAGAAGAGTGAGGAAGCGGAGGGGAGAGAGGACACTTTTGGAGAGGTCTGCCGGGTGAAGGTTGTGTGCTGGAACCTCCCCTAGAACTAGGGCTTGTTGGCACGCACGTTGCCACCTCAGCACGCAGTTGATCTTTCCAGGTCTGTGTGTCTTTGTTCCATGTGACGTCCCTTGTGCAGCACAGCACATGGCAGTCGCGAAAGCAAATCCCATTTCAAAGTCTCTGTCAGCAGGGGTGAATCAAAGGGAGGGTCTGTCAGCTGGGAGTGACTCCTCAGAAGACCTCGGAAGAGCCTCAGCGCTGAAGACAGGTTTGTGGCCACAGTCCTGAGTGGTCTGTGGGGAAGGTGCTCCCGAGCACCTCGTGAATTGCCTGACAGATGACACAGGGCTGTGCTGATTCTTCCCGACCGGTGAGTCACCCAGCATCTACCAGGGAAGCTACCTGCTGACTCCTGTCATTCAGGCTGCTGGTTCTGCTGTGCCAGCCAGGGCTAAATTCAAACTGGGAGAATTTTTCTGAGGTGAATCCTGGATTAACTATAGCACACAGACTACTAGAGGGCTATCTCTGGCAGCACACATCTCTAAGAGGGCAGTTGGTCGTGGTTTTCTGGATCTGTCAGCGGTGACCACATCTCTGGGGAGTGCCAGGAGAGGTGACAGGACTCCGTGGTTGCGTTCAGCTCCTAGGCAGTGTATTAACAGTGAGGGCTGCTGTTATGGGGTATGAAGAAGAGAGGATCTGTGTAAGGTGACACTGAATCAGGAACAGCTCAAAACTCTAATCCTGCTTTACAGTACTGTGTGCCAGCATCCACTCAAGCTTCCAAGATGATTGTGGAACCAAGCGAATGATAAACTACTGTTGCTTCTGCTGCTGTGACGCTTAGCAAAGCCACTGGCATGGGTGCGAAGCATGCGGGATTTCATGGATAGTGGAGCAGAATAATGGAGCAGTGTAGGGCCTGGTGGACAGAAGGATGGGAGAAAACATGAATGTTCTCTCCAGAAAGGCAACTCAGAAAGTTTCAGCAGGAGATGGGAAGCCCTGTCTTACCATTTTTTGCAGGTGAAGTGTAAGGTAGGGCAGGCAAAAGAACTGAGCTCCACAACTCCTGTGATTCTGACTGTGTAGCTCTCTGCTGCCAGAGAGTTTGGCCTTAGGAAACTCATCGGGTAGGACTGCACCCAGTCCTGGGTTTGTCAACTGCCAGTTTGCACAGATGCTGCTCTGTGTTTGAGAGGTGCGATGTGACAGCAGAGTTTGTCTCTGTCTGAGGATGCCATGCGTTGCTGCCGAGTCTTGATTTCTTCTATGAACCTGCCAAAGCTCAAATCACAAAATTACTCCAGCTTAGTATTCCACTGTGTTGAAGGTGCGTGTTGCTCTGATACAAGATCCTGGTTTTACACCGAGTGCCCTAATGGCTGTGTGCAGGGCAGGTGGTGTTTGTTCTGTTGTGTAATGCAGTCCTTCTGATGACGGTAATTTATGGAACAAGCAGGAAGCAGTTGTCCAGGGGCCTAATGGAAGGGATGTGCTTTTTTAGCTCTGAATCACAACTAATTTAATGTTCCTTTTTCTCTGCTGTTGTTGTCCTGTGCTGTGCTTGACCTGGACCAGAAAGAAGGCAGGATGCTCCAGTCCATGATGTCTGTGATGAGATTCTCTGTGTCTGACAACATCACACACTCTACTGCCCTGGTGACAGCACTAGATAATGTGACAACTTTGTCCCCAAAAACAATGCAGGTGATCAATGACACCAACATCACTGTGCCACACAAGTGCCTCCTGTTGCTCTATGAGGACATTGGGAAATCCAGGTGAGAAGGAGAAAATGGGATCACAGTCTGACCCTGGGCCAAGGGAAAGAGCTTTTCTTCTCAGAGTTTGGGAGAGAAGGGACTGGGGCTAGTACCTTGCCTTCTGGATGCTGAAGAACAGGAAAAAAAATGTTTTATTTACTTTTTGCAGAGTCCGCTACTGGGATCTTTTGCTCCTGGTTCCCAATGTGCTTTTCTTTATGTTTCTTCTCTGGAAGCTGCCCTCTGCCAGGGCCAAAATCCGGGTCACTTCCAGCCCAATCTTCACCACATTCTACATACTAGTGAGTACCACTGTGTGCTTTTGAACTGCTTGAAGGAGTGTTTTTTATTACCACTCATGAACAGTATCACCAAAGCAGTGGAGAGAGAGAGAGAGCCTAGACCAAATTACACAGGGATGAAACTTATTTTTAGTTGGAGGTATATTACCAGGAGTAGACACTATTTCACTATTGAACTGCATCTTTCAGATTCTGGGAATGTCTGTATCTGGATATGGGTGGTTTCTGTTCTGTGGTGACTTATTTTCCTTCATTTGTTAATTTGTTGTCTTGTGATGTAGCATCTTATATTCTCCTTCCTCCTTACAGTAAGTCATGTGATGTGAAACTTTCTTCTGACTGAGGTAGTGAAAGTGAAACCCTGGAGAATAATTTTTGTTTCCCTCGTTGGAAAGCTTGGTCATCTAGTGTAGAAAACAGCAATGTGACATGGTTCTGGTTAGTCTGGGAATGTGGCAACCTTACCCAGTTAGTTTTTCCCATCATATCAAAGTGGCTGCTTGATGATATTCCTGTTATTACCTAAGATGGAAACATAACATAGGCAATACAGTCCCAGTTCTCAAACAGGCAAGATCTCATGTTCCCTTCTCCCCAATTCAGAAAAGCACAGGCAACTTCTGATCACGCTCACATGTGCTGATCTCTGAACATCAGTCCTACTAAGTGATGCTGCTCACAGGGCATTGTAAATGCAGCTAGGAACCTGCTTGGATTTGTGTGAAATGTCATTCAGAAGCTTGATCCTAGGTGTCCTTTGAGACCCTGGCTTGCCTCCAAGCGGCATGATGTGCCTGCTCTTTCTCAGTGAGATTAGTACAGGCTGTGTAAATAAATGGGTGTTTGAACTGGGCTAGATGGGAGGCGTCCTGCAGGCAGCATACGGGTACTGGCATGGCAAAACCCATAGTGCATCAAAACAGAATGTAAGCTGGTAGCCTCAGCTGAATCTTTGGTGAGAAGTCTTACAGCTCCTACAGGTGCGAGGTGTGGGCACTGGACTCATGCAAAGTTTTGGGTAATCAGGACTATACCCAAATGCTCCAACTTTAAAAAAAAAAAAAAAAATGTTACTAGCTATTTCCAGCCTGGATTTAAGTCTTCCGTTCCGTTTCCAGTAACGTGGAGGGGTCAGCAAGAAGTTAATTCCAAAGGCTTTGAAAAGTAAAACTGAGAAACCCAAGGAAAGAAAAAAGTCATCTGACTGTGTGCTGTCAGCTTCTTCAAAACAGAGTGAGAAGTAGAACGTGATGAAACAGCCTTAGAGAAAAGTGCTTTTCACTCAGTTTGATCTTCTGGATTTTGTTTTGGGGAGATGAGGATGTTAAGTGTGTTCTGTGAGGATTTCCTTTCAAATGGCTGTTTGACACATTTTGAAGGAATGCTTTCTTGTGGAGTCAGTGATTAAAGCTAAATTAATAGCTTTGGAAGGGTCTCTGCCTTCTTAGAGAGGAAACAAAAAGGGTGTGTTTTCCTCTCTGAGTAGTTGCTGCTCCAGAACACGTTATATTCAGGGACCCTTCTGTTTTTGTTAGTGTTTTGTCTTCAATTTTTGACCCCAGAAGGAAATGTCACATTATTGCTCTGTGCAGTTGCATCCCCTCTTCCTCTAAGGAGGAAGCAACCTGCAGTAGGTGACTTACTGGTTGTTTCCATTCTCCATCCATCTTGGAATCAGCTTGGACTTCCCATTTTGTGGTAGATGTAGTTGTCTCATACCTTCATCATTTGTCTAAATTAGCCTTTGACTTGGAGAATTTAACTGAAAAAATCTATCTTCTCAGAGGGTAAGACTGCTCAGCAGAGGGTAGATAAATCCAACTGAGGTCTTAATTGCAGAGTATGGCTGTGACAGCACAGGGGCTGGCAAATTAGCCTTGCTGTGCTCTGTGTTGCCATGCTTAAATGGTGCATGAGCTGACTCAGGTACCTTGATGTTGCTCTGTGTGCTGGGATAACATGATTTAAAGCTGTTGGCTGCGTTGACTTACCTTCTGCATTCCTGAGTGTTGCCAGTGTTGAGGGAAAGAACTGTGGATTTCAACTTTATCGTGGATCTGAGGTGTGGTAGTTGGTATGAAGTGGCTTCTGTTATCTGATGCCATTGGTTTGTTCAGTCATACCAAGCACTTCAGCTTTTAACTTGGAGGGCTTTATTTTGTCTGACCTTTCTCCTGCCCAGCCTCAGCAGACCGAAGGGTGGGAAGGCCTACATTATAAAAGCACGGTTGTAAAGGAGTGGATGAGGTTCTTCAGAACTGTTTAATCTGACAGTTGAGAAAATATGCACCTTCATAAATTCGAAGCCAGTACCCCCACGCCTGACAAGCCTGAGGAATTTTCTGCAGGAAATTAAATTGAATCTATTACGTGGAGTTCTCAGTACACGTTATCAGGCTTCGAAGCTGACTTGGGAACAATATGCCAAAAGGGTGTCTGGTTACTGCTCCATGTGTGCCTTTTGACATGAGCTTATTTTTGATATCTCTTCATGTAGGTGTTTGTGGTGGCTTTGGTTGGTATCGCCCGTGCTGTTGTCTCCATGACTGTGAGTGCCTCTGATGCTGCCACAGTTGCTGATAAGGTAGGTACAGTACGCATTTTAGAGGCTCCGCTTCATGCGGGTCTGGGCACAGCATTCTGCTACTGCTTCCCTTTTACTTGCATGCAAGAAGAATGTGTTTTTGTTTGCACTACTCACAGCTTATGTGGGCTACGGAATCCTATTCTGATAGCTGTATCTAATAGATCACAAGAGCCAGGGCTGTAAAACAATGGACTTCCTAAATTAGACACAAACAGTGGCAGTTAAACTTTCCTGCAGATGGAAAGCTGTGCTTTGCAAGAGCTAAACAAACACTTGGATACCCTTAGTGGATAGGCAATACCTGGCCTTTGTTGCTCTTGCTATATTTGAAGGGCTCTTGGAAAAATACTGAAGTCTTTTGTGTTGAAAGCAAATAAAACAGAATTCCCTTTTTGTCCTGGTATCTGAATGTCCTTGCAGTTTCTCTGAGCAGAGGGTGAACCCTTAGCAAACAGGAAATAGCTTTGTACGTGCTGTTCCTTTGTAATCATTTGACTTGCAACAGAATATTACCTAAAACAGAAAAAAAAACCTCTGCTGCTTGAGCTGTTGGACGAAGAAGGGCTGCCCAGAGTACAGGTCTTCTACCGTTATTCTCTGGGATCAGTGTGATTCTCTTGCTTTCCCCTTAAAAGCATTTTAAGGCATTGCTTGTTGTGAGTAGCTGGAAGTTTGTAGCACTTTCATTCACCTCTGTTGAACAGATGTATGTCCAGGACTGGAATAATGAGAAGAGGTGAGAAGGTGCTTTCACCTTGCTGAGAAGTCGTGCAGGAAGACAGACATTTGGTTAATTTTTCCTGTGGGCTCATGTTCTAATATGTCTTCTGGTTCTATTTTTTCTCATATGCACATATATTTTTCTCGTGTATATGTGCACATACATGAGGGAGAACATCTCAGAAACTATAAATATATTGTCTGGGATGTCTTACCGCATGCCTCTTAAAATACTGTGTATATTCAAGGGTACCAGTGCTCAGAAAAAAGGGATAAATAAGCCAGAATCAGGGTTCTTGTCCTAAGTGTGGCCCTGGCTTATTGTATGACTTTCTGGAAAGTCACTTCACCTGCTTTTTGTCTGATCTTGTTTCACCAAATGAAGCCTGGGAATTAAAAATGACAAGCTGAAAGCTATTCAGTTATAGAGTTAATATACTCTGGATTTGGGGACGAAAATCCAGACCTCCTCCTTGGAGGGGGACATACTACTGAATTTATTCAGTTATAACGTTACTGCAGGATTTTCTGCTTTAAGAACTGGCCCTGTTTGATGTTGCACTTCTAAGATCATCTTGGGTTGTTGCTTCTTGAGAGTACAGCAGAAAGTGCATTTCCATGACGAATGACAGATCCGCAAACGGTGGCCACTCTGTCTCTCTGCAGGCAAGCTGTTTGCTTTCTCTCACACAACTGTTCTGTTCAGATAGGATCAGACCTTGGGACAAGCATAAAATTAGCATCCCTACAAAGCACGAGGAAGGTTTGTAGAAATGACCTGTTCCATTCAGAGGCAGCTATCCCCTGGAGCAGAGAATGGAGTTTTGCTGTATTAACTTCTAACTGGTTCCTGGCTCCTTCTAATCATGTTTGTCTGGTTTCTGTTATCCCTCAGATCCTGTGGGAGATCACAAGGTTCTTCCTTCTGGCGATTGAGCTGAGCGTGGTGATTCTAGGCCTTGCCTTTGGTATGTCCCAGGAGTTTGAGTGCTTTGAATGTTCCCTATTCCCTTTCTTTTCACAGATGCTGTATTTGTAAGCTTGTAGAAATGCTAATCCTACAAAGTTAAAGGGTTCCAGAATAAAGACAGAGGAAAAATTAGTTTGTTAGAAATTGCTGAAAGCCTGATTACGTTCATGATTCTATGGCTAGTACCATTGCAAGATTTATTTGTGCTTTGTGTATGTATGTGGTGAAGGAGTGTACAGCTTCGGTGAAGACCTTTATGCAAAGATTAACTGTCTGATCTTTGCTTAAATCGCTTTTTATTTAAAGAAGATGGTTACTTCTGGGGGTCCTTCTGTCTCCTTCCCACCTTGGTTAGTTTGAGTCCATCCTGGCTTCATTCAGTCCATTCAGCTGTACTTGTAGTCTGTCACTCTACTTGCAGCTGTACAAGTAAAAACACTATTTGAAGCACCTCTTGCTGTGGGTGAAAGGTGGGGGAGAGGGTAGCCATCTCCATCACATCAGCCATTAAAGCATCTGAGCACTGCCTCTTTCCTCTTTGGTGGGGTTATAGAATAATTTAGGTTAGAAGGAGCTTATGGAGATTGACTGCTCCAACATATTTCAGTGCAAATCTTTCTAAATTACGCAAGACCTTCTCCCATCCTCTAATCCAGTCTCCCATCAACATTTTTCCTGGGAATAAATTAAAACCTGTCCATGGTGATGATAATAGAATCATTCCTGATTTTTGTTTGTAATCCAAGTGACAGGACTGGGTTCCTCACTGTATGTTAGTGTGGGCAGGAGGAAGCAATTAAAAACCTGTTATTCTACAAGTATTACTTTGCCTCTGAAAGGCTCAGCTCTCCAAATGGGAGCAGTTGACAGGGGTTAAGCAAGCTTTAAACTTCCCTTGAAGGCCTGTGGAAATAAGTTTTCTTTAATTGGTTTTGGAGAGGACTGATTTCTAGCAGGGATGGGATTGCAATCTGAGTCACTTCTGTATTCCTTAACTCCAGGTCATCTGGAGAGCAAGTCGAGTGTGAAACGCGTTCTGGCAATCACTACAGTGCTGTCTCTGGCATATTCTGTCACCCAGGTGAGTACATCAGAGCAGAAGAGTTAGCCTTTGCAAAAGGGGTGACTTGCCATGGAGTTTGTTAGGTGTGGGATTCCTGGAATGTGCAGGAAGCGGCAGCTTTGCTCTCTGGATAAAGTTTTGGGGGAACACTGGGTGCTTGTGGTGGAGGATGAAGCTCCCGAGAGCACATGCTAGACCCAATCACCCTGTTGTCTCCATGGTGGGAATACCTCAGTCAAGGTCAAGAAATGAGATGGATTGCCTTGTTCATTGAATCTTGGAACAGGAGTGAGTGTTTTTCACATCTGAGCCACAGATTTTGGGTCTAGCCTTAAGTACAATCAAAACTAGATGGAGACAACCAAAGTGCCCTTGTCAGTACGGGCTGTGCACTGTGACTCTTGTCTCTTTGAGAGATGAGAGCTCTTGCATCCCTTCAAATGAGCAGCTGGCTTGCTAGCTTGGTTATTAGCTGTGTCTCCCTCTCTCTGGACAATGCAGTGTGTGTCTGGGTTTATTTTTCTCATTGATGTGTAAGTGCTCAGCTCTGCGCCTCTATTTGGGGCGGCACCAGAACAACACACAGAACATTGTTCAGTGATCAGGCCCTGGTGTGTGGAGGCAGTGAACTGATCATTACCACATGATATCCTGGAGGAGCCTGATTAAGTATCAGGTGTTTGAGAACCGTATCAGAGGCTGATAATGCTTACAAATTCTTTTCTCTCTCCACTGTCTGTATGGTAGCTCCTGTTCATATCATTTCTCAGGGATTCAAGTGAAGAAGACAGTCTCCTTTCCTAACTCCTGCACAAGTGCAGGCATTTATATTCTGGATGTTGCAGCAGGAAAGGTGTACTTCAGAGATGGAAATAGGAGTGGAACTGTTTCAAATAGCTGGCTGCTTGAAACCACTCTCCTCCCTTCCTTCAGTCTCTTCTCTGGAATGTCACTGATGCTGTTTCCCTTTAGATGCTGATTCTTGCCACCTTTTTTTCCTATCACTTGTTTTCTATTTTTTTTCCTGTTCCGGATGAACATAACTTGGCCTAAGCAGGGTAGCAGTTAGGTCTTAGGTGTGGTAGAGACAACTGTTAACTGAACTTTCAACAGTCTTGTTTATACACACACCTACTGTAGTGAGGATGCTGACGGTCCTAGTATAGTGATGGTGTCACTTCTCTCCTAGGGGACCTTGGAAATCCTGTACCCTGATGCCCACCTCTCAGCAGAAGACTTCAACATCTATGGTCATGGAGGGAGACACTTCTGGCTTGCCAGCTCCTGTTTCTTCTTTCTGGTAAGTATGAGGCACATGTTATGCACTCTGACAGCCTCTTTATAATTTATGAATGGAGCAGGGAGGAAGATTAGAGCGTAATAAGGTCCTAGGCCACCTCCTGCCTGATACAGTGCAGCATGATGCTTTTCATGAGACAGGGAAGCTGAAGCAAAAAAGTTTGTGTAAGCTGTGGCAACTGAATCTGAGCTGAGCTCAGATGTTCTTTGCTCCCTTGTTTCTCGGTGACCGGACTTTGTGTGCTGATGGGGTGAGGTGTGGAGCCCTCACATGTACTCTGGTTTTAATGTCAGGGAGCTGTGACCCTGGCCTGAGACATGTAGGAAGTGTGTGACACTACTCACTGCCTCTGTGAGGCCTCCTGAGTTCAGCTGCCGAGCAGCCATGGAACAGTTATTTCTTTGTCTCAACAGGTCTATTCCTTCGTGGTGATTCTTCCAAAAACTCCTCTTAAGGACCGGATTTCTCTGCCTTGTAAGTGATTGTAGTGGGTTCCATCGTACTGCTGGGGACAGCATCATGATAATACATAGGTGGGAATAAGAGGTTCCTGTATGTGATTGTGCTGCAGATACATCCTGCTATTTAAGGGTACAGAAACATGGCAAAGGACTCAAGTTATCACTGCAAAGTAGGGTGTTGTGCCTTTTGGAGGACAGGGTGAGAGGAATTGCATTGCAACTTCAACAGCAAATCAATTACATTAAGGAAACAAGATGTAGTAGTTTGGTTCTTGATGCAGATGTAAGTATATAATCTTCCAAGAGCAATAAGAATTGGCTTCTTAATAATGATTTGCTTTTGAAATGCACATATGATGTTGAAGTGTCCATGATGGTCAGCCTGTGAGAAAAGCAGCTTCCAATCAGCCTCTAATAAGTTCTATCCGGGCATTTACTTTAAGATGCTTTTCTATTGTTGGTGCGTGCTGTTTATTTGGTGGTGCAATATCCGCAGTCCTTGAACAGGGAGAGAGGCTGCTACTAAGATACTTACATTGCACTGTGCTTTCTCTGTGTAGTGCTGGTATCCACATGTGGGTGCCTGGAGGGAGTTGGTATGTGGCACAGGGCACAAGCAGGCAATCCTGGGTCCAATCTGCCTAGTCCAGCATGCCTGCTGCTCCTGTCCGGGTGTCCTGAGCAGTTTTGCTAGTCTGCAGATCAAAAGGGCACAATTTCTGGTTCAGCTGGGGAAATTATTGGAAATTATTTTTTTTTTCTTACGTCTGAATGTATGAGTGACAGTGGTTCCAGATGTTTGCTTGTAACATCTTTGCACGTGTTGCCATGGCCACATGCTTTCAAAACCTGTCTTCTGTGTGTGTGTTTGTGTATACACATGCAGGAGGGTCTGGTTTAGCCCATTATACCTCTATCAGTCCTGGCAGTATGGGGCAGGAAAAAGTGCTCTTAGCTCTTAAGAGCTCATAAAACAACCAAAATGCTGAGGTGCTTATGTTGGGTTTGCCAGCTCTGTCAGACAGGACCTATTATTTTCACAGTGCTTGTGGGGTTGAGCTTCATCCTTGTGTTCATATCTTTCCCACAGCCAGGAGGAGTTTTTATGTTTATGCTGGAATCCTGGCACTGCTGAACCTGGTGCAGGGCCTGGGCAGTGCCCTTCTCTGCGTGGATATCATCGAAGGACTGTGGTATGTATGCTGGGAGGGAGCTCCACAGCCCACTCTCATGTTGCATTTGTGTCCGTTAACACTGCCTGTCTCAAGAAAACAAACCTCCAAGGTGTTCGTAAGGAGGAATGAAGTTACTGGTTCTGTTTCATGCCAAAAGAATTCCTAAATCATCAGGAAGCTTGCAGTAGGGAAACTTCTGGAGTGCATGCTTCACAGTGGTCTTGAGGTGGTGAAAGAGAAGGTTAGTTTGACTCCACTGATGCCTGGCCACTGGCTTGTTTCACAGATAATAAGGGAGTAAATAGCCTGTTTGCTCGGAATAGCATGGAGATGCTCATGGTCATATCTGGAGTCTCATTCTGCAGAGATCAGTCATCTTCCAGTCATCAAAATTAGCAGCGCTGGGGCTTGGAACCTGCAGCATGGCATGGTTTCCTCTTGAGCCTCTAGGAGAGGTGACACGTTGGTGGCAGAGTCTGTTATTTTGCATCAGTCTGAAATTGTTTAGCAGAAGACTCTTGTGCTGTGTTTGCATGCTGGAGGGAAGTGGGATCATATCCTCTGGGGGCGTGTGGCTGGGGTTGTCCAGCGGTATTCTTTGAGTACTAAATGTCTTCATGTTCCCGTTTGCAGCTGTGTTGATGCTACCACGTTCCTTTACTTCAGCTTCTTTGCACCTCTCATCTATGTGGCATTCCTGAAAGGCTTCTTTGGGTGAGTAGCTAGGAACAGGGATTTAGGGGGCATATATTGTTAATTGTTCAGCACCTGACTCTTCTCAGTCTGCAGAGAAAGGCAGTGACTAGAATGCCAGCTAAGGAAATACTTCTTATTTCTAGCCTTGCTGTTTTTCTTGCATGACCCAGTGCTGGTCACTTCTTTTGTATGCAAAGTTGAGCCAATATTTGTATTCCTCTTGAACACTTAAGGGGGGTCACGTCAGTGTCTGCATCCTGTTGGTGCAGAGTTCTGCTGCTGAAGTTGGTAACTAAGTGGTGAGTGAGAGACTGAGTCCTGAAGGATTAATCGGGCACCTGAGTGGATTTTTAATAGGTTTGTGGTAAGGATCTGGGAGTAAAGTAACCCCTTAGCTGGGGATCCCCATACAACGGGGCAGTCACTAGCTAAAAGCACTCGGCAGTGTTTATTACTGGGTTGAGGGTGCCGCCGTGTGGCCACTCAGGAGATTCATCTAGATTGGAAAAGTGTGTTGTGTAGGCCGCACCTTTTATTGTCCACGAGCAAGAAGCGTCAGGCTTTTGAACCACCAAGAACAAAAAGTACTCCTAAAATACCAAAATGTCTCTGCTCTCTACTGAAATCAGAAGGGAACAGTTTCTGGAGCTAGACCTGTAACAGAGGCATGTAATCTCTGTGAGATGAAGACACATGTAAATTATTTGTATTTTGATGTTCCTGATGTGCATGAATGGAACATGGGGTGGAATCCTGTTGCTACCAGTAGCCAGGCCAGCTGTGGAGTCCACTGATGTTTGGATGCTAAGCATTGCCCTCAGTGCTTCAGAACTCACAGAGGAGAATATGCTTCCCACACTGACGTTAGGACTCTGCCATTTTTATCTTTCCCACATAGCCCGGTCCTAAGCTACATTTAGCGGAATTTCATGGCAGTCACTTCACTAGGTGTATTTCAGGGCTGAACACTCATGTGAAGGGTTCTTTAGGACCTGAACATGTGGGTTTTGGTGCTGCTGAGTTTCAGTTAAAGATAGGTGGCTGTGATGAGACACTGCATTGCTTTAACATGTGTTCTAAATCTTTAATAACTCCAGGTCTGAGCCGAAGATCCTTTTCTCCTACAAATGTCAGGTGGATGAGCCTGAAGATGTGGATGTGCACCTACCCCATCCGTATGCTGTTGCCAAGAAGGAGGGAATGGACTCTGGGTTCTACTCCAGCACTCAGATTGACACCACAGCGTACCTGGATGACGTAGCCTCTATGCCATATCACGTGGGCAGCATCAACAGCACAGACAGTGACCGCTGGAAAGCCATCAACGCCTAAGGCAGGGCTACCCCTTCACATGCTGCCTCGTTCCTTTCCTCCTAAACACCCTGATACACAGCTGTTAGGATGTCCATTGGATGTCTGTCCTTGGCTATCTGCCATGGCTTTCTTCAGTTCCTTAGGATTTCTGAAACATATTGTGGAACTAAGTTGGCAACCCAAATCCCGTTGGAAAGAACACTTTGTCACTACCTGAAAACAATCTAAATGGCTCTCTTCATAAACCTATGAACACCGAACCTTCGTGATCCTCCATGTTCCAGATGTGAATCTGATCCAGAAGACAGGCCCGACTGGCACCTCTTGCCTTTCAGTGACTGACAGCGCTTGTCTGCCAATTGAGGGAGTGGCATTTAGGGATGATGCTATTGATCTGACTGCTTTATTCTATACAAATTGAAAGAGTTTGGTGGCTTAAACCAAAGATGGTCTTCCTGGGATTTCTCAAGCAGTACAACTGTCTGGGTCTTGTCATAACGTAACAGCACAAGCAGCAATAGCAGTGTCTCAAGGGGGAAGCCAGTCAGCTGGGCTCACCTCTGGTTTCAGCTAATGCGAATGAAAGCTATAAATTGCTAGGGTTTACAAGGACTGCGTTGTGAGTGTGTGGGGAGGAGAAGAGGTATGAAGAGGAATGAACTGTCCAGTGTGCCCTGGGACTATTCTGGGGAGCACAAGCTAGTAGCTTACCAGCATGGATGTGAACTGACAGAGCAATAGGGAGACAGAAAGAAGGACAGACAGCACGGCTCAGCTGAGGTAGCTGTGGAACAGTACGGAGACAGCACTGCTGTGTGTCTGGGTTCACAGGGACATATCTAGGTAACAACACTGAGCCAGGGCTAAGTTACGAGAATAAAAACTGTGAGGTAGGGGTGTCTTACATCTGCACCCTGCTTTATGGCTCTTTCAGGGTCATGGAGAGGGCTGTGAGGGAAGCTGACGCTGCAGATGAAGGCTTCAGAGACATTCAGATGCCGGAGGCAGAGCAGAAGTCCATGATGAATCTGAGCTGTCAGTGTGTAGGGACTGGGAGCTCTCAAACACCGCAGGCATTCTGGAATCAAGCTGGCTGGTGTTCTGGGTTGGGAGATGGGTGCTCTGCTTCAGCTTCTGTTATGTTACAGTTCAGATCCCCAGATTTCTTCTGGTCTGAATAGGTTTTATGGCTTGTTACATTGGAAATAGTTATGTGCACGTGGAGTGTGGTTCATGTAAAGACTGTCTGGGACTTACTAATCTCTTCCACACTAGAATGGGGACTGTTGTCAGAGGTGTCTGGCATGCAGTTCCAAAACATTGTGTTCTAATCCAGGGACTGTTAGCTGAAAGCTGCAGTAGAGTGGTTTCTGAGACAGATTGTGCTCTCCAGGGATGAAGAGGTTTATTCTAGCTTTGGGGGTGCTTTTCTACCTGCGTCCCACAGGTAGGTGGAGATCTGCTATAGTAACTTTCCACTAAAAATGATAGAAAGAGGGAATTGGAAACACTTGAGTAATGTGTATATCTCTTGCCACAACTCACTGCTATTTCTGAAAAAGAATATTGATGTAAGAGTTTCTGTGAAATCATCATGCAGGGTGCAGTGTGCGGGTATTGGTTTGGGTCATGAATAGGTAGGGGGAAGCACTGGCTACTCGGTGTTCCCACCATAGGGGAAGAAACAGTTTGGATAAGAACACAAAGTTCATATCAGTTGCTAAACTATGCAGGCCCTCTGCTTATCTTTTTTTTTTTGTTAATAAGCAATGCAGCCTCTCTGTTCTGCTGCCTGTGGACTTTGCCCTGCAGGCCTCGAAGTAGCATCAACAACTTCTAAAAAAGAAAAAAAAAAAAAGGCTTCCATGTGTGAGAACTAAATTTTCCCATGTGGATCAACGGCCTTTTACATTTCCCTTCCTTGTAATGACTGTGAAAGGGGTGGACAAGCAGCTGGCCAAGTCAGTCCTTGCCACATTAGAGAGGTGTTCTGTGCTCCTCCCATTGCTTGCTGTGAATTGGCCTGAACCACACTTGCCTAGTTTAACAGGGATGGATGATGGATGTGGTGCCTGAATTGCCCTACTGCTCCTAATGCTGCTTACAATACCGATCCTGAGCTGCTGTTGGCAAGTGTGGGGAAACCTGCAGAGCTTCCCTGGAGCTGGTGGGCCTTGGACAGGTCTGAAAGATCTGAAAGTCTAAGCAGTTGAGAAATAAAGGAGCAAATACTTTTCTATCCCAAGGAATATTCGCTGACTAACACCCTGAGTGCAAGGACTTATCAGCCCTCCTTGGTGCAATGAAGAGCAGGTCCTGAATTTGCCTCCTTACCAGCTGAATTCAGAGCTGAAGGATCACCAGTGCAGGTGGTCAGCATGTCCATCCTGTCCTTTGCTGGCAGGGCTCCAGTATTTCTGGAGTGTCCTGTGTACTGCTGCTGAGGAGCTTCTGTGCTGGGTCATGGACTGACCTTCCTCCTGTTGTATGTGCATAGAGCGCTTTGGGCCATGTCCACAATGGTCCTCGAGCAGAAGTGTTGTGTGGGGGGTGCAAAGAGACTAAATATAGAACAAATGTATATATATTTTTTGTAAAATAAAGAAATAAAATTGTTTGGCATAAATGGTCATATGTTCTTTTTCAAATGATCCATGTTATGGAGGAAAATTATTTCAGATTTAAATAAAAATAAACCCTGAACAAGTTTGACAGATAATAGAGTTACATGATGTCTTTTTGTCAGAGGTAGATTTTTCCTTTTTGGAAGCCTATTCCTAGGGCAGTGCAGAGAGTGGTTTCCAGGTCTACAACAGAGTGAATTTCTCAATAACTAGGTCTTGTTTCCAGCCATGCTTAGCGTCAGGAGTCTCTGCTGTCGGTAAGCCTTCCCCTGTTTGGGAAAAGGCTTGTGTGGGAGCAGGTACTGACTGGTGCCCAGTTCCTATTCTGGGCCTTGAGATGTCTGTGGGCTTTTTCAGTACGAGAACTGGGTGCCAGCAAATTGAATGAGCAGGTGGCAGGTTAGAAATAGAGGCTTGCGAGTGGGTTTTGGGAAGAATCACTATGCACTTGCCTCACTTACACTTCTTCCTTGGTGCTAGCTGTTGGCCTCTTCCAGAAATGGTTTGGCTTTACCAAGAGCTTCGCTCTTTAGCTGGATGCGTGCAGTGTTTCTGTGCTGCTGTGCAAACAGCCACTGCTGCTTTGCCGTTCTGTAGTCTTGAGACTTCAAGCAATAGGAAAAGTTTCCAAAGTACAAGGTATTACACAAATAACAGAACATTCCCCACTCCTGGGAGCATGCTATAGAGCACAGGTAGTGATACCTTGCAGAGCAGCGTCATAGATACTCCCTTGGGGCTGCCCAGAGTCCTGTTGATGAGACGGCTGTGTGTCTGCAGTGAAGGGCAAGTATTAAACAGTTAAAAATGTTCTGGTGTAAAACTAAGATACCAAGACTTTATTAACTATTATGTGTGTAGTCACAGATGCACAAAATTGAATAGGTCATCATGTGGCCTGTATTTCTAGGAATCCAGAAAGTTTATCTGGAAAAGATCCTCCAAAGCTGCTGTCTCTAGGTCCAGCTGCTTGTGCTAAGCTCTTTTTTTCTTTTTTTTCTTTTTTTCCTTCACTTTAGCATGTGGGTCAGCTGTACTTGGAGCCAGGGCCCATGTCTGCAAAGGTCTGCGTGATCTGGAGCAGTGCATAAGGCCGGGCCAGGCGTTCCTGGGGTGGCAGAGGGGAAGGCCCCGTGTTCGGGCTGCTCTGCCTCAGGGAGACGTGTGGTGGAGGGGAGGGATGCGGGGCCGCTCTTCATCCAATTTACTTCTGCTTCATCCAATTTACTGCAACCTGGAGGAGAACCTTGGGTTTCGGAGGTGAGCGCCGTGGCTTCCCACTTCATTTTCTGTGTGGTGAGGTGTGCTGGATGCATTGCCTTCCTTACTGACCCAGTGAAGAGCCCCCACACGTCAGTGTACCCAAGCGGAAGCCTGAGGGGGCGGTTTGGAGGGAAGGAGGAGGCCTGACGAGGGCCTGGGGCTGTTCTGGTGCAGGTACTGCAGAAGGCACTCCAGGTGGGATGTGGTGGTGCCCTCATGAAAACTTTATTTGATTTTTTTTTTTTTTTTCTTTAGAGGTGCTCTGTGGTGTTACCAGCCCTGAGGGCTGGTTACCACGAAGGCAGGTTGGTGTGGGTAAGTGAAACTGCTCTCCTCGGCACCACAACCCGCTCACAGTACGATCCACTACTTTTCGGACTAACACCCCAGTACCACCCCGTGGTTATGACAAGCAGAAATGCGTGGAAAAAGGGGTTTTATGGTGCACATCGCACCGCGAAGGATGAGGGGAAAACACTCCCAACACGCCTGCTCCGCCGGCAGACTACAACCCCCAGCCTGCACCGCGCCGCGCCGCCAGCACCGCGCCGCGCTATTGGCTCTCCGGCAGCCATCCGCCAATGGCAGGCGGGCGTCTTGGCAGGCGGCGGAAAGGGAGTGTTGCTGCTCGGCTCGGAGCGGGGGGGAGCGGCGTCCCCGGCGGCCGCCCCGGCGGCATGGGGGGCAGCGGGAGCCGGCCGGGCGGCAGGAGCGTCTCCTTCGGCCGGGACGAGCGCGACCGCGTCCGGGTGCTGCAGGGCGTCAGGGTGAGGGGGCGCGCAGGGGCCGGGCCCGGCGCCGGGGGGGCGCCTCCGCGTTGCATCCCGTTGTTTTTTTATTGCTATCGCCTCGTCCCCGCGCTTTTCTCCCTAAAATTCGTCTGGAGCGAGCCCTCGCGGGGAGTCCTGTCAGGGTTCGGCTCAGAGCTTTTCACTGCTCGCCCTGCAGAAGTCACCCGAGGCCGTGCCCGGCTCCTTTCAGAGCGCTCAGGGCAGGTGAGGGGGCTCCTCTCCGGCTTCTCATGACTGAGGAGCACCAAAGGAGCAGAGGGAAGGAGCAGCCCCTTGGGCTCTGCCCGGTGTCGCTCTGCTCAGCACCCCCAGGGCCAGGGGAGCCTGCTGCTGGTGGTGGTACAGTGACCTCCAGCAGCTCGCCGTGAAGGTGGCCGTCCACATTGCCCGGTGCCTGGCCGCCCGCAGCTCCTCGTGAGGTCCAGGTGGCCGTGTGCCTTGTAGGCCTCTCTGCCTGGCTTCCAGGAGGAAGAGTTTCTTTTCTGTTGGTTTTTCTGTTAGTTTGTGTGGTGAAATTAAATAGTCCTTCATGATTCGTGGTACCAAAGGTGTTCTTCGCTTTTTGCACTTAAGTATGCAAAAGTAATTCTGCTCAGCCTGCCCTGAACTGAGTCTGGCTTTGTGCAGGCCTGTGCATTTCAAGAAAAGCAAACCAAAAGTTCCTACAGCCCCTTTATTTCTCTGTTCCTGTGGATGTCTCTCAGGGTAAAAGGGACAGGTGCCTGCGGACTCACTGCCCAGGGTCGCCAGAGGCCGACTGCTGTTGGTGTTCGCTTCCACAGGACGCTGACGTGGGATTCTGGCTTTCAACCACCACTAATTTCCATTAAATTCACATGGAACTGGATTATATTTGGGATACCTCCTACTATTCAGGTTTAAATTGACCAGGAGTACTGTGTATTATTTAATAAGACAGGTTTTCCTTAGGGAATAAGGTTAAATTCCTAGAACAAGTAGACACTGTCCCCCAGCCTTCAGCTGTATTGGAACCGATCGTGATAGTCCTCCCCTTATCATCCCCTGCTGTGGGGATGCCTTGGCTCTGCTGCTTGTCGTTGCCTTGCTGCCCTGTCATTTCTCTTGTGGTAGGCGTTACATATCTGAGGTTATTTCTCACCAAATCCTGTGGCAAAGGTACTGTGCCCACACGTGTATTTTGAAAATAGTGGAAGTGTAAAGCAGGAGGGCAGAAAACCCAAGAATTTGGTCTGGTAATGTGGAGAAAACAAGGCTCTGAGGCGGCTTCTTTGCTCTCTGCAGCTTCCTGAGGAGGGGAAGCAGAGAGGGAGAGGTGCTGGTCTCTGCTCCCTGGGAACTGATGGCAGTTCGCAGGGGGATGGCACAAAGCTGTGTCAGGGAAGGTTGAGACTGGATGGATGGAACAAATTCTTCTCCAGGAGGGTGGTCAGACACTGCAACAGGCTTCCTAGAGAGGTGGCTGATGCCCCAGGCTTGCCAGTGTCAAGAGGTGTTTGGATAACGCCCTTGTTAATATGCTTTACCTTTTTGGCTAGCCCTGAAGTGGTCAGGCAGTTGGAGTAGATGGGCTTTGAAGGCACCCTCTGTTCTATATTTGATTCTATGTTCAATTCTGTTGTTGCGGTAACATGAAAGCTAACAAGTTGGGTACTTCTATCCTGAAATATATGTATGGTAAGTGCTAAATTGATTCCGTTCTCATGTATGCATGTTTCAGCTCTCTGAAGATGTAGTAAACAGAATGAAAGAAACTCCACAAAGGGACAACCAGAGGTCATCCAGCGGCACAGCTCCGTTTTCACCAGCTGCAGAAGGGAAGCCCAAGTCCCCTACAGGTACTGTCAGTCCCCGTCAGGTCTACTCTTTTGACACACCTCTCAATAGCACTGCTGCTGGATGTTATATAGCATGTGTGGATCTTTTCAAGGCTGCCCTGTTACGAGAGGAGCTCTTTGATTAGCCTTTAACACTTCTGCATATGTAGATATCAGCATCGTTGAACGTCTTGGACATTTTGGTCCTGTGACATGTTTTTTACATGTTTCTGAAAGGCGGCTGTATCATCTGGCTGTCGGGGCAGTTGAAATGCTGTCCCTCTACTCCTGCTGTTGCGTGACCTTAAGCAAGACAGCTTGTTTTTCTAGGTCCTTTCCTTCTCTGGCTTTGGAGTGCCACCCTTCTTAGATGCGTTAGTGAACTTGTGTCACTTTGTGAATGTTTCTAAGAATGATTTAAAATAAACATGCAGTAAGCAAGGCCGAATATTTTTATCTTTTATTTGTAGAAACTTGATTTATTGTCTCCTTTCCATGCCCGGGGAGTATATTGTGGATGGGTGGGGAAATACTGCTGGTTGTTCTTTGGAAATAAGCTCACGCTGTGGGGGCAGGATGGACTGACTAAGCACAGCTTACATGACACTCCAAGTGGATGGTGAGAACGTGACTTCTGAGCTTGTCTTTATTTACAGGTCAGAAATCGGTTTGATTTCTGATAATTTTCAAATATACTTTGTTGATAAACATTATTGGCATGTAATTAAGGCATCCAAACTAACGTGAAGATAACGAACCAGGCCTTTGCTGTTAGAGATGTGTTACTTGTGGGATCTCTGCAATTACAAGAAAAGCAGGAGCTTGAGGGGAAGACTGAGTGGAGCTAGCAGAAGCAAGTAGAAAGTAGGACTAAAGCTATGCTTATGTTTCAGTGTAAAACAGTGTGAGGTTAACATTCTTACCTAGACACTTCTACAGCATGCCTTGTGCAGTGTGCCTCGTGAAAGACAGTGTTGTCAGGATCTTTTCCTTCTGAATTCTAACGATCAGATTTAAATTTTGGTGAGACTTCTTAGGTGTGTGTTTTTTTCTCTTGATGGGATAACACTCGCATATGAAGTGTTCTCTTCTTATCAAATAATTTACGATGTGATGACAGACTGTTTTCTGTTACAGTTGTCACAGGCTTCTGTTCTTCTTTCTAGGAATCCAGCCACCAATGACAGGTGACTCTGGTCAGAAGGCTTCAGTTGCGGAGCAGGAATTGTACAGGAGGTGAGGTGAACTTTGTGAAAAAGACACAGTTCAGCTCTTTTTGGACTGTATATATGTTTTACTTCACTCTGAGTGCAGTGACTGTAAATGTTAGTGCCCGAGAATCCTCTTTGAAGCCTTGTTCAGCTAAGGGCTATTGAACACTTTTTAGATAAGCCTGTACCTTAGCCAAAAGGAGCGACCAGGGGAGCTGTGAGCAGGCGGTGTTTGGAGAAACAGATAGGGAGGACCAATGGAAAGAATTGGTAACAGTAGAAAATGTGTATGATGTGCATTACAGGACCAACTAAGCCCAAATTTGAGTACAGTTGCCTTTTCTGAGACAAATGAAGGAAACGAAGTGTTTGATACTGAGGGATTTTTAAATCTCAGATGTGGTCATGGGTTTAATTCATTTTACGCCTAACATTATCAGATCCATTTCATGTATCTGACTCCTTTTCATAGACTAGACTTACTGCCACTCAGCCAGTACTAGAGTGCTATGAATTTTTAATTCAAAAGTATTTACATTTATTATATTTATTTATCTTTAAAGATAGTTGTAAGAGCGGGGAAAAAAACGTACAAGAAGAATGTCCTCTATCAAAACCAGAGGAGTCTACTCCTAGTTCTAGGTATGCAGGGCAGTGAGAACTTCAGTGCTGTTTTCTTTTCTTAAAGATGCTGTAAAAATTGGTCTTTTCCTGAAGAGCAGGCCAGCAGGTTTGTAACGGAAAGCCACTGAGTTACACAGACACTGAAGGTGTTTGCTTGTAGAATTCCCCAGGCTTGAATTGGACTGAATTTCCTTCATGGCAGTCTCTGAGATTCAGGTGTCCAGGTGATAGACATGACAAGGATGCTCGCTCAGCACTGTCACTGTATTTGTTCTGTGTGATTTCTTTTCCCTTGTAGAGTAGACAAAGAGCACTGTCAGACTAACTCCTTTTATTGTAGTACCTTCCTTGATTTTTTTCCAAAGTGGTACCTATTTATCTAGCTAACTACTTTTCTATTATCACTGTTTTCAGGTGATAATTAAGCACTTAATGGAGCTAAATATAACTGAAATATAAGCTTGTAAGGTGCTCAGTCTACCGTAGTTGTCTGCGCTGTGTGACAGTGAAGTTTGCAGGTCATGTTTACAGTTTGTTCGACTTCGAGTTCCTGCTGATAATGGAGGGGCTGTGAGCAGGCTTTGTACCAAATCGATAATGCATTTGCGTTTTGGCTCTGGTCAGGGATAGTCCATGCTAAGCCATGACCCTGTTGCCAGAAGACTGCTGATCGCCTTCTCTGATCTCGTACAGGTATGAGCAGGAACAGGCCCTGGTCCAAGAGGAGCTGCTCCGGCTGGCCAAAAGAGAGAGGGAAGCGGCCGGTGAGGCGCTGAACACTGCCCTTCAGCGGGAGAGGAGCAGCACTAATGAAGAAAGGCAGAGAGCAGCCCAGTTGGTGAGTAACAAAACCTCCAGTGTGCTCCCATTTGGGACAGACTGAAATCTCTCAGCTTCAGCTCAGGGATTCCTGGAATGTCACTTATGTGATGTGTTTAGAACCTGATTGAGGCTGAGGCACTCATCACCTCGTAACTCCTCGCTTTACTCTTTGGCTTACAGTGCAGTTGGCAAGCTACGCTTGCAGCCTGTCATGCAGTGATTCCAAGGCCAAGCTTGCAGGGAAAGGCAGGAGCAGTGACTGTGCTGAGGACAGCCTTAGCTGTGGGGGAAAAAGGATGAACGGTAGGTCAGCGTGGTGTGTGCCTGTATGGGGTTGTTGTCTCAGGTAGCGTAAGCACATGAAATGCATGTTTCAGTATATCCAGGATAAGATGACGCTGATTATGCGTGCCACAGTGAGGTCACACTGCCTGTTCATGCAGACTGTGTGGTGGACGGGCAGCTAAGCTCCACCACAACTGCTCTTTCACTCTCCCTCCTCAAAGGGGGAGGGAAGAAAATAATGATTGGGAAAAAAAGCTCACAGGTTAAGATAAGGATAATTTAACTAAAGGGAAAAGAAAGAAGGAAAAAAAAAACACAAGCAAAAGGCTGCACAGAAGCAAAGAGAGAGAGAGCAATTCTCTACTTCCCATCAGCAAACAATGTTTGGCTACACCTTGGGCCTCAATGTGCCCAGTGGCTGTGTGGGAGGACACACGTCTTCATAACGAAACACTCCCCCCCCTTCCCGTTTCCCAGCTTTTATTGCTGAATACGACGTGGTATGGTATGGAATATCCCTTTGGTTGGTTTAGATCAGCCTCCCTGGTGGTGTCTCTTCCCCACCTCTTGCTCCCAGCCCAGATGGCTCCAGGGGTGTGTGGAGAGGTCTTGGTGCTGTGCCAGCACAGCTCAGCAGCGGGCAGAGCAGTGGTGGGATGTGAGCGCTGCTCCAGCCAGTGGTGCAGAGCGCGGCACTACACGGGCTGCTGGGGAGAAAGCTAATTTGGTCAGCCACTCCCAGTACAGGCTGTGGTGTTGGAAATGTTTATTGAGAGAGCTAGGCTGAGGGAAATTCTCTTTGCCTACTGTATACTGAAGGGACAGTTTAGGAAGAGGACAGACTTGAGGAATGTTATCTTTATTTGTCTCTTCATCCTACTGATGTGTTGCATGCACTTGATTGAAGTGAAGAGCCCTTCTGTGAGCATGTTTTCTGCCTGGTGAATAGCAACAGGCATGGCTTACCCAGGCTCGTGACTGATCTGGGAAGCAGCTTGAGGTTATAATACTGGGGGGTGAATAAATAAAATGTAAGTGAGCATCGCTGTAATGGTTTGGACAGAAGGTTCTTCTAGCTCTAGTCCATCTCTGATGGCAATCCACAGCAGATGCTTATGCAGAGTGTGAGAACAGGGCAGGCCTAGAGTGGTGCTTCCCACCTCCATACCCTGGCAGCTTCTGGGGTTTAGAGCCTTCTTGGACAAAAGGCTGTTTAATTGCCTTGGTGCTTAACCGTCACTGATGAATGTGCCTTCTGTGAGGACGTCCGCTTGGGGGTTTGGACCCAATTATGCTTTGATTGTCCGGCAGCCTACTGCACGTGGCTGTGTTGGTAGGTCTCAGGTCGCTCTGCTGGGTGTAGCTTGTGAATTGCTGCGTTGTAGGAAGCTTCTGCTTGGCAGCTTGTACCCCAACCACAGGAAGTGTGCGTGAGTGCAGAGTCTTCGGAGAGCCATGTCTGAGGCAGGTGACTGCCATTCCTCTGAACAGCAGGTCTGGGCCAGCGGACACACTGTTAACTCTCTTCCCACTAGAAAGAGAATATTATCTTTGTTAGCACAATTAACAGAGCTCTGTAAAGAGGACTGGGAAGATGGGGGAAGCTGGTGGATTCAGTGCCAACCGAAAGATAAGGACCAGCTCAGAAACAGAGCCTGCTCTCCTGTAATGAGACGCAGAGAGTAACCTCGGGGATGTGTGACTAGCAAAGGCAGGCAATGTTTGCGGAGTGCAAGGAGGGCACCTCTAAAATGAGCAGGGACCTGACCTCTAACATACAGAAGCTGTTCTATTATCTGAATTAGCTTTTAATCCTGCACTGTCGCATACCCAGATATTGCAAACTTGATGGTCTGCGAAAATCTGATCAGGCTCTCTCTGTGTAACCCATAAAAGATAAATAGTGGCCATGGAATGTGGTGCAAGAATGAGAAACTGTTAAATTTCATTGCTCTTTAACTATCTTTTGATCAGTCATAAATTTAAGATCCTTAAAAATGGAATAGTCTAGCCTGTCCTTCCAAAGATGAGGTCAAAGCTATTGTCTGTTGGTTTCTAGGTGTCTTCCTGAGCAGTAACTGTTCTTGCCAGCCTTTTTAAATGATTGGAATCCCTATCAGATTTGCTTTATCTCAGCTACAGTTTCCTTTCAGACATGGTCACCTTATTCTACTTTCTTAATCCTACTCAAATCGTATCTGTCCTTTGTCTTCCAGTATTGTTTTCTTCCTTTATTTGTAGTAGTGTTTGAATGGGTTTTGCTCACTTCTTTTTTGCTTTCTAGCCCTAGAATATGAGGCAAATAATGGATGTGAGCTGCTCTTTCATCTCATCTGTATCTGTCTTCTCTTTCAAACAGAAAAGAGTAGTGGAATTAGGTGTACCCGGTGGTAGTCCAGGTGCAGATGGAACTGGAAACTATCTGCTGAAGTTCATAAGGGAAAGAGCCTTCAGTTTTTAGTGTTTTTTTGTGGTGTTATTTGGTTGTTTTGTTTTGTTTGTTATGACCTTCTAGGGAAACCAGTGAAAAATGGGACAACTCCTATGGAGGAAATGCCAAATGAATAATTTGCTTCTAACAGCACTTAATTTAGTAAGAGTTGAAAATGATGCCATGTGTCAGTAGTAGGTTTATTATTATTATTATTATTTTGATACTCGCAGTAAGGTCTTGTGCTGCTCTGTGCCCTCACTGTATCGCTAGCTTGGTCACTGGTAGCCTTCCCTTGCACAGCTGTCTCTAGTGGTGTTGCAATATTCTCTTGTAACTTTACCACTTATGGACCATAACTCCAAATACGATAGCTGTATTTTGAAACGATTTCATTTTGCTTGAGTTGGACATAACTTGTCATTTAATCTGTTTTTTTATGATTTTTGTCCTGACTTTTATTATTAACAGCATCTCTGTGAGGTACTCCTGTGGTACTGTACAGTGTCCTGCTGAGCACGCGGACTACAAATAACATTTGGCAGGGAACTTGCTGCCAGTTTCTGGGGCCAGTTACTTCATCACTGATGGGGCAGGGTGCAGATTAAAACTGGTTGATTTTATTTCTTAGTGGTTCACTGGTTACAAGAGGGTTTGAGAGTTAAGAACATGGGTTCTGTTTTACATTTTTGTCTTTTTTTTTTATGACTGAACAGGGTACTTAGATTCTAGATACCTTTAGGTTTTGACTCCATGAAGTTTAAGAAGCTGAACACCTCTATAAGTAGGAACACTGAAGCATTCACTTCACTCTTGGAGTGAATATTGCTTTTGATTAACCACCTGGGACTGGTTCAGATGGAAGCAGTCTGCTGAGCTCCTGTGGAAGAGCTCTCACCAGTTTATATTAGGCCATGTTTTGTTTGTACATCGCTGCAGGATCATGGTGCTGGCTGGACTCTTAAATAATTTAATGCCATGAGCACTTACAGTACAGCAGGGATAATATGTACAGAACTTCAGAGCAGTGCCTAGGATGTTTAACTGATGCTAGTAGCATAGCTTAAGTCTCGTGTGAAATAAACAAGAATCAGTACAGCCATCTTTGTTATTTTTTAATTCTAGCACAAGGAATTTCTGGAGTTGTCATAGTCAAGTTATTTAATTGCTTGGATGTGTTGTGAACAGTCTCGCCTTTTCCTAAACCTTGAATCTTTCCTATTTAATTTCCAGTTAATCAAAACCTAATCTCTCAACGTCTTGGTTCTTCATGCTTGCTTTCTTTTTTTTTTTTTCCTTTTTTACCAACAAAAGAAGAAACTTTTTTTTCCTTTCTGCTTTTGTAATCTCCTAAGGCTGTGCAGCATATGCACCATGAGCCTTCGTCTCAGAGCCAGTGACTCCCAGCCTGATGGTTTTTGCTGAAACCTTTGAAACAAATCAATGTGGAATGGGGATGGAGAAAAGCAGAAGCTGGGGGGGGAGAATAAACGCGATTAAGCGAAGACATCTCATTACTACTCTAGAAAGGGAGGATTATAACTTATAAAATAGGAGGATCTCATTTAGGGGCCATGTGTGCCCGTGTTATCAGGACAGAGGGAGAGCAAATAGAATAAATGAAATTAATACTTTGAAAAGAAGCATTACGCGGATTTCAGAATTGAACTAATATGATTTGTGCAAAGCCCTGAAGTTCTTATCTCCCCATTTAATACCCCTCGGATAATGGCTTTGTCAGAGTTATTGACCAAGAGTCGTCGTCTTCCTTACCCCTTTGAAAGAATGAATTCAGAAATGGGGTGATGGAAGGACAAACTTTGCACTATAATTAGCTGTTTCAGACAAGACTGAAGGGCATTGCTTGCTGTGCGAAACCAGGCTGGACGCAACTCCTAAATTGCTGGGAAAGCCGTTTGCCAGCTGTTATGACAAATGGTTCACCATTCCCAGTGCTCTGGGAATTCGGTGAATTCTATAAATATACAAATAAATAACATGCTCTGCTCGCTGGACGGCAGACCCTGCTTTCTGGTGGCTCCAGCTCTGCACCTTGTGGTTAGTCTGGCCTGTGATGTGAGTGTGGGAGGAAATCCTCACAGGAGGAAGGGTTTGTCCTATTGCTCCAGCAGCTGGGGATAATTGGGCATAGGCTGCTGGGTTCTTTTTGAATGATTTCTTGGCCAGAAATAAGCCACTTGCTCTTCAGAGCCCTTCTGAATCAATGAGAGAGGAAGGGCATGTGTTGAGCAGGAGTGACTTTGATCAGGACAGTGGGTTTTGATATTGGTGTGATCTCGTGTGTGGGATTCTGAACTCTCGGGCTTTCCACGTGGAGTGCACTGGACAGTATCAGCATTGTTTTCGTGTACATAGTGTATGTATTTAGTGCATACCAGTTAAAAATGCCTGTTGCCATTTTAACTGTTATGTTTTCTTCTCCAATTCAAAGAATATGGAAGTAAAATTGGTGAAAGCTACACAAATAGCCTGTACATTGCTTGCTATGAAGGAAGAGAATTTTGGTGATAATAGGGGAGTTCAGCTGGAATAGTGGTGGGTTGGGGGAGTTTGGCCCCTAGGAGGGGAAGGAATGATCCAGTTGACCTATTTCTGGAAAGTTTTCGTTAGGTTTCTAGTCATCGATGAAGCTTCAGGCCAACCTTAACACTTTTTGCCCAGTGTTGTCAACCACTATCAGCCGCAGAGAGATGCGGCTGAACTGGGACTGAAGATGACTTTAAACATGGTGCTGAACACGATTTAGCTTTGTTAAGGCTTTCATTTACTTTGTGTTAAGCTGGGGGATCAGCTTCATCCTGGCTGATTAACCTGCAGGTAAACATCCCTGGATTAGGCTGGGCTTTTGTTGCGCGTAATCTCTTCCCATTGTGACAACGAGCTGGAGTGGCCAACTGAGGCCCAGGAGCAGCAGGGCTTTTGTGACAGCGTGGGGACAGCAGTGAGGTGAGGCTGTGTTCTTAAGGTCAGGCCTCTATCACCAACACTTGGCCTTGGTTTTTGTTTTTTTTCCTCTCCCTGGCCATATGAACTGATGTAGTGAGAGCCCCAGGTACTGCCCTTGTGAGCTTTGCCTTACCCTTTGGATGCCGCTCACCTCAGGGCAGTTTTGTGGTCTGCTTTGCAGTTAAAATGTAGCACTTTGAGCTAAAACCCTTATACTTTAAGAGTTGCAAGTCTGTATGCAGGAAATAGTTGGTTCTGGGGGGAGACTTTGCTAACACAAATGTTGAGTTTTAGTCTACAGTTGTTCTTTCTGTAAATTGTTCTTGAATGAAACTTTTTGTGGGTGAGGCAGAAAACACTGACTTAAGTCAGGAAATAATAGTGCAAAGTGAGGAACAAGTCGAGTTCTTTTTCTTCATACTTGTTTTTTCTTCAGTGTTGGTTATCACGTGTGATTAGCAACAAGTACCTACATGCGTTTACTTCAGGAATGACACCACCTTCAGATTCACTTTTATATTTTGTTTGGAAAATGACTGGTGCATTTAGCTACTAGAACACAAAGTTTATGTGTAATTTGGGTACTGCTGGTGGTCGGAGCATTATCTCCTACAGGTCTGGCTGTTTGCAGAGCATTCACATACCCTCAGCGCGTGCACAACCAGCTAGGAAATCTGCCTGGGTTGGCATGAGTGGCGTTGTTTTTGTCTAGAAGTTGTAATGTGGTTGTTTCCAATTGCTTTCACTAATTGAATAAAACTACCTGTTAAAGATGTAGATTTTTTTTTTTCTTTTGATTTAAGCCTTAGTGATTTATTACAAAAAAGGCCCTGTCATCGTCTCTTAACGTGTATATCGAAGCAAAACCAGGGCACGTGTATGTGACACTCCCAAATGGTTTCTCTCTGCAAAGAACTACACATTGAATGGGGCTGGCGGAAGGTCTGGCACCTCTGGAAGGGGCTCCTGCTGGCAAAAGCTGATCCCAGTAGGCAGTAACTGCTGCTAGCTCAGAGCTTGTGGCACACAAAAGTTCAGAAACAAACGTGTGCCTTGAACTACTGAAGTATTTGAACAGATCTTAGGAAATTCAGATCTTAACCTGTAGTGTCATAACTGGTGTTTATTTTTATATAGCCTTATTTTTTTTTAAATTGCTTTTTAAAATTCTTTGGGTCAGGACTTGGTAATTAACGATGTGCAGCATTCCTTTGCCTTTACTAAAGGCTGGCTCAGCCTCTGATGAGCTGTCTGCTGCGAGGCGCGTGGTCGAGCACGGTCTCTTTGGTGTTGGTGCTTCTAATGAGCAGGCAGCGTGTCCCCGAGTGCCAACGGGCTATCTGAAGAGTCAGACTGCCCTTAGTTCTCCAAGTCTCCTGTCTTTATTTTTATATTTTAGATTATTTTTTGACCTGAAAAAGTCTACTTAGTAGCAGCATTAATAAGGTTATGCGTTCCGTTTCTCTGCATTTTTAATACTTGATATAGAGACCTCCTGCTGCACACGAGGCAGAGTCAAAACACTTGGAAGCAGTCTGCTTTTCTTCCCCTGGTGAGGACTCTGCGCTGGGTTTTGTAGCTCCAGTGTTGTTTTCTGTGTTGCAAGCTATCGATAGGGGAGTTAAATAGCTGGATTGCGAGTAGTTTCAGATCTTGTTCCTTCTATCCCACTCACTCTCGCTGTCTGAGGTTTTTTTCTTTTATTTTCTGCACTTTGAGGAATGCATGTTAATCAGCGGAGTCTTGAAAGTTAGTGGCCTGATAATCTGTATAGCCTCTGGACAGAACATCCCTCGTTCTGCACGGTTGGGTTCCTTTCTGGCTGCAGTCCTCTGTAGCAGAAGTGGGTGCACTTCTGCAGTGAAAGAATTAATTATTTCTATGAAACCATTAAATGTTTCAGGAATCCCTATAGAACGTAATCTTGCAGTATTAGATGATGGACTTCGGAAAGGTTTGCATTAAATTTAAACTTCGCATGACAAGGATCTACATGTGTGTAACCTCCAGCAAGCTAATAACTTTTGGCCTCTGAAGCACCAGTGAGGTCTAAATTTAACTAAGACAATTGTGCAGAATGTTTAATACAACCAACCAGGATTTTAAGAGTAAATTCTTTCTCCATCTTCTCTTGAGGAAAGGCAAAGGTGTTATCTGGCTGGGGGTAAGATGCTGCATCTGTACTCCTTATTTTCCCTGCTACTGCTGCTATGATTTGTCAGACATTTATAGCATTTTTTTTTGAACAACTTCCAATTTCTGCAGCTAGTCTTTTATCTCCTGACTCTGAAGGTTAATTTGTGTTTGGAGAGTTTTTGCAGATTTCAGCAGCTGATGGTCGTTTGTGAGCTTCTCATTTTTGTAGTCTCTTGGGCTAAGGGACGTTATCACAAGGTTGGCCTCTTTTTAAATCCTACAGCTGTAACAAATTGAAGTTGTCTGTGGTGCTGCCCAATTCCCCACTCTCAGCTTCAATTCTCCTTTCCCCATGTTTCACTTCTTTTTGCCTACAAAGTTCATATATTCCACAGAAACTTCTTCCAGATTAATTCCTTCTAGTTAAGGGTTACAGTAAAGCCATTCTGTTGTTTATGAAGCAAAAGATAGGATTAGTCTTCCTTTTTCCCTGTCTACAACTAGATACTACGTTTGATAATGCATGGGGGTGTTTCAGTAGCCTTTCCTTCTGTACGAGCCAGCATGGCTTGTGGTATGAGATTGCTGTAGGTGTCAAGTACAAAATACAGTTCCCACAAGCTTGGTTAAACTTTTTATTTTGGGATTTTCATTTTGTTTGTCTGTTGTGTGTAGTGGGGATCATACATCTCACTTGTTATTTGGCTATAACTTTCCAGCGTTCATTGTATTCTATCTTCAAAATGACAGTGTTTGCATCCTGAACCAATGATCCTTAGAAACAAGCTTGAAAATTTCCATGAGATGTTTGAGAATGAAAGTGTTATTAAAAAGAGAACAAGATTACGAATTTAAAGGGCTAATATAACTTGGAAATAAGTTTGCACTGAATGGAAAACAGATGGTCTTGCACTCGGATGATGGGGATGTGAGGTAGGTGCCCGCTCGCTGGATGTCACATTTCTGTCACATTCCCGAACTGCCATGAAAACTAGCTTTGATGCTTCTGCTGCCTTGCCTTGGAGCCTTGTTGTGCATGTCTTGAAGTGACCCTCACTGGCAGTGGAGGGGGTGGCAAGGAAGTTGCTCGTACCTGAGATGGGAAGAGGGATCTGCACCAGGGATGCTTAGAGAGAAATGGTGCAGGGTTCTTTCTGGATCCTGATAAGAGGGGCTGACCAGTGGCTTAATAAAACAGCTGTTTTAATGAAACAGAATAAAAAGAGTGCAGATAGCAAGTAAATCTGACATCCCTTCATGTGCTGGGAGCCCTGCTTTACACGGCATGGGCCCTCTCTAGATTTTCCCATGGCGTGCTGCACAGATCCCATCTGTGGAGAGGTTCCTCAGTTTTGGTCAGTCAAGCTGTTCTATTCTTATAACTGTGTTACATTCTTGTAATACAGCTGTTTAAGAAGCAACTGTTCATAAAGGATGTTCACGTGAGAGCTTCTTGCTGCGCTTTTAGATAAAGGTGCCGTAACTGCCGGTCCCGAGGGCGAGCTGCCCGCAGATGTCTGGGTTATGCTGAGCTGGGCGATTTTATCCTGCAGCACAGCACAGGCCTGAAGGCCACGCTGCATGAGCAGCCCTGCACGGCACTGTGCCTGCTCAGCTTCAGTCTCTACACCTTCAAGATGCAGTGGTCTCCTGGTCAGGATTGCTGCGTTCCACGCCTTGACCCCCAGGCAGTAAAGTTGCAGGTTATATTTGTAAGCTGTTCAGCCAGTAAGTTTCCTTACAGTCTGGACCTTTCTGTGTGTAACACCCATCTGCACGCAGCACAGCCCACACAGGGAGTTCCAGCGGGTTCCCATACAGCAGCTGCTTGTGCTGACGTGTGGGCTTCTCCAGCCCTAAATGCCAGGCCCAGCAGTCCAGTTGTGCCCTGTTCAGGATCACAGCTCTTCAAATAAAATGTCTCCGACAAGGCTCCCATTACAAATAGCCTTGCTGGATCTTACTAGGAGATGAAGCTGAGAATACGTGGTATGATGGGAAAAAGCAAAATAAGCACTGAGGTTCTTTCTTTATTTGTTGTCTTCAAAGAAAGTTACAGCAAGCTGATACGAAGAGCAAATTTCACTGAGGCTTTTCCTGGTTCAGTTACACCCTCCGCTACTGCTGGACGTCCTAAAACATGCCTGTTCTCTGATGAAGTTTATTTTAATTCTTGTTTGCTTCCCTCTCCCTCCCCATCTCTCTCTGCCTTTTTAGTTTCCCGAGGCTGCGGGACGGTTTGCTCCGGCTGCCGCTCTCGGTGGTGGCGTTATCAGCCGCGTGTGCAGAGGGTGAGATTGCAAGCGCCACTGTTCTCCGCGATTCTAAGTATCAGACAATGTTTTACACGGCGTCCCATTCTCTAGCTGGCTGGTTGGACATGATGTTGGTACCTTATCTTCACGCTGACACACACTGGACATTAATAGAAATACATTGCTGAGGCACATGTGTGGAATTTCAAGCAGCCTTTCTAGCTGTGCTTTAGATAGTCTATTGTGTGCTTAACCTCTTGGAAGAGGTTTTGATGAGAAATGCATTATGTTAACTCTTGGGCAGCTGGCTGGACTCTCTTAGAGTTTCTTATTACAGTCAGCATAATATCTTCCTAATTGCATAGTGCTGATGTATTTTGGAGTTTCAGCAGTTTTAAACCTATCTTTCCATGAGCAGCATTCCCACTTCCTAATGCAAAAGTATAGAGAAGAAATAGCTCTGCATATTGCACATGGGGGTGAGTTGGGAAACAAATGCTTCAGAGGGGAGCGAGCTGCCAGCAGCCTTATTTAACTTTGTCTGAAGTCTGTCTCTGTATTATTTTTGGCTCCCATTGCCTCACATCAACTAAAAACATGACCTGGATGCAACTGCTGCTATTTGCCAGGAATTCCTTCTGCTTTTGGAGCACCTCAGATTTTTTATTGTTTCCTTTGTACTATATATGTACACTTTTTTGCTTGTTTGTTATGGCCATCTGCAATTATCTGTATTATTTATGAGTGCTGAGTAAAACTTGACGGAGAGTAGCTTCTTGAAAGGGACTGTACTAAGGGAGAGGAAATGAGCTTATGATTTTCTCTTTGATTTTTAGACAATGAAAATAGAACACCTGCAAGGTTATGAGGGAGAGAAGGAATTAGAGAATTAACTGGCTTTCTTCTTCCTGTCTTCGTGTTGCACTGGGGGGTTGGAGCCTTTTTAGCCTTGAAGACTTTGTGATAATGGGCGAACTTGAAGGATGATGCTGTATGAGCTGAGAGTAAAAATTGATCAAACAGACAGAGCAGGGCTATGTATAATTACTGTCCAAAAGAAAAAAGCTCCATGGTTTAATACCTGCTCAAATAGCACTTTATAGTAAGGATACATTTGTTAAATAACCTCTGCTCTTGTAGTTAGGAACGAGAGCTTGCCGTGTTTATTCGCTGTATCTTCAGTCTAATGCTTTTGCCGTGGAAAATGTTGTTCACTTTCTAGCAGATAACTTCAAGCCCCTTTCTTTTCCTAAACACACAGGCTCATATCTCTTCTCTCCTTTTCCCTTCTGTCCAACCTTCGAGCAGAATGGATTCATTTCTCGGTGTTCATCTTGCTATAGCAGTAATTTGGCACTGTCAAACTGAAACCGACTCCTCTCTCTATTTTCTGAGCTTCCAATACACAAATGGTTCCTTATAAAAGCTGTTTTCTTCCCTGTTGAGGACCTGAGCAATCACTCATTTTTCTGTTTTCCTATGATATGCTGTTCTATTTCAACAGCTAGATGTGGGAAAGGGGAATTGGGAACCCTTTTTTGTTTTAAACAACAAAACCATATAGTTGCAATTGAACTTTAATATTTCCTAAATCCTCTTCCCAGATTTTTTTTCAGGGCAAAATATTTTTTTTCCAGGTACAAAACTTGAAAAGGCATGAGAGCCTTAAACCACAAAGCAAACTGATTTTTTTAAAGATAATGAATGTCATTCCAGCCTATAGTTTTCTATTATTTAAAAAGTTCAAGGCTCAGTTTTTGTAGTGTAATTTTTTGAAGTTTCTGTGCTAGTGAAGGTTATCATAGAGTTCTGTTAAAATCCTCCTTCCCTGTGATTTCCTGTTACACGGTGACCTGTAAGAGGTGGTTCTCAGTAGTCCCATAAGAACGTGATCCGGTTCCTTTACTGGTAACAGAAATGAAGCACATCAGCACCTCTTACTCTGCCTGTGTAGCTAACTAGCAGGCTCTCAGGTCACTGCGGCCTTGTGCCAGGTGATGCAGAAGGTCTAAGTGCGGTCTTGAAGCTGTTAACAGCAACTTGCATTTTCTTTTCTTTAGAATAGCTTAGAAGTAGTTTGCCAAGTTTTGTGCACCTGGGGTAAAAACGAGAGTTTTCACTGTAATTAATCTAGAGTGTCAGTTGGTGCTCAAATTAAGTGAGGACCATTAGCTGTTCTCATGCTCCAGTAATGTCATTCTGCTGTAGCAGGCTTATTTTCTAAGGTTAATAAGGAATGTGTTAAGGTGTCTGGAGGGAAAGGAGCTCTAATGGCCTTAGCTACCATTCTCTTTTGTGAGGTGGGGCTAGGTGGTTGGTAAATACCTTGCTGCCTCAGGCCCTTCATGTGCTGGCTGCTCCCTTGGGAAAGAAAGCAGTTTGGGGGGTACCTTGGGTGTTCTTCAGATGGGACTGAAGCAGTTGGACAGAAGAGATTTTCTCCAGAACAGTCGTACTAACATAAATTTTAATCCCTCTTAATTTCAGTGTTTTGATGTCAAATATCTCAGGGGTAGGTAATGGTCGATGCATGCGTACAGTCAGAAAAGTGTCGTGCAAAGTTGTGCCTTTTTGTTGTTTGCATGCGTTCAGCAGTTAGATCTGTTCTCTGCACATGAAATACGTCTTACTGGGCATTATGAAACTGCAGTGAAAACTCACATCTTTGTTCAGAACAAAACCAAACCCTTCCGTATGATTAAACTAATCTGATATTGCTGCTCGCTGCCCAGCAGATGTTGCTGTTGAGCTTGGTTAGGCTTCGCTGTAGAGTTCAGCAAGTCATTTGCCTATTTTAGGAGTTAAAACGCACACTGACTTGGACTGAAATTTCGTGCTTGATAATTCCAGTCATCTATTGGCAAATCAATACAGTGGTGCATCATGTATGCCTGTGTGTATGTAAAGAAATGGCATTAGGATGGTTTTTTTGACCTGCATTTTTAAATTTCATTATCGACTCTGAATTCTTAGGAAACTTCACTTTCAGAGAAGCAGGATTTGATTTGATTTTTTTGAGGAAGAGGGCTTTGTTGGCTGTTTTAAGTGAGTCTTTAAGATGTGTTGGTGCAAATGGAGTCTAATAATCCGAGCAGCAGATCCTCGTTAATATCCCTTTGACTTTAGGATCTGGGAAAAAAGATCTATTCCCTGCCTTGTGCAGAATCTGGGAGCTGAATTATGTATATTATTTGGGGTCAAAACCACGGCTCAGCCTTGGCTGCGCTGTGTATTGATCTTGCAGACTGTTCTGCTGCTCACTTCCTTGGGATGGGATTCTAGATGTAGTTCTCCTGTTTTGTGACTGGCGATTTTTAATAAACATCTTGGTTGCGTGCCAGTGCAGCTACCCTAAGCTGAGCTCGTACGTTTTTTTCCTGCTGAGCAGTTTGGAAGCACCGAGTATTTCCAGAAGGTGGCAGTGAAGGGACACCCATGAAGACTTTGCCAGGAGTGGACTGGGAAGTGCTGAGCTCTCAAATTGCTTGCATACCAATGAAACGTCTCAAAGTTTTCACTTATTTGTTTTCATTCTGACTCTAGCTTCTCCTGGAATTACTGTAATATTTTTCAGAATGAGTTTACCCTGTGTGTTTGCAGTCCATTGGTTTCTGTAGCAGTAGATCGTTTAGAACTGCGAGGCCACTGCACGCTGGCATAATTTACAAATCGGAGATCTGTGTTGAATGAACCTGCTTCTGTCTTCTCACCATGCTTGCTGGGGCTCGCTGTCATGCCGAAATGCACGGGGTCTGGCAGCTCACACAGTTGCTTTGTGTTCAGGCTGCAGAGGAAAAGGGCGAGGTTGTTGTCAGGACAGCGCAGGTTTCCTCACAAGTGACGTGGGATGTCCTTAGCCACCTCAGATTTCTCTCTGGTCCCCAGCTCTGTGGCTGGTTGCCATTAATACTTTCTGGAGGGGGAGGTAACTGCTGCCGACAGCAAGTTGGGGTTTGGAAGTGGTGGGAGGACAGCAGCAGATGCTGCCCTGATGATGTCGCATGCTTGGCATCATGTCTGCCTCCATTCCTCAGGTCCTCTTCAAGATTTGCTGTGTTGATGTTATCTGTGAAACCTGGTCCGTAAAGAAAGGAAAAAAATAAAAGGAAAAGAAATGGACTAGAATAGCTGTGTCCCTTTGCTGTCTGCAGTCAGACTACGCAGACTGTCTAAGAAGACCCATAGCAAGAAAATACTGGAGCTTCAGCCGAAGTTAAACATGTATGTGCTGTCCTGTTGTAAAAGCAGGATCTCAGGTTGGTCTTTGCTGATATTGTAGGTTTCTGACGGACTTGAGTGGTTCGGAGTTTAAAACATAAAGCTGATCTTGCTGGCCGTGGACAAAGTGAATTACTGCGCTGGGGGCAGAATCTTCTCTTGAGCAAGAAGTTGGTGGCTGGCTTGAATCCCTACAGATTTTTAGGGAGGAGATTTGTATCTTTTCATCTGTTTTCAAGAAGGAGAAACAAGAGTTATAAAAACCACTTTAAGGTTCAGTTAAGATTTATTCTGGCTGCATAACTGCCTCCTATAATAACTTTAATATGCATCATTCTGAAACTCCTAATTGGCCTCAGTGTTGGCAGGGCTTTCAGACCCCGCAGAATCTCCAGCGTTCAGCAGCTTTTAGGAAGGACTGTAGCCAGAGAAGCACAAAAGATGAAATGGCTGCCTTATAAATTCTGACTGACCTTGAGAGTCCTTTTTAACAAGCAGGAGGACGCTGTGGAGAGCCATCTCCAGAGAGCGGCGGTGGGAGCGTGTGTGGGAGCGCCCTTGGTAAGGTGAGAGGAGAGGCTGGGGGAGGCCTCGTGCACTTGGTGAGAGAAGATGGCTGTGTTTTGGGTCAAGTATCCAGTTATCCCAATGTTTTTGTTGTTGACGGGAGTCTATTGGCTATGGAAGACCGGTGGGTTGAGTTAATTTGACCCATCCAAGCCGGTGCCTTCACTTGGGAAGTGACCCCGAACAGTTGTCCCTCACTAGTTAGTGACTGGCTGGTCCCTGGGCGGGCTCTCGCCAGACAGATCAGAGACTGAGTGACTGGGCAGGCTGAAATGTCCAGCTCTCCTCCATGGACGGTGGCAGCCAGCTGGGTGGTGTATCAGTGCTGTGAATGACACAGGGCTGTCATTCTCGCTCTCCCGGGCTGTCAGTTGGGCACCTTTTGCAGACCCTGAATTCCCTTTAAAACAAAACATTTGGCTTAGTTTATTTTATTCCATTAAGTAATTTCGCTGCTAATGCATAATTATCTACAGCAGTGACACTCGTCTATGCTTTAATTATCACAAAGCCGCACAATTCCCCCTCCCCCCTGCCTGGAAGTTGTCACTTGTGCAGGGTGGTTTTGCAGAGATAAGTGTGTAATAACGTGGCAGTGCTTTGGGTTTCTCACAATACTCAGGCAGCCGCTGATTGCTAAATGTAGGCAATAGAGAAGAGGAGGATTTTGGTCTCTGTCTTCTATTAGTGGCTCTTACTGATGTGGAGAGAGACATTGGGAAGGAATAAGCTTATCAAAACTCGGTAATACAGGCTTGAAGATGAAGATGTGAGCAAGTGCTGATTGGAGGTATTACTCTTAAAGGTGTTCAGAAAATTTGGAAGCACAAGTATTTGTTTTTCTTCTGAAGAAATTTAAGAAATGAGGTGACCATGATCTTGGGCAGCAGCCCAGGAGCCCTGGCTGTGGTTGAGAGAGTTTCTTTGTATTTCATGTTTTCTTTTTTCTTTTAGCCTTCAAGTTTTACTTCCAGCTCTGTTTTCTGTAAACACCCTCTCTGAGTGCAGAAGAGCCCAGCAGAAGCCTTTGATGCAGTCTGTTATAATGAGGAAATGCAACTGAGCTACAGGTTGTTTACTCCGAAGTTGGGAGAGGATACATAATAGAGTGAAATACCTGCTTTTTCTTAACACCTCACTCCCTTGCCTGTTAAGGAGTGATTTTGTTGGTAGAGAGGACATGGTCAGTCCTGTCTGAACAAAGGGCAAGTGGGCAGCGTGGAAGCTGTGTCCCTGGCAGGTAACGGTCTGCTTGGGAACGAAATGTTCTTTGAGATTTCTAAAAACCTTGCAAAATCTGAATGAAGAAGAAGATGGAGGGGACTTATAATTGCACTTGTCTAGTTCCACAAAGCTAAGAGAAGTGGGTTGTAGACACCTCATTTAACTTGCAACGATGCACTGAGCCTTGTGAATGAAGAAAACCTGGAGCATGTGTCACAGAGGTAGCAAACCGTGAGAAGGACCTGATAGAAACGAGAAGAGTATGAGGAAGCAAGGTCTGTTTATTATCTTTTAATAGATGGAAATGAGGCCATTTATTGGTGTTATCTGCTGGCAGAGACGTTCTGCCAACTACCTTTGTTTGGAGCACTGACCAAGGCGTGTAATACGTAATTGTGTTCCAGTTTCCATCCTGACGGTTCTTAGGACTGAAATTACTCTTTCATATACAATAGCACTGAAATCTTTTCCCATATTGTTACGATGAAAGTCAATTTCTGGTTGCTGACTGGCAGGAATGAGGAGCGGAGGACTTTACAGCTTGTGTTACAACAAACGTGCTCAGTCGCCATGTATCTGCTGCACTTGGCTGGCAGCAGTTGCACCTGTTAAAGCAAGATTTCTTTGGCCTAGATGTATGTCGTATATTTTCTTTGGCCCAAGGACATTGTCTTAAGTGTGTCACTTGAAGACTTCACAGCTTGCTGATTTCTAAATCTTTCCATCAATGATATGCTTGTTTGCTGTGCTATTTATCACCACAGTGCTTTATGTACTTTGCAGATAAAGGAGGCTGGCGTGCAGTGGTCAGTTTGGCTTTCTTCCTCTCAGGAAAGGATGTTATAATAAGAATCGTATTTTCTGCTGGAGGTTATATACCCACCCTTTGGGAATGTAGTCTCTCAAAACTTTCTTTCCAGGAACCTAAACACCATTGCCTAACTTCCAAATGTCTCTCCTGTAAATACTACTGGTTGAAATGCCTTTCACATCTGGCAGTGGCTGTTCACGTTTTAAAGGTGGCAGAACAAATCCCAGAACAGGTGCTTTGGCTTTTGGTTTCGTTTAAAGCATGCTGGAAAACCTCCCAATAAAGGCACGGAGGTAAATACTGCCTTAGTGACTTTTTGGACTCATCTTGTGAAAAGTGTCAGGCTTAAAGCTTCCATCAGCCTTCGTTAGTAGTTTCTCTGGAGCTGCATTCATACTGAAGAGCTGTAATATACTTTCCAAATAGGAATGAGATGAGATGTCACTTTTAAAAGTACTAGTTCATGCAAAGATAAAAAGAAAAATGAGGAGGCAAGGAGGGCTACGTAACCGAGGGGTTGGAGCTCATTGCCTCAGTTCTCTGGGCTGGCATGAGTGAGAAAACATGGGGAGAGCATTTCTTAGCCACGTGGCTGGTTGGCCAACCTGGGGGGATAACCCGGGGGAAGTGTTCATAAATGATTCAGATGGATCATGTGTGCTTGTTGGGTAAAAGCCATAATAAATCTTACCTTGTGAAGCCTGCGGATGGGAAATAAAAGTGGGGAAAGGGGGCGAATGGCACTTGCTGGCTCTGCGTGTGTATGTGGTGGGTTTGCCTGCTGTATGCTTGTTGGCAGGTGTGGAGAGAAAGGATCCCCAGCCTGGCAAGTCAGCTGCCAATGTGGCTGATGATTAATTGCCCTTTTTAAATTGCAATTATGTCAGTCATGGAACCCGTGAATATTAATTCCTGATTTGCTGATTGAAAAATGGAACAATGATGGGCCGGCTCCATTTTCCTGAGGTCTCCAAAGTGGGCTAAGTGCTACAGCCAGGATTTAGTACTGAAAAGGAGCGGTGCCGTGCCTCTTTGCGTTGTGTTGTCAGTCTTGCCTCTTGTTCTGTGTCTCTCTTCCTTTCCTCAGAATCCTCTCAGTGCTTACAGCAAATTTCCCGTACTGATGTTAGTGGGTGGCGGGCTGGCACCCAGACTGAGTCACCGCAGGCAGTGCTGCTCACCTGGACGTGGTGCCTGGCTTGCCACCACTCACTGCTGCTTCCCGAGTCCCTTAGAGACTTAGGAGTGAGACAGGGATTGCTTTCTTGCTGCTCCAGCTCTTCCTCTTCATCTCAGATGCGAGTAACCTTTCGTTCCATTATACTTAAATCTTTCGAAGTAATTTTCTGTTTGTGCCAACTTGGAAGGATATTAACAGGCGAGCATCGCTACACTGCGACTGTTTGCCTTTCAGTAATCCGCACAAATGCATGGTTGATGAAAATACTTTTCTTGTATGGTTTGGGTCTCAGTTATCAGTCATGATCATGTCTCATATTTTCTGCACGAAGCAGGAAAATTATTGCTTGTGCCTTAATTTCCTTGGAATAGTAGTTACCTCGAGAAGTGTTGTTGTGATGTGTTGATATTCACTGAGATCTTTAAAGGTAAACAGATTGCTTTTTGTTTTTTTTGTTTTAAACAAAGCAAATTGCTCCCCCCCTTAGAACATTTTGCTTGTTTAGATCTTGGTGCTTTGCAGGGTTTTAAAACTTCTTTGAATTTCTTTCAAAGCTTTTCCAAGCCTTCAGTTATAAATGACTTCAAATCTTCAAATGTCTACATGTTTCATTGTTTGCTTCTCGGGTTGGTATCTGCTGCCTTATCAAATTGACCTTTGATGTGTAAGAAACATAATTATATGGTGGAAGTTGCACAGAAATTCAGCTTTTACTATTTGTTCTTCTTTTAGTTGTCCATTTTGCGTGGCAGGTAAAAGTTGGCTGTTTCCTGAAACATTTTCAGAATGGGGCTGTGGACTAAAGAGCTGAAAGCGGGTGTGTAAATGGCAGGCTATTACTTGGTGTTGCTGGAAAAAGAGACTATTACTTGGTGAATGCTCTCATTTTTACCTGTTTTCTTTTTTTTTAAGCTGAAGTGGTGCTCCTCACTTTCACATCTCAGTGTTCTGTGTATAAGAGAGGAGGCCGTGCAGGAGACCCATGCAATTTGCATTAAGGAAGATCATTAGTTTGTTAATTTTGATCATTGTTCAGTGCTTAGCTCCATAAACCGCTATCGTTATAGTTCAGTTTAGACATCCCTCATTGCAGTTAGTGTCCTGCTGAATGAAAGGCACTGAGTGATTGCCCCTACGGAAGCAAGGGATTGGGCTGGAAGGCTGCTGGAGGCCACTTCTTGTTCTGTGTTCAGGCTGCTAAGTGTAGAAGAAAAATAGCTGCAGCAGGGAATAGGTTAAAAAACAAAAATGTTTTCAGTGTTTGCTTAGTGTTGCCCTTTCCTGAAGGAAACACATGTAGCAGACACTTAGTTGATTGTGGTAAAGACTTCTTACCAGCCTGAAAAGGCATCGAGGGCAGCCCTAGGACTGCAGGTTCAGCGCATCGTTCTGACTTCTCTGTTTTCCCCACTTTTCAGCTCCCTAATTCAATGTTAAACTGCTCGTTTTCATTGGGCCCTTTCATTTCGGAAAGCTCCGAGCAGTCTTGTGTTGCTACCATTGCCCTTTCGGGTGAAAACGAAGCATTTCATTTTACAAAACAAGGATGTTGGGTAGACGGCTGTTTAACAACCAAGTTAGTTTTTGTCACTGGTTCTCGTGGGTGTTACTTTTATCCTCCTTCTCATTCTTCCTGTTTCCTTGGTGTACTTTATCTTGATTCTCTGGTGTAGGAGCTACTTTGTCTAGCGCTTAATTTAGGGCCCCTAAGCATGACTGTCAGATGAAGAAGTAGTTGCTTTTAGTACAGCTCTGCAGAGATACCAGAACTGCCAACAGCCCTGGCTCCTCAAAACGTTGTTTTATTTGTAAGGAGAACGCACTTACAAAGTCTGTCTGCAAAATGCTAAGTTTTCAGTCGTGCCTGGCTAATACAAAAGTTTCCACTGTGTGATAGGAGTGGAGCAATCAAACGCTTCAGCCTTTATTTCTCTTGGGGCAGTGTCTGTTTTACCCAGAAACGCTTTGAGAACTTTGTGCTGTCCTTAGGAACTGAGCTTCGGTTTCACACCACTTGCCCTTAGGATAACATTTCCTAGCTAAGTGGGTACTCTAAACACTGAAATAAGCATTAAAATAGTTTTGAAATAGACTTTTTTAAAACTTATTTTAGTCAGATTTGCTTCTGTAGTTCTCCTTAACAGCACGCGTTGCCAGCTCTCCCTGCAGGGTGAACTGCGCGCTGCTGTAGGTGTCAGCCTGACGGACAAGCACGCCGCCTGTGTCACAAACGTGTAAGGTGTGTTCACTCATTCTACTGACACAAGGTGCAAATACCAGCTCTTCCTCAAAAGTGCCAAGGGAACATCCTGTTTAAAGACAGTGCAGGCTCACGGGTGATCTCTGACTTTAAAAACACGTTTAATTATCTGGCAAAGGGGGAGTGCTGTGATGCTCCGGTGCTTTACATTGAAAAGGAGTTGAGGCGTACGTGGCCGGGAGCTGCAGGTTCCCATCAGGACGTACAGACGTTTTGGAACAAAATGCACTGACTGTCACTGGGAATTCCGCTTGTTAGGGGCTGCACATGGGAACTAGAACTTGAACTGGCTCTTTTTGTGGTACAAAATAAAGAAGTGAGCAACTTGTATTGTGACTTAGGGAACAGCCAGTGTTGGGGAAGGCTTGGCAGGAGAAGGGAGCCTGCTTGTGTGTGTTAGTATTTTTTGTCTGTGCGGGTGGTTTTTATCATTATTTTTTTCCTTTTTCCAACACGATGTTAATAGACCTTGTCCTTTTTACTTGTCAGTGCCAGAGCTTGTGAGTTCAAGGTAAGCTCTGCTTCCTCTGGGGCTGTGGTCTGAAAAGGATCCTGCTCTCACTGCTCAAGTACTGTGACCAGCATCAAGAGGAGGCTGGGGGCAGAGGAAGACGACTTCGGCTGCTGCCTGTCTCTCATTTCTGTCAATGCAAAGAGCTTTACAGAGACAAGTAATATTTTGCAATTGAGTTTCTCTTTTAAAGACAACTCTGATGCTAATGTTGATTTAATAAGGTTCTCTCATTCTCTCTCCTTGCTTAATTTGAAACGTCTAATTTTGTGCTTCACAGTTCTGAACACAGAATTAGCGAGGGAAGAAGAGCCAGAGGCAGGGGGAGCAGAGTGCCACACCAGAAGTTGCCAGGGGAGATTGATTCAATAGAGTGAAAAGGTGCAAAAGGTTATATGACCACAGCTCAGAACAACGTGACGGTGGTACTAATGAGAGGGAAAGCTTGATCCTTTAAAAGGTTTTAAGGTCTCTGTAGGTGCATAGCCAACATTAAATGGAAAATGGAGCATTGGAGCATTGGCTCTTTGAATGGGTTTTTCTTCTAATTTTATATATGTGTAATATATGTGTTACACGGCACGAAAGAGAATATTATGAGATAAATCGCTTTTAAAGGTTTTTGTTTTTAAAGGTTGTTTTGATAAGTGTGGCATTCACTTTCAAAAATGCTGAGAGGTTGTGACAGATAGTGACTGTGGTCTTGCTAATTTATTTTGTCTGCACCTGGATGTTTTTTCCTGCTTTAGCTTTATGCTAGTGGAAAAAGATAGTGTTAGCCTCGGACATTTAATTCCTTTGTTGATCTGGGGTTAAATTTAAACTCCTCAGTGAAACAACGCAAAAAGATTATCTAAACTGTTGTACAAGCAATAGTAGCAATGCAAGTTTTTTCCTTTGCTTCCTGCTTTGTTTGCGTACCTTTCCTCTACCTGTTAGGAAACCACTCCTTCAGCTGGGTGACAGCTCTTCTTACGACTGAGTGGACAGTGTAAATGAGTACACGTTGTGCTCAGCTTTGATGAAAAGTTGCCATCATGTTTCATTGAAAACCTCATTAAATCACAATTATATCAATAGGAAAAAATAGGCCGTCACAGTGAGCACTTGATTGATGAGATAGATGGTTTTCAGTAAATCGGCTCCTTGCTGTTGGAGCTCGTTGAAAGCCGCAGTGAAGTCCCACCACAGAATTCCCAAAAATCTGTCCAGAGCACTGTGGGACATGATCACTGCCTGTGTTTCTCCTGTCCCATGGCCTTGGTTGGGTACAAGTCTCCCTTTCTTCTCTCAAACTCTACCCCTCTGTCCACCCTCATTGTTCTTTGACAGTAGGAGCTCAACTTGTGCTGAATTTAGTGTTGGATTGGGCAGAGTTACCCCAAACACCTGGCTGGGGACTGCGCTTGACCAAGCGGCCTGCATACAGAACAAAATTGTAGGGCCAGCTCTTAGCAGAGAGTCTAAAAAAAAACCGAACCTACCTTGAAAGGTAGGTTTCTTTTTTCTTTCCTTTCGGCGCCTTCAGTGACAAGTCTCCAGCAATATTTGTCAAATCACTTAGCAGTCTGGTTATTTCTAGTCTACTGCACCGGTCAACTTATTTGATCAATAAATCAATCAACGGGTTCTTAAAATTACTTTCATTGACTTTGGAGGTGTAGTGTACAAAAGGAGCTCACAAAATAAATGATTGTGTGTGCTCCAGCTGTAATTAGAGAGCAAACAGTGTGGAGATATGTTTGTAAATAGTATCTAGTACAATAAATCCAGCAGTCTGTCTTTAGGGTTCTGCGATACTCTGAGCTGGATTGACTCTTTCAATTTGCAAACTCGTGAAGCATGAATCTTGGCTCTGTCAGGTCATCCGACTGGTACAGTTAGAGCACTCAGTATTTTAAAGCTACATTTCAAGCTTCTTGCTTTTGATCAAAAGGTCTAGGAGTAAATACTTTGGTTCCTTAGCATGTGGCATCATGTTCATGCTTCAGGAGCTCCACCGGAAAAAAAAAACATTTTTTTTTCTAAATAAAATTCTTCGAACTGCTTAACTCTTCCTGCTGCACCCGGTCTATACTCTCTTCCTTGCGATAGCAACAACACCTGGCTTGTGATCCTTGCTGAGAGACTAACAGTTACTGCTCCTTTGTAGAGAGAGAATGGTCTCCCCCCTGATTTTTCCAAGCCACCTGCCTAGAGCAAGAGTGTGTTGCATTGCCCGGTAAATGGGCATTGAATCAGCATTGAATCCTTGTAGTTCTTACAAATGTTAAGCACTTGCACAATGTGGAAAACTGCTGTTTGCAAATTGTCCTATCAAATGGAAATCAAAATTTTGCTGGCAGTGACACAGATTTGCAAGTTGCTCTTGATACAATCGTGCCCCGGAGGTTGCAATAGAAAAATAAAGAATTCAGTTTTACAATATCCTGAAATTCTTGTTGTCGCTGAATCTATACTCTTCTTTTTGCAAATAATTTCATTATGATTTACTTGGATGTCATTAAAACATGCAACCTTGCAGCGTCTTCTCTGATTTCAGCCTTGTGGGGAGCCAGGAGAATATGTAGCTGAGAACCAGCACGTTCGCTTCCTAAAACACACGGTGGGATGCAAGTGCTTTTGAAGCAACAATCGGAGTCTCTGGTGGACATTTTGTCTGTAGCTCAAAACCACAATCTAATTGGCAGCCTTTTCATAACACTGACCATGGCATAGGATGCGGGGAATGCTGCAGGCCAAGACAGAGATATTTTCAGAACTGGTTGTAGGGAAATGTAGTGCTGCCTGCTCGTCTCTCTCCAGCAATCATGGGAATGAGGGAGACTGCTCTGAAATCCCTGCTTTCTGTGGTCCTTTCAGTAAGGCTTTGGGATCCACTTGATTTATTCTAAATCGTCATTACTCTTTCATGCAAATGTCCTGGCAAACTGGGAGGTCGGATTTTACCCCCAGAAAGACATTGACTCTGTAATGCTGCATAAAGTGTGCTTTGTGTATGTCTAGGGTGAAGGAGCAGAGAGAACAGGACAATTCACAAGACTGTCGAAGTGGGTAAAGACGTGTTCTGTGGTGTTTGAAAGTCCTGAGTCTTCACCCGCAGAAGGATTCGTAGGGACAGACAGGGGATGTGTGATCATGACTGAAGGTTTTCAGGAATTTTCTTGCTCAAGCATGTAATTAAGACAGTCTTTGCCTGTATTAAAAAGTAGATTCAAAGTCAACTGAATTTCTCTTAAACTGTGTAGTATTTGAGATAATCTTTTTTTGAATAAAAAGAAATTAGTTTTCTAATCTTGTAGAAGGAACTCTGGATTCACTGTACGATATTAAACCTGTATCCAGTGGCTGGTGCCTATAAATATGTTTTGTTCAGACGCAGGTGAAAATTGCATTAGTGTCTGGGAGCATGTGCGGACTGGGAATTCCTCCTCAGCTCACATGGCTCATTGTTTTTGCTGCTTGGAGGCACGTGGGTTGATTATTCATGTCATCTTGATTTCGTGCAAAATAGTGGTTGTGTTTGAAGTAACGTTTGACTGTTTGACTTGGGAGCTGGTATATTTAGTATTTAAGAACCTGGCAAGAGAAAGCTATATCCCCAAATGCATGCACAGAAATGAGATTGGGATGCAAGCATGCCTAACTGTTATTTTCCCCCTGTCTTCACTATCCCTAGAAAGCCATATGCCACCCTTAGGCTGGCATAACGGGAGTCGGTATTAATGAATACGAGCTAGAAATAATCCAGGAAGAGTTGAGTGGCCTTTGATTCTAGCTTTTTGAGAAAATACCTCATTGACTCAGCAGGGTCTGAAATATGTCCTGGGATAGAAAGTCGTAATTAACGGAGAATTTCCTGATGCCCTCCCTTGAGCGGGTGTTTTTTGGGTTAAATTGGTCAGGGACTAGGAGTCTTATGTTTAATAGGCAGAGCCGGGATTTCAGCAAGGAGGTAAAAATTCAGAGGGAGTTGTTGACTCACCTGCTACCAGCTTTGAGCATCTTGAGTGTACATCTCTGGAGAGCCAACACTCTGCAAGATTCCTATAGACATCGAATGCCTCGTCTGTTGGCAGCCTACGAGATGAAAACTCGGTATGTATGTATGCATGTGGAGAAGTGGCGATGGGAAAAGGAGAATGTGGGAATGGGCTGCAGGATTAAAGCAAGCAACGAAAGCAGATGGTTTACTTTAGAATTTATAAAAATGGGTTTCTCTTTATTTTGTTTCAAATGAAAACTATCAACTGTCAGCAACGCAAACCTATTTGCAGCAGCGCCGTAAGTATTAGAAGTGCAGTTGTCCCTGAATCATAAAAGGGCAGAGGGTTTTTCTGATACTTCCTACCTCCATATTTATAGGATTGTGTATGCTCTGTGTACATTAGTGGAGCAATTTCATCTCAGCCTTTGCTCAAAATTGATTGCTGTTCAGTTTTGTCTCTTCCCGCTTCCTTTCCTGTGTCAGTTGGTTACATCTCTGACTTTCATTACATTTAATAGTGATACTGCTTCAATTTTCCGCTAAACTGGAGGTGTTTAAGGGTCTGGAGTGGGTACTGAATGTCTAGATAGATTCTTTAAATTCTTTAATTCCTGCCATCATGGAAAAGCTTAGAGCTGGATTATTGCCTTATGGAGAAATGACTCTTTGCTCATTCAGTGATGAAGTCTGGTCATCAAGATGTTAGAATGTGCTGCAGAGCTCTTCAGATACCGACACGAGTGCAAAGAGTTGTTGCCAGCAGCTGTCTTAGGTTTTGGGCACCTGCTGCCTCTCACTTCTCGCATCTCCCACTCTATCTTCCACTCCCAAAGTTGGCAGTGCCCCTAAAAATATTCTGAATTGAGTTCTTCAGTAGGCGATGTCTACTAAGCCGGCAGTCTGATTCTCAAGTCATTGGTCACGCCGTAGTGAGCTTAATTATACGACAGTGTTAGCGGCCGTGGCGAGGGAATGGACTTCTGGGGTGAAACTGGTTCCCGTCAGGTTACAGAGGTGCTGCCCTCCCTCAGGCCACTTCAGCACCATGCTGATCCCTTCCGCCCATGCCGCTGATTGCAGAATTGTATTTTGATTGCTAACCACCTTTTTTACGTCTCTCCAGACCATGGCAGACGTGAGCGGTGTGGCTGTTACGGCAGTCGTGCGCCTGTGATGTGGTGAATGGGTCTGGGAAAAGAAAGCTCTGGTCATTGTCCGTACGCGTGAGGTCGTTTTGGCGCGGCGTTCGTGGTTTCACTGGAAGTCAGACTGTTGATACGTGTGTCGGAAAACATTCCCTGCTTGCAGAATCTGTGCTCAGATGTGAAGTTTTCAGAAGCAAGGATGCGTTACTAACGTAGTTCCCCTATCCGACCGGAGTCTTCTCCAAGCAGGCTGCGCCTTGTCCTCCGTATAAATACCGAGGAGAGGGGTTGCCAGTTTGACCTTGGGTCCCATTTCAGTAACAGCCTTTTACTTCTGGTACCATCAAAGGGAATATCTTGGTTTGATTTTGCCCTCAAATGATTAAGTTCAATATTTATTCAGCTTCCGGTGATTGCTATCCAGAGAGTCATCTGGAAGAGAAATTAACCCTAGTTTTAGCCGAAGAGTGCAGCGGTGTTGACCAAGGCTGCTAAAAGATGGCTTCTGTCCACGGGAGGGCATCGTAAAACTAGCAAGCCTCGAGCTGGGAGCTGGAAGTGACTTGTGCATGGTTAGGAAGCAAGGAACCCAGGCGTTACTAATTTCTTGAACAGTTAACTTGAGCTTTGAAAACATTTGTGGACATGATGTGTCTTTATTTATCAGTGATGGTAAATCTGGGTCTACTAGAAGATCTTAGCACAGATTTAAATAGGTAACAAAACTTTAACCAGTAGCCCTCCTGAGATTTTATTTTATTTTATATTTTATTAATGTGTGCTTCACTCCAAAAGTACTTTTTTCCTTGAACGGTTTATACCCTATTGCATCTGTTGCCTTTCAGTGGAGTATGTCTGTGATAAATGTCCATCTATACTTGGGGTAATATTTCTTCTCCCTCACCAAGAGTGACAAAATGACTGCCTTTGGCAGTACCTGCAGAGTAGATGCCCTGTGGTTGGCAGGTGTAACTCTCCTGTGGTGCATTGTAGTTCATCGGGATAGAAGAGGGCCCACCTCCTGGGGATGGGTTCCCTCTCCCTGCCCTCTGCTCAGCAACTGCCTGGTGCCACTGAGTCAGTGCCCCGTGATTATTTTGTCATATAAGCACTTGTCCACCAGGTTCGATGGCTTAGGTGTCCCAGGAATAACTTGTAAATCTAGTAGGGAGCTAGCAGTGTGGATGACCCGCCTGCTGAAATAATAATGTGCATCATAAAGAGCCCGCTGCTCTTCCTGCCCATCTGCTGAGGATGGACAGCCTCACAACTGCTAAAATGTAAAAACAACTAAGCGCATCTGTCCGACTGTAAAAATCAGTGGGAAGAAAAATGTTATTCAAATCAGGCTTTTGTCAAGATGGGTCAGTGATTACGGGTGAACACCTGTGGTGTGGTGTGCTGGCTTGCTCGGCCAACGACCTGGTGCCAGTATATCAAACCTGCCTGTGGGAGGGGGGATTGGCTTCCCCAGCTGAACTTTCGGTGTTCGGATCCACCCCTCTCAGCTGTTGCAGAGGATGAGGATGGCCGAGGCACGCGGCAGGCGTCACCTCACCCCTCAGCTACCTGCAGCAGTCGCTCTGTGCCGTGGAAGTGGCGGCAGATCCCAGAAACATATTGTGCTCCACCGTCTGCTCCCTCTGGCACTGAACTATGACCGAGAGGAAGGCTCCTCCTGCCTTGTCAGCCCCCATCAAATAAATACTCGTAATAAAGCAGGTCGGCGGTGCTGGAGTTCCTGCTTAGCGAGTGTGCTGCTGATTGAGTGGGGCCCTGAGAGGCAGGGAAGGCTCGCAGCCCTTGACAGCAGACGAGAGCTGTGCCTGCCTCGTAAATGCCTTGGCTTCAGGAGGAGGTGTTTATGGGCACGAAACGTTTATCATCCTGTACTTGCCTTGCTGCTGCTGGGTTACTGGGAGAGGAACAAGAAGTAATAAGTAAATAAGAGGCGGTACTGCAGCTTGCTCGATCTGCTTGTCTTTCTACTTAATTTGGCTTGCCTACAGACGAAGGAGTGGTGGAAGGCAGCTTGGATTTAGCAAAGGGGTTTGGGCTGTGCGCAAAGTATTTGGTTGCCTGTGGAGGGGGATCTGGTTGGAAATCCCACCAGTGACCTGACTTGCTGTTCGGAGGCACTCCTTGCAATTGTCCAGGAAAGATCCCTGGCTATTTGGGCGAGCTAGCCTTGCAAAAAGACGCTTGTTCTTGCAGGGAATTTGCAAATGGTGCAGTTGTTGGCCGCCTCCTTCCAAGTACGCCCAGCATTGCCCCGTTCCCTGGTGTATGCCGCATCATCAGCATCCCTACCGGCGTGCGGTGCCGTGCCTGGCTCCCTGGAACGGCTGCCTCACAGCTGGCTGTGCTTAGCTCCTGCTTTAAAGGGGGATCTTGTGACAGTCTTTGGGGCTTTTGCTTTGTTTTTATTTGGGGGAACGTGTGCTTTTGTTTTTGCTTTAATAGCACAGTTCCCAACAGGGGACAGCACTGCACTGTTTAAGATGCTTGTCATTTTTAAGGAACTTTTCTAGACTTGTCATACTAAAAGCTGTATTGTGCAGCAGCAGGCGGCCTCCATAAATCACTGATTTCTCTTTTTCTTCTCTTTTCCTTCTTTTCTCTCTTGCGCTCTCTTTATTCCAAGCCTGCGGATTTGGACGCCTGGGTAAGCTCTCTTTTTTGTCTGGATCTTGCTTATTCCAAGTGTCATGTTGTTACCGTGCGCATACAGATTGTTATTGCTGAGCACAGATGCAGGATTTTATTTTCTGTCATTACATTTTAAAAGGTGTTCAGCTAGAAAATTGCATATTATTTCCTCCATAAAGGTTTTCACTGGTTCCTTTTGTGTAGCTTACAGCTGCTGAAACCAAACTTGATCTGGTGATGTGTGTAGTTGGCTAAGAGAGCAGCAGAAACAGGAGGAAATTAAGGTTACACCAGTCCTGCTTTTTGAGGCTGCGAGTCTGCATCTGGGGTCTAAAAACAAAACAAAGTCACCTGCCTGCGAGAGAGGACAAAAAGCAAGCGATGCCGTGGGCCCCGCGGGGCTGGGATGGCGGCCGCTGACAGCTCCCTGTTAATGGTGATGTTGCTGCTGCCGCAGGTGGAAATTGGGTTGATGTTCCCCAAGGCTGCTCGTCCAGCACCAGCTCCCTGGCAAGCTGGGCTGTTGGGTCTCAGGCACGGTGTGTGCAGGCTGCCCCGGCTGTCTCGGGCCCTGCCCTTCCCGTAGGCTCGGTCAGGAACGTGCCAACTAGCTGATGTTGGAGGTAGTTCTGTTCTTCAGCCGATTCCTTACTCTGTCCTTGGAGCCTTTGATAGTGTTTGGTTTTCTTCCCCACCACCCGAGCTGCTACCAGGACGGGAGGAGGAGCCCTGGGGAAACATGAGCTATAAGATAAGAATTTGCAGTTGGGAAGGTGGCAAGCGGAGGTGCCCGGCCCAAACGTCCGTGCTGTGCTGCTGCAGAGGTGGAAGAAGCTGGTGACTCTTCAGCAAAGACAGGACGAGGTAGAAACGAGGCATGTGCAAGAGCCTTGAGGATCTTTCTTCATCCTTGTAGCTTGTTTCCTTGGATTGCCTCTGACTGATTCTCTGGGCATCATCTCCCTAGTTCATCTGGGACTGGTGGATGTGTTTTGCCAAGACAATAAATATTGTTGCACTGATCTTGCCAAGAGCTGTGACTTGCTTTTGAGGAAGTTCTTTATAGATGCAGGCATGGACCCTTCCCTCTAGCTTGACTCACCCTTTGCAGACTGAGGTTTTTTTCCCCAGTAGTCCCCCCACATCCCGTATCCCAACAGTGCTGCAGAGAGGCACGTCCTGGTGGTAGCCATCAGCCGCGGGCTGTGCGTTATTCCTGAGTGCCACGTTCCCTGCTGTAACCTGACCCTGCCAAGAAACCCTTTTAAAGCAGATTTCCTTCTTAGTTTTCATGTTTAACAAAATGATGAGAAGGGCCTACAATTAAAATTAATAAAATTCTGGTGTTATTTCACAGGGGAGAACCAAAGCTCCTCTGTGAATGGCTGTAGCTCGAGCGAAGCTCGGCTCTGGAAGACCCAGGTGCACAGCCTGCTGTGTCGCATGTTGGCTGCGGCTCAGGATGAGGCTAGGAGCGTCTTGCTTTGTTCACAGAGAACAAACCAATGATATTTCATTACCTCAGTTAAGAGGCTTGTAAAATATTTCTTTTGGCCTGTTTGTCATCTAGCAGGCCAGTGCCTGAATTCTTTAGCTGAGCCAGTATGTAACACATGGCTCTAAAAAGGTGCTTTCACAGCGAGTTCGAAGTGGGTTACTTGATAAAGGGAGGGGAGGAGGCAGGGAGTCGCGCAGGAGTGTGCCCCAGCTCTTTGTCATGGTTCAAAGCGGCACCTAGATAACCTGATAAAAATTTGGGCTCTGAAAAAAAAAGTGTGAAGATTAAAAACTGGGAAGAACTTGAAAGAGCCCCCAGCCAGTCCCTGTATCCACGTGTAAAAATCCCCTGGAAACTGTAGTAGTGTGCTTGTAGCCAACCTACACCGTCCTTTTCTACCAATGTAGTGCTTTTAACTTCTGGCACCGTTACTGAGAATTCTTGGGCATTCCCTAGAAATATCCTATCGCTCGGTTTTGTACAGAGGGAAATTGCCTGTTTTATACCTTCTGATACTTGGCTGTCCCTAGCTACTCTTCAAAATTTTGGGTGCGTTCCTGTGTTCTACAACTAACTACTCTCTGCCTCCCTTCCCTCTTTGTTTTGTGTCTTCTCACTCCCTGACACGACACTGCTGCATTCTGCAGTGCAGTTTCCTAGATGCCACCTCCAGACTTCGGTCATCTGCTGCATGTTCACGCTCAGATGTAGCTTCTGCAGTGGGGCTGAGAAATGCTGCTTTCCGATGTATGGTTTTCAAACCAGCGTGTTATCACGCACGTCTTCCCTCTTCCTTCCGTCCTCTAGTTCTGAAGGCCTTGATGCGAAAAGTGCATTTGATGCTTTGTTTGCCACCTGCAATCTCAATCCCCTGTGAAATTATTATCATCTCCATAGCAGCCAGTTCTGCCTGGGACATCACAGGCTTCTGACTTCAGGTAGGGAATAAGAGGCAGGACTAGAGGAACTCTTAATAAATATCCTGTATTCAGACAAAACGTCCCTTGTTGCCTAACCCAGTTTGGAACAGTGAATATTTCAAATGACACATGCTCTGACTGTACCATTCATACTTCAAACATCGCAAAGGGTACTAAAGTTTCTAGTAATAACAGCTGGGGGGAGAGGGAAACAGACAGCAACTTTCAAGCAGATATTTCACTAAATAGCATGTTTCTCAGTGTACTTGAACAGCCTGAAACAGTAGCAGCTCTGAAAACATCTAAAATACGTTTGAGTTGCAAGTAAGTCTTCTCTGCTCCCTCTGGTTCATCATGCAATTTAATGGTGATAACGTGGGAGAGGTTAGCTAGGAAGCAGAGCGGTAGCTGTACCGAGCTCTCGCACACCAGCATTGTTACGCGTACCATTTTCACGCTCCCAGAAAAGTCTGCTGCCCCAGGAGATCAGCAGTGCTGCGTAATCCATTTGTTTAGACTAAAGAGACTCTAGTGTTTTTAGGAGTTGATCCCTTGACTGTTTTCATCCCGTATTACACTTCACACTGAAAGCACCTTCTGCCTGAGTTGTGCAGAAGGAACAGAACTATGTTACCCTTCTTTCTTTTCTATAGTTATTTGCTCCTTAAGGAGATGCAAGGCACTTGTTTAGCAATCTGATTTTATGGGTGTTATGCAGAAAAGCAGCCGGAGAATCAGGGTCCTTTGGTTATCCACCAGACCACTCTGCCTTCTTGCGTCTGTTTCATTTCAGTTGAAATTGCTTAGTCCTGTACAGAGGATGGATGGATCTTGGTTCAGAAGAACAGCTCTGTTTCTCTTAGGAGAAAAATGGGAATAATTTGGGCACTTACAAAGTGCCTACTATCAGTGCCCCCGTTGTTGCTGTGCTGTGTCTTTGGAGCTCGTCTCTGCCCTGGCCTCCTCCTGCCTGCTGTTGCAGCTGCTTTGCAAGCTGGAGAATACAGAACAGCTCTGGTTAAACCAAAGCTAGGATTTTGCCATGAATCAAGCATCTCTGAGAGCAAGGGGGTTTATATGTGAGCCTGCAGTGACTGTGCCTTACCCTGGCCCTGTTGGCTGGGATGACAAACGTGAGAACCAAAATGATTTTTTTCCTTTAAGAACAAACTGCCCCCCCAACACCTATTTCATGTGCTCGTACTTTACTCATTTACTCATCAGCCATCCCTCACTGTCTAGCTTAACGTCTCTTCTTAGCCCTGTTGTACAGCTGCAGTTCCGTCAGCAGGGGAGCAGAAAGGAGGAAACACACGGCAGCTTGCTTTCCGATGTCATTTTTTGAATTAACGGTGGCACGGGGATGTTCCTGTCCCAGCTGCTTTATCGCATCGGACCAGCGTTTTCTGTGATTGTGCCATCGTTTAAAGTTAGGAGCAGAGCTGCTGGGATGCTATGGGTTAGCAAGGTGTATGTTCACGTGGAAACCAGCATTATTAGTCAGCTTGAAAGGTCTTCTGTCTGTGGTAACTTATGAGGCCCCAGAGATCTTGGGGTGGGGTGGAAGGAGAAACACAGGTGCTGTTCTTCTTGCTGTTGTAGCTTTTTAAACCTAAAAATAAAAAGCATGGTTCAGTTCCATCAATGCCCTGTTTTCCTAATGCTTGTTCAGTTTAGGGGTGTGGGAATGCAGCAAAGTGCTGCCAGTCTCAAAGAGTTGAAAGGCAAAAGCCATTGCTGGAAACACAACTTGGTTTTTGTTTGCTTTCTTTTAACTGAGCATTGTCTTAGATGATGGCCAGGTTAGGCTTCAAGCATACCAAATCTGCTGTTGTGGAACTGCCACACTTAAACCTCGGAAGAACGAAGAGAAATTCCGACCCCCACCTCCCCTCCAAATCTGCATCACCCAGCCAGAGGAGCCCTGGTGTTTGTGCAGGGAGCACATGAAGAGAATACTTAATGGTCGCAGCAGTTTTGCACACGTGTGTAAAAGCACATGCATGGGCTGCGAGGATGTGTTGCTTACAGAAATGCTGCTGTGGACTTGAATTTGGTGTCTCCCTTGTGATCGTAGGGGCGCGTTTTATCTCTAGGAGTTTTCTGACACTCCAAGGAGCAAGTGTTGATGAAGTGGAGGATTTGAGGTTTATTTTTAAGGCAGTGTGAGGAACGTTGAAGTGGAGCAATAAACATCACGATCACGTAACACACTTTGATAAGGTGGACTTCTGAAAAAGATGGTGGGAAAGGCCAGACATCTAAACCTTCCATAATTACCGGTTTTCAGTTAAAAAGGAGAAATAAAAACAAAGCAATGAGCTTGAGGATGATACTATTTAGAGTGTTTCAGACTTGTGGGGATAGTCCAAAATGACCCAGAATGCTGGAGGTTTGAAGCTCCCCTGGCAGGGATCCCATACACCTGTCCTGAGCAATGTGGATTTTCTGTGTTCCTTCCAGCCTGTGTCCCATGTGCTTTCCTTGCCCTCGCGCTCTTTAATTGCTGCTTCTACAGATGCTCCTTTGTTCTTCTTCCCAGGCCATGGAGCTGCAAGACAGGGAGGCAGAGCTGAAGAGGCAAGAAGCCTTCTACAAGGAGCAGTTGGCCCGCATTGAGAGGAAGGTAAGGCTTCCTTGTCTTTCATTTGTGGCCTCTGAATATTAATGGGATCAGTTGTGGATCTGAGCAGAGAAACAAGAAGCATTGTGCTGAAATCTGGAACTGTTAGCAGCCTTTAT